>NW_027468576.1:5515000-6050000 GCF_046254945.1 Alosa pseudoharengus | reverse complement strand
GTCTGCACACGCATACACACGTGCATGCCTTCACACACACTCTCCTGTCAGGCCTCAAGAAATGAGGCGCCCCTCAAGACCTCTTGCAGTCATGCGAGTAGCCAGACTGGGGCAAGCAACACAATAGCAGGTTCACTCAACCAGCAGCTTCATGCTGAAACCTCAGTGGTCTACACCAAATTGGCACTCACAGCCAGAAAATGTGTAGTGTACTATATAATCATGAGTACAGTATACTAGGTAAAATGTGTACTAAGCACAATGCCCAGCCCTGATGGGATGCTGCTGTGGGCTGCAAGTCTAGCAGGCTGGAGTCTGGCGTGGAGTCTGCAGTTTTGGCTCGGCTTGACTTTCACGCTCTGATTGCTCACATGATTCAGCGGCCTTTTATGTGTGCGCTCCAACTAGGGCAGCCCCCCCCTCGCGTTGAGTCGGAAGTACCTAGCCAAAGCGTCAATGG
This sequence comes from Alosa pseudoharengus, assembly GCF_046254945.1. Lineage (NCBI taxonomy): Eukaryota > Metazoa > Chordata > Actinopteri > Clupeiformes > Clupeidae > Alosa > Alosa pseudoharengus. The sequence goes on along the minus strand of NW_027468576.1, from coordinate 6,049,540 downwards.
GGATTTTTGGGAAGGGTGTGAAGTTTGCCCCTATTCCCAGTGCTTCAGTGCTGCCTGGAGGGGCGTCTGTCTGTCTGTCTGCCTGCCTGTCTCTCTCAGCCTCAGGTGCATCATGGGAGATGGTGCAGAAGCAGCGCTGTGTCATCACCTGCTCTCCTCTCACTCCCTCCCTTCCTCGCTCCCTCGCTCTCCTCAGCCTGAGGCTAAATCTAGGTCAGCCACAGGGAGGTCAGCTGAGCAGAGAGGCCAGGAAGTGCAAGAGCAAGGAAAGAGGGAGAGGAGAAGAGTGTGTGTCTGAGGAATAGAGAGAGAGAGGGAGAAGAAAAGAGAGAGGGAGAGGAGAAGAGTGTGTGTCTGAGGAAGAGAGAGAGGGAGAAGAAAAGAGAGAGAGGGAGAAGAGAAGAGTGTGTGTCTGAGGAATAGAGAGAGAGAGGGAGAAGAAAAGAGAGAGGGAGAGGAGAAGAGTGTGTGTCTGAGGAAGAGAGAGAGGGAGAAGAAAAGAGAGAGAGGGAGAGGAGAAGAGTGTGTGTCTGAGGAATAGAGAGAGAGAGGGAGAAGAAAAGAGGGAGAGGAGAAGAGTGTGTGTCTGAGGAAGAGAGAGAGGGAGAAGAAAAGATAGAGAGGGAGAGGAGAAGAGTGTGTGTCTGAGGAAGAGAGAGAGGGAGAAGAAAAGAGGGAGAGGAGAAGAGTGTGTGTCTGAGGAAGAGAGAGAGGGAGAAGGAAAGAGAGAGAGAGGATAAGGGAAGAGAAGGGAGGCAGAGAGAGGAGTTTGAGCAGACTGGAGAACACATGTGGGCCGAGTTGCTCTGGCAGACAGTGTGACCCAGCACATCAGCAGCAGCAGCAGCAGGAGGAGGAGGAGGAGGAAGAGGAGGAGTGGAGAGGGTCTGTGGAGGAGTGGAGAGGGTCTGTCTGCTCCTCAGACTCACAAGGCTAGGGCAGGGAGGGGGGGGACTGGCCTCAGGGGTCATTGCCCTTGGACAGTGGGTGAGCTCACTAAGCTTGCCTGGAGTGTGTGCGTATGTATGTGTGTGTGTGCGTGTGTGGGTGTGTGTGTGTCTGCGCTAGATGGACGGGGCTTTAACATCCATCCCAGAGCGTCCCCAGCCTAGACGGCTACAGCAGACTGTGTGGTCACAGGCCAGTGGCTGCTCCTCCAGCCACCCCAAACACAGACGTCTCGTGTGTGTGTGTGTGTGTGTGTGTGTGTGTGTGTGTGTGTGTGTGTGTGTGTGTGTGTGTGTGTGTGTGTGTGTGTGTGTGTGTGTGTGTGTGTGTGTGTGTGTGTGTGTGTGTGTGTGTGTGTGTGTGTGTGTGTGTGTGTGTGTGTGTGTGTGTGTGTGTGTGTGTGTGTGTGTGTGTGTGTGTGTGTGTGTGTGTGTGTGTGTGTCGGAGACCAAGTGGGAAGTCTTTTGTTTCTTACCTCTACCTGCTAATTACTCTGTGACTTCACTTTGTCTGCCATCTGTGCACTGACCCAGTCTTTCCCTCTTTCTCTCTCCCTCCCTCTCTTCTCTCTCTCTCCACCCGTCTGTAGGGAAGAGGTGAACGATAAGCTGAGAGACATGCCAGATGGGACCTTCCTGGTGCGGGACGCCTCCACTAAAATGCAGGGTGACTACACGCTAACACTGAGGTATGCCTCTTTCACAGGCCATACAGTACGTTACACACTAGACTCAGGACTACTCTTTTCCATATTTAACTGTGCTTACTGTAACTGTCCACCCAACTGACCTGTCCTGCTCTGGCCCACAGGAAAGGTGGGAACAACAAGCTGATTAAGATCTACCACCGCGATGGGAAGTACGGCTTCTCGGACCCGCTGACCTTCAGCTCTGTGGTGGAGCTCATCAGTCACTACAGACATGAGTCCCTGGCCCAGTACAACACCAAGCTAGACGTTAAGCTCATGTACCCCATCTCCAGATTCCAGCAGGTATGTACACACACACACACACACACACACACACACACACACACACACACACCTCCTCCTCAGGTTTCTCTCCCTCCCTCCTCCATTCATCCTTCCTTCCAAACGAGGGAACGCTGAGGCAGCAGGTTCATGTGGAATAAAATACAGTCTGTCACTCAGAGCCACAGCCTTGTGCACATGCACTTAAACACACTCTCTCTGTCTCACACACACAACCACAACCCCACACACACACACAACCACATACACACACAACCACATTCACACATACACAGACAGGGAGAATAAATAATCACATGTATCCACACTGCAGAGGTTTTTTCTTTTTCCCTCATTCCGCTCCGAGCACTGCTGGCATCTGTCCCACGCACTCAGGTGTTCATTATTCAGAGACACACACACACACACACACACACACACACACGCACCAGAAGAAACCCCACTGCTTAGGGGACCTGCACTCTTATTAATGATTCCTGGAAAAAAAATATCCCCGCACTGTAAGCAAAATCTATGGCACCGTGAGCAGTTTTCCTCAACCCCGTACATCATGGTTCTCAGTGTTGAATATCAATAACCTCCCCCCCCCCTCGCTCTGCCTCCCATTCCCCCTCTCCAGGACCAGCTGGTGAAGGAGGACAACATTGATGCTGTGGGGAAGAAACTGCAGGAGTATCACAATCAGTATCAGGAGAAGAGTAAAGAGTACGACCGGCTGTACGAGGAGTACACCAAAACCTCACAGGTACAGAGCATGACTCAAACCCTCACCGCAACGCAACACACTGCAACTCACTGCAACGCACCGCAACGCAACACACCGCACCGCACCGCAACACACCGCAACGCACCGGACCGCAACGCAACACACTGCAACACACTGCAACACACTGCAACACACTGCAACACACTGCAACACACTGCAACACACTGCAACACACTGCAACACACTGCAACACACTGCAACACACTGCAACACACTGCAACACACTGCAACACACCGCAACGCACCACACTGCACCGCAACACACCACACCACACACCTCTGTGTTAGAGTGCTATGGCTTCACGGGCACGGGAGTAATTTGCTTTGTCCTCTTGCCTCTCTCTCTACAGGAGATTCAGATGAAGCGGACGGCCATCGAGGCCTTTAACGAGACCATCAAGATCTTTGAGGAGCAGTGCCATACGCAGGAGCGCTACAGCAAAGAGTACATCGAGCGCTTCCGCCGTGAGGGCAACGACAAGGAGATCGAGCGGTGAGTAACCACTCCACTAACAGGACACAGGATGGATGCTGTGTCGGTTGGATTAGGATGCCATTGCTCAGTAGCACCTAAGGCATGTGCCAATCAATTCGTTGTTAGTGGTTAGTGCGGGTTTCAGTGCTGACCTCTCCTCTGTCCACCATGGTGCTCCAGGATCATGATGAACTACGAGAAACTGAAGTCTCGGCTGGGAGAGATCCACGACAGTAAGATCCGGCTGGAGCAGGACCTGAAGACCCAGGCCATGGATAACCGCGAGACCGACAAGAAGATGAACAGCCTGAAACCAGACCTCATACAACTACGCAAGATCAGGGACCAGTACCTTGTGTGAGTGTGGGCCCCGGGGCTGGGGTCCTGGGGAGTGGGGGTAGGGTTTGGACTATGGGGCTCTGGGAATGAATATTTAGACATGTATCACTGTAGTGGCTGTAATGAGTGTGGCTAGTGTGATTTGTCCTGTTTTTGTGTGTGTGTGTGTGTGTGTGTGTGTGTGTGTGTGTGTGTGTGTGTGTGTGTGTGTGTGTGTGTGTGTGTGTGTGTGTGTGTGTGTGTGTGTGTGTGTGTGTGTGTGTGTGTGTGTGTGTGTGTGTGTGTGTGTGTGTGTGTGTGTGTGTCTGTGTGTGTGTGTCTGTGTGTCTGTGTGTGTGTGTGTGTGTGTGTGTGTGTGTGTGTGTGTGTGTGTGTGTGTGTGTGTGTGTGTGTGTGTGTGTGTGTGTGTCTCCACACGTACCAATAGTAATTTCCCTTGTTCCCCTCCCCTCTCTCTCCTGATGCAGCTGGCTCAATCACAAAGGTGTGCGTCAGAAACGAATTAACGACTGGCTGGGGATCAAGAATGAGAACACAGACGAGTGAGTTGATTTACTGGGGGGGGCTTTTCTTTTAGCCCACAGGGCTGCACATTGGGGCCTCGGGACCACACACTCTACAGCACATCAGGGCCCACCACAACCCACACACACACACACACACATAGAGAGATCAGTAGCCACACACTACATACTCTACATAACACAGAATGAGGACACCCCACACACACCACACTATTCTCACTATGCATACACACTCGGAGATGTACCCGGCACTCTTCAGCACACACACTCAGGAACACAGCTTTCCACACATCCAGCACACACTGCATATCTCCCTGGGAGCAAAGCTGGCTTATGTTGTTACAGTGCCAAAAGCAAACCTGTTATCCATGTAGTCACTTGATCTAGCCATGGCTAATCTGCATAGGTGTACCTAGGTGCGTTAAGGTGTACAACCTGTTCTGTGTGTTAACACCTGTGGCCTGTCCTGTGTGCAGTGCCTACTTTGTGAGCGAGGAGGACGAGAACCTGCCCCACTACGACGAGAAGAGCTGGTTCGTTGGGGACCTGAACCGCACGCAGGCCGAGGATCTGTTACTGGGGAAACCAGACGGAGCCTTCCTGATCCGCGAGAGCAGCAAGAAGGGCTGCTACGCCTGCTCTGTCGTGTGAGTAGTCACCTCCAACGCCACTCTTACTGGAGCACCTAGACACTGGAGAAACCTACTGCACCAATAACCTAGTCCTAATGCACTGATAACCTAGTCCTAATGCACTGATAACCTAGTCCTAATGCACTGATAACCTAGTCCTAATGCACTGATAACCTAGTCCTAATGCACTGATAACCTAGTCCTAATGCACTGATAACCTAGTCCTAATGCACTGATAACCTAGTCCTAATGCACTGATAACCTAGTCCTAATGCACTAATAACCTAGTCCTAATGCACTGCACTGATAACCTAGTCCTAATGCACTGATAACCTAGTCCTAATGCACTGATAACCTAGTCCTAATGCACTAATAACCTAGTCCTAATGCACTGATAACCTAGTCCTAATGCACTAATAACCTAGTCCTAATGCACTAATAACCTAGTCCTAATGCACTGATAACCTAGTCCTAATGCACTGATAACCTAGTCCTAATGCAGTGTACTGCACTGTTGTATTTTCTTCATCACTGTATAATCCATTAAGTGTATAGAAATCTAACTTTGTCTGTGTGTCTGTGTGCAGTGTGGACGGCGAGGTGAAGCATTGTGTGATCTACAGCACGCCGCGGGGCTACGGTTTCGCCGAGCCCTACAACCTGTACAGCAGCCTGAAGGAGCTGGTGCTGCACTACCACCAGACGTCTCTGGTCCAGCACAACGACTCGCTCAACGTGCGCCTCGCCTACCCTGTGTATGCACAGATGCCCTCCACGACAACACGCAGATGAAGCCTCCCTCCTCCCCAAACTTACCCCCCCCCCCCATCCCCCACCGGCCCGCACGCACCTACCCCCAGAGCGGGGGTGCAGGGGGCCCCTCTAACCGCCCTAGGAGGGAGGCAGAGAGAAAGAAACTCAGAACACTTGCTGCGACACACACGTTAGCCACCTTGGAGTTATATATTTTTACGAGAACAATTTTTTTCGGAGGGCATTCTTTATAAAGACTGCTTGATTTGCACAAGGAGAAAAGTTTAAAAAAAAGTTTTAAATGTTTGTGAATGTGAAAAAAACAGAAGGACACAGAAGACCCGAGTTCAGGTTGTTACACCCCACACCCCACCCCACCCCACCCCACCCCCGCTGCTACCTAAACTCCAGCTGGGACTTTTTTTTTGTCTTTCTTTTTTTCTTTGCTTTCTTATAAATCACTCCTTTTTCCGCGTGGTTTGTTTTCTCTACATATATGCTTTCTGTCTTCTCCTCTGTCATATTCATGCCTTTTGTTTTGATTTGCTCTGCCTGCTCTCCAGTTTGCTAAGATGGAAAGAGAGGATAGCATCAGCTCAGTCTCCTGTTTGTCGCTTGTCATTTATTTCCCTTCTCATTCCTGCTCTCCTTTTGTTGTTTTTTTAAAGAACAGAATAATGAAGCAAAACAAATGTAGCAAATGGAAGCCTGCCACATTCCCCCAGACGACTCCCAGGTGGGGAGGGGAAAGTGGCAGGTGGGGGTGGGGGAGGGGAGGGTGGGGGGTTGATAAGAGAGCGAGTGGGCACAAGAAAAAGACTGTTTTATAGTCTTAAAGGTGAGGTGGGAAGAGAAGGCTGTTTTTCTACACAGTTCTAACCTTAGTGTTAGGTTTCTTTGTCCGCTTGCTGGATCCTTCTAGTTAGGGTTTGTCTTGGTGCATTGGTTTGATGCAGCATAGAAGACGATGTTACAGTCCAGTACAGAGACCAAAGTTTGCGTGGGAGTGGGGTGGGGGGCAGAGTTGTCCACCAAGTTTTTTTTTTTTTTTTTTTAACTTTGTTTGCTTTTTGACATGGTTGTAGCTTTTTATTACCTAGAATCTTTTAATACTTTTCATGGGGGAAAGCGAAAGCTAGCTTAATGCTAACAGTCACATGCTGACACTCACTCTGAAGCTTGCTTTGAGTTAGATGGGAGACACAGAGGTGACAGCCCAATCTTGAAAGCACTTATTTAACAGCGTCTTATTTATAAGCATGCCAGTTGCAGCATTTGGGCAACCACACCCCAAAAAGAAAAACCTCCCTGGCCTAGCAAGTGAAGGAACTCGCTGAAATCCTCTTGTAGGAGAGACTTTTATTTAGCTTTTCCAAGTGTCCATATATGCTAATGTCTGTTTCCAGGAAGAATTCCTGGACTAGTATGTATCCCTAACGACTGAGTAACTTTGAAATCCTCAGTGCAGTGTACATGGCCGGTTTAAAGGTTCAGCACGTGAAGGAGACTTGAGTGCTTTTTCGAACACAGAAACTAAGGAAAAAAACTTGAAGCTACAGTCCAGCAGGTGTTAGGTGTCTGGCCCAGACATGCTCCGTGGCACAGACACCTAGATAATCATTTACCCCCCACACACTTTTATTTAGTTCTTCAACAGAAACGACTCCAGCTTTTTTGTCTCGTACTGGTGCTTGACTTTTGTAACCAGTGACCAGTTTTGGCTGCCTGTTGAAAGATTTTTTTTAAAATGTCACAATAAAACTTTTTCAAAACTGAACAAACTCAAAAATTATCACCTGCTCAGTGTACATTTTTTCCATCATGCTTGCGTTGAACTGACCCCTCTGTCTTTTTTGCTGCTGGCTGCTGGGCCTGGCTTCTCTACCACCAGCCATTAGTCCCCCACTCAGTGGCTCTGCTGGGCTCTCTCTCTTTTTTTCTTTTCTTCACTCTGCTCTCTGATCTCTCCATTCAGATGATCTGCAGACAGTCCTAAGTAGCGTTTAACAGCCACAATCATGCACTCTCAACCCCAACCCATCTCTCAGGTGGTGTGTGTGTGTGTGTGCAAGTGTGTGTGAGCCTGCTGCATGTGGTCAGCACTGCTTCCACTGTCGGGATCTGGTCTCAGACGTCTCAGACACTGGGCCTGAGCACAGACCACACACACACACACACACACACACACACACACACACACACACACACAGACTGCTTACGGGCTCACACCACACCCATCAACCACAGGCTCCTCATTAGCAGCAGCAGCCAGTGGCGAGGAAGAGGGGGAGAGAGTGGGGGAGGCGAGGGAGGGGTGTCGTGTGGGATGAGTCAGCCTGGACTGTACAGTATGTTCAGGAGCCAGCTGATGCGTGCGTTGGCCTTTCATGCCCCTAGTCACCCACCACCACCACCCCTAGCACCACCAGCGCTCCACCCCTGGCTCGTGGTGGTGAGATAAGCCAGACGTGTAGTGGGGGAGGGTGGAGCGCAGCACCTTCCCATACCCACAGCCTCTGATGGAAAGCACATGCCAGAGCAGCATGTGACCAGCCCGTCAGTGGGCCAGACGGCTCAGCCTGAAAGATCTCTCTGGCTGCTTCTTTCCCCTCCTCCCTCCGTTCTTTTTCTCCTCTCCACTTGTGTCTCTCCCTCGCTGCGCCGCGGGGCGGCTGAGTCAGGCCTTTTTTGTTCCCCTTCACTAACTTTGTTGGGATGGTTGCGGGGCATGAGGTGTGTGTGTGTGTGTGTGTGTGTGTGTGTGTGTGTATAAACAGGTGGGAATCCGATTGAAGGGAGCTTTTGTCTCCTGAATGCGCACGTCTCTTCGCTCACTGCTGCGCTGGTTCAAACGTGAGCACTAGCCAGCAGTCAGAGGGGGGTTGTTTTTTCGTTTTTCTTTTTGAAGCAAGTCTGTTTGTAAGCTCACTCACATGGTCGTCTGTGGCCATGCTGAGACGGATACTTTGGTACTCTACCTGATACAGGTGGACTTCAGGCGCCTGCCACACATTGGACAGGCCTCGTCACAGTGTTGGCTATCGACCAAGCTGGTGGAACTCCAGCACTCAAAACCAGCGGACAATAACTCCCAAGTTCAGTACCCTTCACTCCTGTGTGACTGCTGGAGCAGGTTAACACTTTTTAGAACACTTTTGTTTTTTCTTGATTTTGTTTTATGATGATTATTGTTTTAAAACCAGGGCCTCAGAAAGGGTCCTCTCTTGAACTATACTTGAACTATTGCATTTCTCACTGTTGAATGTCTTTGTATTGCTTATACATACATATATGAAAGAGAAAGAGATCCTCTTTGTTCTATGGTCAAAGCAGGTTAGGCTTTTTAAAAATATATATATAGAAGATAAGAAAAGTCGTTTGAAGACATGGAATTCTTGTATTTGCTTCCTTGTGAGGAAGAAAGGAGAATTTTTTTCGTTCTCCTTGTTAAACCCTGGAGACTTAAATCGGGAGAATTTTGGAAGAGTGTCCTTTCATTCTTCTGAGGCCGTCTTGATCCTGCGTCCTGATGCATTTGAGTTGAGACGACTCTCTTCACTTCACCATAACTGTTTTCTTCTCTGAAGTCACCCTTTGTGTCCCCTTCTCTTGTCATGTCACCTTCGTCATCGAGACCAAAGAATTTAGTTTGGACCCATTTTAAATCCCAAGCAACAGAAGTTTCAAAGGGACCCACTTAGATTTTATTCATGCTATTCTTTTCATTGCCTTGTTTCCATGAGAACTCAGCACATTGATGTCATAGGTGTACAGTTGTTACAGTTTTGTACCCCTTTGCTTATGTGTTCTTAGTAGTGAACTAATATTGACAAACAAAAAGAACTAAAGATGACATTCTTATTATTTGTCACAATAAAGTTATGATTGGAAGATTACTTTTTCTCTAATTTAGATTTCTTTCCACACCAGGTAGACACTGTAGTGTGAGTGAGATTTGCCATTCAGATATCCTGGCTGAGGTTGTTAGTGGAGATGACTTGTAGGTCTCCTGTATATGTATATGGCATCAGCCATCTTTCCCGGCTGGGTCGTCCTCACAGGGTAGCCGAGAGAAGAGATTGATTTTTAACTGGATCAGCCACTTGAAAGCGTTTTCAGCATATTTTGAGTGCCATTGGTATTATAACTTTTTATTTTCTTTTGCCACCATCTGTCCACTCCTATTTGATCTGTATTTCATCTAACATCATTTCAGAATCCCAGCAGTCCAACCTGTAGAGATATTACAGTCTTTATTTGCACACTCTAATCTAGCTGGAGACATTGTTGCCATTTCTTGCTGCTTTGGATTTTTTTTTAAGCCCTCCAACCCCAACACGTCATTTTTGTGCTATGTCTTCAACAGAAATGAGATTGTCATTCTCTGGGGATAATAAGCAGGGTGCTTTGTAAAAAAACAAACTTCTTGTCCCACTCCATAAAAGCATGCAATTCTCCCAGTCTAGTCTTCTACACACAAACAGACACAAACAGCCGTCAGGTTTCAGGGACAAAGAGTATAGCGTCTGGGCTTTGTATACAAGTGTGTTTACAAGAGAAAACTACATGTGTTTTCTTTTTTTTTTTTTATTCAGTTGAGGGATTGGGAAAAGGAGATACAAAAAGAACCAAGAAAAAGCTAAAATATGGTGCATTTAGAATCTCAAGGGTTTTGAACACAAACCAAAACTTCACCAAATGTCACCATGTGTCACTCTCAGTCAGTGTAAGAGAAGGCTCAAAACTCAAATGGCTGTGTTTCTCTGCTAAGAGGAGGTGATTGGAAAGGTTTTGTTTTTTATTTTGTTTTTCTTCAGGACTGTTAAATAGCAATGTCTGTTCTCCTGGCTCATGTGCAACGTTTCTGCAAAGTTTTATTTGCAGTCTGGTCTGAATATATATATATATATATGTGGCAATTCTCACCAAACCGGGAGTCTCACAGAGCTCTAAACCCCAGCACAGCTTCATATGGAGTAAAGCTTTGTATAAGGATTCAAATTTAAAACTCAAACTTATACATAAAAAATGTTTAAAAAAAAATAAAAAAGTTTAAAAAAAAATAATAAAATAATAATAAATAAAAATGGTATCACACTCTCCCCTCCCCTTTTGGCATAGGTACAAACCCAGCATGCTTCTTTGGTACTGTTGACTGTTGTTTTTTTGTGTATAAAAGAAAAATATGAAAAAAAGGTGTTTTGAAAAAGCAAAACTGTTATTTGTCTGTTTATGGTGTATTCCAAACTGACTTAAGTATAGCTGATTTTTTAAAAAGCACTCACAACAGCTTTTTCCTGCAACAACCTAGAGAAGCCTGTCTGAGGCGGCAGCCACGAGAAGCGTGACTCCGTCCTCTAAAATACTGAGAAAGAGGTGTGACAGGTGAGCAATACACACACAGAAACACACTGAATGTTTGGCCTCACATCTCCATTTTCATGTTGTGTGAATCTTTTTTTTGTTTTGGGCCGGTTTTGAATGTGTGTCGGAAACAGTGTTCACATCACGACCACTATCTTCAGCTATCGACTAACACCAGCACTCAGTATTTTGGTTTACCACAGCCACAAAAAAGTCCAAAACATTTAACCAAGACTTGTGAGCAATAAAGTCACTTGTGTCCCAGTCAGCTGATTGGACTGAAATATCTCACAAACGTGCTTCCTGGCTTCAATAACCCCTGGCCCTGTCACATCCCACCACCACCTGTCTGTGATGCAGGGCTCTGGTGACGGACTGTGTTTGGGGAATCCTCTTTCTCAGTATTTCCACAAACTCACCCCTGCTTCAGGCTTGTAGGTATCCTTCAGTTACCATTTTGACATCACAGTACAATATTTTGTTGTATCTGTTCCAATAGTTTGTATTGGTTGTAGAATCTCCATTTGTCATGAACTACAGTATGTTCAGTGGAACTTCACAATTATCCGTTTCTCTCGCAGAAATAAAGAAATATTTTGTTCAAACTTTTCTCTGTGTCTGGATGATTTTCAAATGGTCATGTTGTGCTGGCTCAATACGTCAGTCAAGAGATGTTCAAATGGATTCTTGTCACTGTCCTCCTGTCAACCTCACAGTCCAGCGAAGGCCATTTAAGGACACATTCTTACATTTTTGGGCTTTTCATCCGACGCAGTTTCCTTTTTTATCCCTTCCTACAGTTCTTCTTAGCTCAGAATTAGATGTCCCTGGCCCCAGCCGTGGCGCAACTGGCTGGGGCACCTGCACCGTACGCCGGCGACCCGGGTTCGATTCCCGCCCCGTGGTCCTTTCCGGATCCCACCCTGACTCTCTCTCCCACTCACTTCCTGTCAATCTCCACTGTCCTATCCAATTAAAGGCATAAAAAGCCCAAAAAAATTTTGAAAAAAAAAGAATTAGATGTCCCCCTGCACTCTTGTCTAGCCTTTTTTCAACAGCCTCCCCATTTTGGAGATCCATAATTAAGGGCAGCAGGAGCAGTCAGGGCCGTGGTAATTATGCCAGCCTCGTATACCCTCGTCACCCTTTCCCCATTTATGCCACAATTTGTGCACACTCTATAGACTCCACATTGTCCTTCACTCACTACCTCACTTACTGACTTTTTTATCTGTCAGTGTAGGAGTTCTGTCTGCCCCTCCTTCTCTCCTGGACAGACACACAGAGCTCTCCAGCCACTTAAGATGTTACTTGTCATGGTCCATGCAATAGACACTGCTATATATGGCCCCAAAGCTATGTTTGATTGAGGTGTCACAGCTGCCAGTGGTCTCCGGAGGACTTTAGTTGTAATAATTGGGAATTTGTCCTTTGTGAATTCTGATTTCAGTTATGACTAAATTATCATTTATAGGAGTTATTGTTGATATGGGGAATGAGAGGTAGTGAAATTCATTTTATTTTATGTTACTGTAAATATCCATGAACATAATACAGTAGGCTATACTGTATAGCACCAAGGAGAGTGTTTTGTACAATTATTCTCCTTTTTGACAAATAACATCTCACTGTTTCCATTCATTTCATCTGTCAAAAAAGTCTGACAAGGACAAAATGCCAAGTGGTTACATAAGAGGCTCACCGGGACTCAAATATTTGAGCTTGTGTGGGCACCAATGTGTGCAGCAGCCGTCTGCTCTGCTGTGCTCACTGTTTCCAGGGCGATGAGCAGGCAGGGTGTCTGTGTCTTTGCAGACAGGGCAGTGCAGAGCCACGGGACCGTGAAGCACATGGCAGATTGGCTGGAGTCTGAGCACCAGATCAGATAAGGGAGAAATCAGGGGGGTTGGAGGGGGAAATGAAGAGGTAAGGGAGGTGCTGTTGTTTTTGTTGTTGATGATGATGGGCAGCAGGGTCCTTTAATTTCAATATGATTCGCTTTGCTTTACCTAAATGTATTGCTTGTGTGTGTGTGTGTGTGTGTGTGTGTGTGTGTTTTTTTTAATGAGTGTTGCATCATTAGTCTGTATGTGTGCAAGCACTAGTGGATTCTGTTGATGCGTATGTGTTATTTTGGGTTGGTGTGTGTGTGTGTGTTCTAAATAAATTAGAGCCAGATTGAAAGAATAATAAAGTGATAATGAGCTTGCCGCCACCCTAGTGTGCCAACCCTGGGCAAGGCTTGGCAAAAATGTACCACCCCATAATAAGTCTTCGACATTAAATCACAAACACAGCCAGAGCCAGGTCTGTTAAAACCACACAGTGAGAGAGGGAGGAAAAGAGAGAGAGAAGGGAGAGAAAGAGAGGGACAGAGAAGGATAGACAGACGAGACAAAGAGAGAGCAGCAGGGTAAGAGTGAGGGAGAGAGAGGAAGGGAGAGAGTGAGGGAGCCGTAGCCAGGGACACTCGAAATCAAATATCCAATCAGGTCCCTTAGAGCACACCTGAGTACTGACACACAGGGATGAGATTAAAGGTGAAATGTTAGTGTAAGGTTTATAAATCATCCGAGGCATAGAAGAATATTTCAAGTCCAAACATTTCAAGAACAAAGAGGTTTAGTGTACAGTAAACGCCTAGTTTGACTGGAAATAAAAACAAAGGCAAAGCAAAGACTACACAAAGCTTAATAAAACAAACAGTGAGTGGTGTTCGTGACACCATGGTTGTTTGTGCACGTGCAGTGATATCAACCGCTGCGATCCTGTCATCTTTTCTGTCTGGAGGACACTGCTCTTTACTAGGGGCGTCCATCTGTCCCTCTGCCCTTCTGCAAACCGCATGGACACTCCCTCATATCAGTGATATCTCTGTACTCTGGCTTCTATCTGCTTGTTCTCTCACACTGCTATTACTAAATCATGCATCACTACAGTCCAAGGTCAAGTCCTCTAAATAATGTGTCTGTGTCTGTGTTTTTATTCCTTAATGGTTGGTAATGGGAAACAGACGTACAGTACATAGTCGCATACACACACAGATACACAGAAGCACACCGAAGAGTGCACATACTCACACACACACACACACACACACACACACACAGAGAGAGTGAGAGCGAGAGAGAGAGAAACAGCTGTGGCAGTGGGCAGGCTCATTGTCAGTCAGGGCCATTGCTGGCAGCTTCATTAGTGTGAGCGAGCAGCCCAGCCATCATCAGGAGTGGAGATGAGCTCTGCTGACAGCTCCCCCTGGCTAATCTATAGCGGCCAGGGGTCATCCGATCTTTACATTCTTTATCAACTCACACTCTCCAGGGGGATGCCAGCATTGAGGTGAGGTGTGTGTGTGTGTGTGTGTGTGTGTGTGTGTGTGTGTGTGTGTGTGTGTGTGTATGTTGGAGGGGTTTGACACCAGCCGGATCTCAGGGCATCTGACGTCTGAAAGCACAATAATGGCTAAATCGATAGCATGCGAGAGATGCCCGTTCAATATTATGACACGCTGCTCCATACTAGTTATTAAAACGTGAGGTGCATGAGCCCACAGATTTTAATCTGAAATCCAATAATTTGGAAATAAAATCTACTTTCCAGCCCAAAGACAGAAACATGCAATGGAAGTGTGTATCTCTGTCAGCAGCATTTGTGTCGGATACACACTATGCACTGCGTGTCAGCATTATGAGTCTCAAGAGATGAAGAAGTCCAAATAAAATCAAGTGAACATATCTAGAAAAGGTCAGAAAATGGCCAAAATGATTACGAAAACATGGAACACAATTCCAGATGCCTTGAGGGAAGCTGATGCTGTGTTCAGTATTCAGTTTGAAGACATGGTGAGGCTGGTGTGTATCAGGGTGAGGCCACTGGAGCAAAATGAGAGTGAGACCAGACTCTCCTCTGATCTTAGCAAAACTGGGAATACCTTGGGGAACAAGACATGGGACTCCATGGATTGGTCGGCCTGGGTTAAATTCATGAACCCACCATTGCAAGTCTGATTAAAAGTGTCTCCTAACTCTCAACTAGTCAACTTTAACTTTAACTTTATATACCATAATAATGTTCACACTACATAGCATGTAGGCCCTTGCCTTCCCTGTGTCAGGCCCGAGTGTGTTGAGACACCCACCCCACCCCTCCCCTCCCCTCTAGTCCCCCTCTCCCACAGCCCTTCTTTCTCATCGCTTCCCTCGACAGGTTCCAGAGTTTGGACGCAGCCAGCCACAGGCCTCATACACCATGGCTCCAGCCATAACGCTCCCATTCAGCCACCCTTGTGAAAACAGCCCCAGGTTCTCTGTTTTTTTTTTCTCCCTTCCTTTTTCATCCTTCCATTTTGCTCCCCTTTGATTTTCTGGAGCGGGAGAGGGGCCAGGAGGGTTCTTCAATGCAGGATAAATGTTGACTTTATTTCGGCGCTTTGAATTCCACACCGTATTCTGCTTGAAAAGATTTGCCACTTGTGGGCCTTATAAGGCTTGTGTGGTTGCTGGAAACGCTTCTTGCTTTTTTTCTCCTTTTTTACTGCTGCTGGCTTCCTGAGGTTGGCTCCCTCCAACAGGTTGGGGTCTGGATCGAGGTTCAGATCCGTCACATGGCTCACACAAGGTATAACACGTTTGGCAGGCCCACAGAGAGGAATGCTGCTCGATCTTTTCACAGAAAATTGAGAATGTTTGGTCTTCAGATGTGGGGTCCTGTTTTTATTAATTACTATGTACAGTGTTTACCAAAATGTCCTCCATGGGTTCTAAATTAAAGTTGTCAGTTGGATCACACTTTATTCAATACTGTTCAAATGTGTCAGCATTACTGCCTACTTCAAAAGGAGCCCTGATCTCTGTCCTCCAGATAGAAGCATATCTGAATTAAAGGAATGTACACAACCTCTACTGTGTTAGCCACAGACAACAATTCTTGAGAGTTTATATTGACCCCATTCCGAGCAGTTCATCCCTCACTGCGATAGCCTTTGTAGCAGGCATCGCTGAGTCAGGGTGCACTGTGTTCAGGTGACACGTGTCTGACCTGTTCCGGCATCCCAAGGCTCACGGTCACTCATGTGAACAAATACTCCCTGATAGCAGTGGTGAGGATGGCCACATGCGCACCACATATCTCTTCACGTACCTCAGCAAGGTTTGCATTTCCCAGCAGCAGACAGACAGACAGCCTTCACTAAAGGTCTGACCGGAACCTTGCATGACAGGAAGTTTCGCCAAATGTACCCACCAGCTGTCACAATCAAGGCTGACCAGCCAAGTAATCAGTGAACAGGAAGAGTCATATTGATGAGGGGAAATGACTGAACTCCAAAAAGTTTGCATTTCAAAGCAAAGCAGTGTGTGCAAAAGAGCAGAAGAGGATGTCCATTCAACATGGCTGTGAAATGAAATGTTAATATCCTCGTGGCCAGTTGTAAATCATATTTTGAGAGGTTTGTGTGTTGGCAGGCCCTTTTACTGGACCTTTGAATGTGCAGGAGACACACAGAAACATTCCACTGCGTACAGAAGCTGTAGAGAGCCTGTTAACCAATCAGAATTCCTCTTCTGGAATAATGTACTGGATTTGGTACATTAGCACCCTGACTGAATGGGTCTTTCACACATAAGTATACACATACACACACCTGGTTTGGATAGGGCAGGGTAAGGTGTGGTCCTCAGTATTGCTGCCAAATGGAAAGCTTTAGATGTGAGCCAGTGGGGATGCTAATTTACTCCAGCAGGGACAGTGGCTGGCCAGAGAGCAAGGGGTGAAGGATGGAAAGAGAGAGAGAGGGAGAAGGAGAGAGAGAGGGAAAGGGGGAAAAGAGGATGTTGGTGTTGGCATGCATAAGGGCCGAGGCCTGAGGGCAGCAGCTGGGCGAGGAGAGAGGAGGCCGTCTGGGAGGTGAGACACACTCAGCCAGAGCTCCGGTCACCACAAACAGAGAAGGCCATTAACAAAGTCCAATGCTAACACACTACAATACTGCAAAACTTCTACAACAAGAAGTACACTTCCAGAAGACTACGCTAATAGACAGTGGTTAGCAAAGAACAGTGCGGCAGATTTATGCTTACTGACATGCAATGAGTATTTAGCATTAGGCTACACAGCTAATGTTAAACAGAACAGACTTAAAGCAGCAATAAGTAAAAAGGTATGCAAATCCTTTTAAACACTAACAATACAATTACCACAGCGACACTCTGGATCCCTATGATGGCTGATGTCTGGCGTCAGCGTGTTTGGAATGTGTTGATGATAGCAGGCAGGGGATGTTTTCTTATATTTTCCTTAGTGGCGTTTCTGACAAAGATCACAGAACTACCTTGTGTAAGGTGACTTGTCCCAAAGACTGGTGGGATTACCTTTCCTCTTCATTTCCATAAACCATCCAAACAAATTTAAAGATGATAGCCTACCTAAACTACTGGCCTTTACCAATACCTCAGAAATTGGTACACATTCCTGCACACTGTTGCTTTAAACAAATCTCCATCTCCATCAGTGTTGAACACCATCAAATCAGACCTTGAGCAAAGAACACACAGTTCAACACTTTGATGCTCTGCTATAGGGAAGAACACCAGCAGCAGAGAGGACTGGGAATGGCTCACAATGCTGCAAAGTGCAGGGGCCAAGGAAGGATCACTCTTTGATCTAACTCTCAAAAGCCTGCATGGTGCTGTATAACATTTCATAAATCATCAACATGCATTCAAATCAAATGTAGAACTTACTGACAGTGTGACACTGGAATAATGGCTAATATTTTTCTTGCCTTAATCAAAAGGCTGCCCCATATGCTCAATACATGAAAAAGTAAAAAGTAAGTCCATAATATTTTTTTTCTGTGTTTTCTTTTCTTTAACAAATAATTGACCCTAGGGACCACAAAGCATCATTTTCATTTTAGGTAGAAATTGCTTCCAGAGGAATAAGCAGTGGAGTCTGTAAGACTGAAGAAAAACTGAACGGTCAACATTCAAAGAAATCACTCTGAAAAGCTTTAAAAAGTCTGTCCATCTGTCCATGTTACATATTTAGGAACATAAGTCAACAAACAACCAATGTCAGTTACTGGATTATGAAAGGTATTTGTAGGGAAAAAGTACTGAGAAAGCTGTCTCCTTCTCAGTGTAAAGAGGTCAGTCCTACAAAACAGCTTACTACACTGGTCCCTGGCTCATCATACAGCCTGACAGAAACAAGGAAGTGGAGCACTGTCCTCTTTTGTGAGCGAGTGTTTGTCCAGGAGTGGTGTGTGTATGCCTAGGTTAAATTACAGGATATACGGTCAGGACACAAAAAAATGTGCAAAGTAATGTTTATAAATATAGCTGTGACCTACAGGTTCCTTTCAATGGCCTTCTTTTAACCCCATGTCTATTAAGGGCGTGTGATGCCGCACTGTGGTTGGTTGGGGCTGCGATGAATGAGGGGCTGTGTTCTCGGCCGGTGGGGAGGGGCGCCCCGCAGCTGAGCGCTCGTGTTTGCCCTGCCGTCGCTCAGGTTAGTGTAACCTTGCTGTGTTTGTCTAAGCGGCAGCCATGTTTTTGAAACGCCGCGCGGTGGACCACATGTTTTAAAACAGCCGTCCCGTTTCTTGAGCGGAGAGCGAGCAGCTCAAAAGGCTGCGAGTGTGGGGGGGGTGGGGGGGTGATGGGAGTGGGTGCGGTGAGCATCTGTGACCGAAGAAGGTTGTATTTCAACGGTTTGTTTGGTCTTGGGACGCGGCCGAGGGAAGCGCACGCGCTCCTCCCTGCGTGGGAAGATGGCGGACCGTGGACCCTGTGGTCTCGTCCAAGGCCATCGGGGGGCCTGGAATTCTGGGGGGCGTTGATGGACTCAGAGTGGCAGATCAGAATCCACTATGACTCTGTGGCACTGTAGGATAAAGAACGCTAAAATAGCTCCTCAGGGTGGAAATAGACTATGACCTGTTGTCTAAAACAAGCCTGTGTTTGCGTTAACAATAAAAGTGCTGACCGGAATAGACTGATGAATAATTTGTTTCTAAAAACTTTTTGTTGTCCATCTTAGTTATTCACTTTTAAGTTGAGACAGGCTTGGAACACTTTTAAACACAGTTGTTTTGCCCTTAGCAGCAGAAAAGTACACTTAACATTTAACATCAGGAGACAGCAGTTTGAGACAATTACACCTTGTCATATAAAACAGTAATGCTTTGACATGAGCTTTTGTACTTTTCCGATCTCAAAGATCCCTGCTTAAGATGTTTCCTTTCAAAGTTTGAATAATTTTGAATAATTCCAGGCTGTCTGGGTTTGAGATGAATTGGAGGAGACAGAGAAAGCATCTTTTGAAAAGTGTCTTAAGCACCTTCTGTGAGAGAAAGCCCTGTTAATGACAGCATAGACGAGTGTGTGGGGGGCGGGTGGAGGTGAAGACATGGACTACCATACATGGGCAGGCCAAGATAAACACCATATACAGTAGGGTGGAAATTTACTTATAATAGCCTCACGTGGTGCGGGGAGGAAATTAGTACTTCGGTGGAAAAGTTTGTCAGTTAAACGATGCCACATAAAAATGGAAATTTAAATGAGATTATTCCGTTACATGACGACACACCATAGCCTTCATGTGAGTGTCTCAAGCCCTCACTCTTTCTGTCTGTTTCTCTTTCATTCTTCCTCTCTCTCTCTCTCTCAGGGTGGTGTTCTTTGCCGCTCATTAAGAGTAAATGAAGTAAACAGGCGAGGGGAAGTGGGCCGCAGTATAAAGGAGGTCTATTACAGAGCATGCGTTAGAGCTGGAACACTAACTCACTGTGCCTGACAGGCTGTCTTCACTTGTTCACACCTCCCTCTCAGGCCTTACAACAGTCATGTGCTGGGCCTTTCACTTACAGTAATACAAGGCTATATAGACAGTAAAGTGTGTGTGTGTGTGTGTGTGTGTGTGTGTGTGTGTGTGTGTGTGTGTGTGTGTGTGTGTGTGTGTGTGTGTGTGGTCTCATGTGTGCAAGTGAAATTCTGTGTGAATGGGTATCAACCCAGAGACAGTGCTGGCTTGTCTGTTGGCCATTGTGCGTGTCAGTTTCTGGAAGAGAAAGATAACATACAATATATGTATATGTATATGTATGTATAGTGGATGTGAGGCTATAGCCTCACATCCACTTAGCCCTGAACTGTCAGAGGGATGTATGTGGTCTTTGACTGTACTTAATTAGTCCCCAGCCACCTTTCATCCTGTCCAAATGCCCCATCAGACATAAGCTGGCGTGTACATGAGCGTATAGCTTTCTGTTGGTTTTTCCAGCTCTTACAAAGTGGGTGTAAGAGCTTGGCTCTTCATGTGTTTGCACGCAAGCATGTGTCTGTGTGTGTTTGTGCGTGCGTGTGTGTGTGTGTGTGTGTGTGTGTGTGTGTGTGGGTAAAGCACAAATTCGTTCCTGTGCAGTCAGCTCTTTCTCGGGGGCTCTGGATGGCCTACTCCTCCCAGGCCTCTGCTCTCTGCTGATCTACACCTCGCCCTGCCTGCCACCCTGTCTAATTATAGCTCCCGTCCGTTAGCTGCTAGCGCGACGCCAGCCCACCACAGCACTCTACACCCCTCAGGGACAAGGAGTGAGGAGAGAAGGGATAGAAAGAAGTGTGTGTGTGTGTGTGTGTGTGTGTGTGTGTGTGTGTGTGTGTGTGTGTGTGTGTGTGTGTGTGTGTGTGTGTGCGTGCGTGCGTGTGTGTGTGTGTGCACTGTGTGGCTAAAGGAGAGAGGAAACTATAGAGAAAGAAAATGGCAAAGTCAAGAATAGTGTGTGAGGAAGAAATAGAAAGATAGTGAGAAAGACTTCAACACCTGAGAAAAATAAAGAGCCTTTCTAGGTACTTTTACATCCACACTCATTTCCCCGAAGCATTGTGGAGAGAGGAAATGGAAGGGGGGGTATATTTGGACAGAGAGAGAGAGAGAGAGAGAGAGAGAGAGAGAGAGAGAGAGAGAGAATGGGAAAGAAGGGTGGTGAGAGAGAAAAAAAGATAGCCCAACCAAACAAAGCCACCCTGTGTGCAAACATGTCATGCAAACACCATCTCCAGCACAGGCGCCTGATTGACTGAGTGGTTGCGGGCTGGCCGCTGACAAAGTCGGGCTTCACGTTTCCTCTCCGGGCGGCACGTGAGTGTGTGTGCATTGTACATGTGCTCATCAAAATGTCACAAGACAAGACATCTCAGTGTAATGGCTTGGATGGCACTCCACTGGACCAACCACATGGGCCCCCGCGCTGTGCCATTGCCAGCCCAGGAGAGATGCGAGCTGCTGGGCTCGAGCTGCCTGAAAGAGCTCTTTAGAGCCTGGAGAAGAGCCAGTGCTGGCCTGAGCCATAGCCCATTGAGAGACTCAGCTGACCCCCACATGCTCAGCCTGCAGAACACCACACACACACACACACAGACACACACACACACACACACCATACACACACACAGACAAACCATACAGACACACACACACACACACACACACACACACACACACACCATACAGACACACACACACACACACCATACAGGCACACACATACAGGCACACACACACACACACACACACACCACACACACACACACAGACACACACACCATACACACACAGAGACACACACACAGACAAACCATACAGACACACACACACACACACCATACAGACACACACACACACACACACCATACAGGCACCCCAGACACTTTTAATTTCTTTCTATTTCACATTTGCAGTATCACAGCATTTATCACACCAACACCTGATATTCTCACAATAGTGATATCTGTCAAAGAAGAGCAGGAACAACATGTGTCTCTATGTATGAATAGAAAATTGAGAGTGTGTTTGTGTGTGTGTGTGTGTGTTTGTGGGAGGCCTTTACAAGGTGACTCAGCATTCTGAGCTATAGTATATCACTGCAAGGGGTCCTCTGTAATCAAGTGATAAAGGAAGTCTGTGTGTGTGTGTGTAGCCAGTGGAGGAAGTCTAAATGAGTGGATTGTAAGTCCACCAGGGTGTTTGTGCGGATGACACAGCAGAGGGAAGTGGAGGCAGACCCAGTGCAGGCTCTGCCAAGATGCCAATAGCATTCCCTGCTCTGAAATACCCACTAATGGACAGAGGAGGCCCACTGCTGTTAACGAACCATTAACACTTTTAGCACTCAGAAATATTTATTATTCATTTGCATCATTTGACATATTTTAATGGCTCCACATATATTATTAAATATGTTGAGGTAAGTGACAATGAAAAGTGTGATGTGGTATGTCAGTGTAGGTTGTACCCTCCTGTCCTACGTGTGGCTGATTTGGCCCTCATGTCTCTCAAGTTGAACTGTGAAACCATATTGGGATTCTAAATGAACTAGTGAATGAAATAAATGTGAATGAATGAACAAATGAATGGATGAATTGATCAATAAATGAAAGAGCAAGGCTCTTAAAGAGCTATGTCTGTGGCAACCCTCATGTACGGTTGGGAAGTGGGAGCTGTCTGTGTGTGTGTGTGTGTGTGTGTGTGTGTGTGTGTGTGTGTGTGTGTGTGTGTGTGTGGTAGCAAAGTTAAGGCCTGCCATCCATCCTCTGCACAGACTAAACAGTGGAGAGCCCATGAGTGCCTAACGCATCTCACTTCCGGACATGTTTAGCTTAGTGTGTGTGTGTGTGTGTGTGTGTGTGTGTGTGGGTGTGTGTGTGTGTGTGTGTGTGTGTGTGTGTGTGTACGTGATTGTGTGCACATGTGTATTTCAGATATATGCATGCTGTGCCAGCATCATAAAACACAGACAGTGCAGGCTTTGTGTAATCTGTTAATAAGTCCCAAAACACACACACACTTATAGGCGTATAAGCACTGGTTTTCAAACACTTTCACAACTCTCTCTCTCTCTCTTCATGCACACACACACACACACACACACACACACACACACACACACACACACACACACACACACACACACACACACACACACACACACACACACACACACACACAAACAAATGGACTCACACATTCATATTATTCTCATACACATGCACAACCATACACAAGTAGTAGGCAACTGATCATTAATCACCTCAAGAACCCCACTTCTATTTTCCACTGGGGGGGGGGGCTGAGGGGGAGCTCCAGGTTTCTGTTTCCCTCCATGAGCTTCCAACTTTCCTGCTCCGCTTGCATCCTGCCAGCTCCAGCTCCAGCTCCAGCCCTTCAACCAGCCGTGTCCATCTCAGAGACAACCCGTACACCACTAACATATGTATACACTCCTGCACTCTCTCTCTCCCTCTCTCTCTCCCTCTCTCTCTCTCCCTCTCTCTCTCTCCATCTCTCTCTCTCCATCTCTCTCATTCCTAATGCACATGCTCTTTTGCTGGTGCTCCCATCTCTCTGGTCATCCGTCATGTCCATTTCCTCTCCCTCTCAGTCCTAATATAGCTACGTCTGTCCTCGCTTCCATCTTTTCTCTGCTAATATGTGCTCTTATGCCTGCTTTCATTTTCCTCTCTCTATCCCTTTATTTCTTTTCTCTTTCTTTTCCACAGCCCCCCCCCCCCTCTATTGTATATTTAAATTGAAAATGTGATATGGGTTTCAAGTCTGTTCACTTTTTGTACTCTCCATGTGCATTACTACACAGTCACATTTACACCATTGTCGTAAAAGCATGTCAACCACTGTCATGACACAATATGCTAGAATTACACACTAGTGCTGCATGTATAACATCTTTTACTGCTAAAGAGTGACGTCTGTTTGAGAAACACTGAACACAATGATGCTGAATGGGAGAGATGGAGGGATGTAGCAGGGAGCGAGAGAGAAAGCAAGGGATAGAGAGACATAGAAAAGGCGAGGGAGAGAGGCAGAGAGATAGGGGTGGAGACAGAGCAGGGCTGAGGCAGGAGCAGCAGGTGTCCTATCACACTAAGTGCGCGACGCGTTTAGCCTGGATTATGGCCGCAGGGATGGGGATGTTCCTGGGGAGAGCCACTCAAATCCGGCTCCTGGATTACACCTCCGACCAACTCCCAGTGTGCGCTCTGGACCAGAGGAGCCAACGCGCACCTTCTCCAGCTGCAAGGGTCGGGTCAGCACGGGGCGTTCAGGGTAACTAGGCCAGTATGTCCTTTCATAACACCTCCTGACTCTCATCAGCTGCTGAGAAGAACCAGGGATTGAGAAGAGGGACATAAATAAAGGGGGGAGAGGGAAAGAGACACAGGACAAAGAAGAGAGAGAGAGAGAGAGAGAGAGAGAGAGAGAGAGAGAGAGAGAGGCTTGCTATTAAAGCAACAGATGGGGGGTGAGATAGTGAGAAATAGAAGTTTCTTTGACTTGACACATGGAGTGAAAGACTGTGCTGGTTACTGTATTGTTGTTGGGCAGTTGGGCAAGTGTGTCAGTGGTCATGTGAGTGCATGGGAGATCCAGAGAGAGAGAGCATATTGGGGGGCAGGACTCAGAGACAAAGGAAGGGAGGGGGCAGAACACAGCAGACTCTCTGCACTGACTAGGGACTCTTACACCAGTGACACATTCAGCTCCTACTGAGATTCTCTCTCTGTGAAACTGTACGTACATTCAGAGTGGGATTTAACTTTACTTAGAAATGAGAAACCAGCTAACCGGGCTTAGCTTTTTAATGCTTCAGTTTCACTGACACAACTTGGGATAGTTACACCTGTATATCTCCATACGTTTTCTTGGCTACACATAATCACATCTTGCTCACACACACACACACACACACACACACACACACACACACACACACACACACACACACACACACACACACACACACACACACACACGCCCTTGTTGCTAAGTTTCACAGCCTATCTGGCCCCCACACGTGGTTGCCTCCTCTGTCTCCACCGGCCAGGCCTGACAGCTCCCCGTCTCCCTCTGGACAAACCCACCAATGGCATGCCCTGGGCTGCCCGGCTCTCAGCCAATCAGCTGCGAGTTGCTATGTTGGAGAAACTTCTATATCCTGTCCATGGACATCTCTGCTGCATACGTCACAGTCTGATCTTAAAAGCAACAAAATGGGAGAGACTTTGCGTCACACGCGTATGGAGGACACACAAACCTTGCCGTGGGACGACGTGGTATGTTTAATGTTTCCTTTTCCCTTGATGGCTTCTTGTCTAATCAGCTGTCGTATGCATGTGCACGTGTGTGTGTTTGTGTGTGTGTGTGTGTGTGTGTGTGTGTGTGTGTGTGTATTGTGGCATGTTTTAGGTCCCAACTCGCCACCCACTGCTGAAAAAATTGGAAGCAGAGATGCATAGTGGCCAAGGAGGATCAACCAAAGAGGCATCCGGACAGAGGAGCAATGCTAAGCCATACACACACGCACTTTCTCTCTCTTTCTCTCTCTCAATTCAATTTCAATTCAATCAGTTTCATTTGCATGACTGAAGATACAATATTTCCAAAGCATTAATAAAAGTAATAATATACTGTAAGAAGTAGCGATAAGAGAGAGGCACAAATGATTCATTGGATTATATAATTTTTTTTAGTAAAGAACCTAAGCCTGTTTCTCCTTAATAATGTGCATGTGCTGGGGCATCCCCTGTGCATATGGGGAGGCCAGGCTGATAAAGCCCACAGTGCCCATCCCACACAGGGCTGCTGCGCTCCCCTCTCCCCACCTCTGCTCCGCTCCGCCACCAGCTTTACTTAGCAAACCCATTCTGTTTATTTGCTTTCTCAGGCCTATTTGCAAGTACTTGCATAAAATGTGTCCCAATGCACAGAGGTCCCTCTCCCACTCGCCGCCGCTCCACCGTCTCATTCCACTCACACAGCGAGCAGAGGACCGAGGCAGCGCCCTTATTCCACCTTATTCCAACCCCCTCCGTCAACACGGCCTGCTTGGTCTCAATGTGTGCAGGAGGTGGCGTGATGCACACGATCACATTTGTGTATAGTAAGAGCTGGATGTGTTTGGATTTCAAGCCTTCCACTGTGGCCATGGGAGCACCCTGAGCCACTGACATATTGTTAGCACCCGCCAATAAAACACTGAAGTGGAGGACTGGCCATTATGACCAGTTTAGAAATGGGCACCTCTGTCCTCAAGAGATGTGGTGTGCTGTGGTGTGCTGTGTTGTAATATTGTGTGTGTGTGTGTGTGTGTGTGTTTGTGTGTGTGTGTGTTTATTGTTTATTAAGAAGAAGCATTACAAGACATATAGAGGGAGCAACAAACAGCCATCCACCTAAAAGACTGTCCATATCATAGCGTGGCCAGCAGTGCCATCGGACCGGTAAAGTGTACACATAAAAACAACGCACACCCACCTCTCACAGCCTTTACAAGAGCTCTACTATGGGGAGCAATGCTATTGCTATTAAAGCAAGCCCACATTTCAAAGGCCCACCTCAGTGGTAGGTTCACCACAAAGGCAAGTAGCCGTAAGGCATAGCCTACACACACACACACACACACACACACACACTCATACACATCCACACACACACACACACACAGACACTCATACACATCCAGACACACCAATATATGCCTGTAGACAGACACTTTGAAATGTTGTGATTATGGCTGTATGCTTTGTTACGTTTGCGTGGA
The DNA here is from genome assembly GCF_046254945.1 of Alosa pseudoharengus. Lineage (NCBI taxonomy): Eukaryota > Metazoa > Chordata > Actinopteri > Clupeiformes > Clupeidae > Alosa > Alosa pseudoharengus. The sequence goes on along the minus strand of NW_027468576.1, from coordinate 6,023,129 downwards.
GGGGGGCGTCATACTTATTCAACTTCACACAACTCCTGTGTTAATAACATTTCCAACACTTTCCACTTTTCTGAGTTCATGTTGAGGCCATCCTATCTCTCAGCATAAGGGAGAGAAGTGTAGCGCCCCTAGAGATGAGACTGTCCACGTGAACCCCTACAGACAGATAGACCAACAAGTTCAGTAATTGAGTAGTCTCTCTCTGTCTCTGTCTCTCTCTCTCTGTCTGTCTCTCTCTCCTTCTCCTCATCTGTGCTCTCTCTCTCGGCTGCCTCTCAGTCCCCTGGGTATTAAACATTCATGAGGGGGATGAAAGGCTGTGGACGGAGCGTGGCAGCAGCTCTCTGGTTATCCCAAAACACACAAACACACACACACATACACTCACCTCCTCACACATAATGACACAAACACTTTCATGCCCTCATTTACACATATGCATTCTCTCTCTCTCTCTCTCTCTCTCTCTCTCAATCATACTCACAGACACTACACACACAGAAACTACACACACACACACACACACTGAAGCTCCCATGGTCATTTGGCAGCACGTTGGCAGCGTGACGGGGAGCCTCTGCTGGCCTCTGCATGCCCCTGACTGCAGGCTGGCAGGCGGTGGGGTGCAGGGTGGGTGGAGAGGATGAGATATGGAAAGACACAACTCATTTCTTCTGATGTTTTTTTCATGCCTCCTCTCCCTCTCTTTCTGATGTGTGAGAGGGGGTTGTGGGGGGCGGCGGCAGGGGCGGTCTGAGCACCCTGCCGGGCTCCAGTTCCGGGGTCTGTGGTTGAAGCGCGCGCCAGGAGCCCACTGCCCCTCAGGGTGCGTCGGGCAGCAGACGGGGGCCGCGGTGAACTGGAGTTCAGTGTTTGAAATCAGCTCGCTCAGCGTATGCCCTTTCTCTTTCTCTCTCTTTCCTCTCTCTCTCTTTCCTCTCTCTCTCATCCAGTGAATCTCTCTCTATCAAAGTCTTGATTGTTTTTCTTTTTCTCATTTTCAGAATCATACTGTTGGTGTTGGAATGACCTAGCAGCCTTGCTACTTTCAGAATGTCTAATGAGTTCATTTGTTTGAGGCATACACTATACTGTAAATACAACCTTATTATTATTATTATTATTATTATTATTATTATTATTATTATTATTACAGTGCATGAAAATGCACTGTACTGTTCTTCCTAGGCTTCTTATTCTTCTTCTTCTAACGCAATTAATGCAGCTTCAACCGCTTAACGTAGAAACTTCATTCAAACTATGTTACGTAGGTCTTACTTAGGACATGGGTGCTTTGTATTTTTCAGCTTTGTAACTTTTATACTTTTTAAACTATTAATTAAAAACTGTTCAAAATTTCCCCATAGACTTAACATGGGCTGATGACATCACAATAGAGCCGTTAAGCAATTAGAATCCTATGGCAGGTGTTCGGGCCAGCTGCATCAACTGCCAGTCTCAGGCTTTAAGCATACAAACTGGCCCTATTAAGACTACACATCCTGTTCAACTGCTTCCTCTGCCAAAAACTGTTTCAAAATAAAAGTCCTCACTACAATATTTCACTGTTAAACAATTTAACCCTTTAAACTACAGAACTTTTATCTGTTCAGCCATTGTAACTGTTACTTGTCATCAACTATGACTCCTACCCACTGTAGCTAGTTAGCTAAGATAGCTAAGTAACTTGGTTAGCATAGTTAGCATGCTAGCATGTTAGCATGCTAGTTAGCATGCTAGTTAACATTTTTAGCAAAACTGTTAAAAACGATTAGCTAAGTTAGCTAAGTCACATGGTTAACATAGTTAGCATGCTAACATGTTAGCATGCTAGTTAGCATTTTTTGCAAAACTGCTAAAAATGATTAGCTAAGTTAGCTAAGTCACATGGTTAGCATAGTTAGCATGCTAACATGTTAGCATGCTAGTTAGCATTTTTTGCAAAACTGCTAAAAATGATTAGCTAAGTTAGCTAAGTCATATGGTTAGCATAGTTAGCATGCTAGCATGTTAGCATGCTAGTTAGCATTTTTTAGCAAAACTGCTAAAAATGATTAGCTAAGTTAGCTAAGTCACATGGTTAGCATGTTAGCATGCTAGCATGCTAGTTAGCATTACTGTTAAAAATGATAAGCGAAGTTAGCTAAGTCACATGGTTAACATAATTAGCATGTTAGCATGTTAATTAGCATAGTTATCATAACTAATAAAAATTATTAGCTAGGTTAGCTAAGTCATATGGTTAGCATAGTTAACATTTTAATATTGTTAGCATGCTAGTTAGCATAGTTACTTGGTTACCATTATTATCTTTAACATAGTTAGCATAACTACTAGCAAACATTGGAGCCATTCCAACTGTTAGTTATCGTCAACTATCTGCCTAAATAATTTAACCATTTCAATTATCAACCTATTTAACTGTTCAGTCATTCCAACTATAGTAAACCTTATCTACCAAGCAAATAATTTAACCATATGAACTCATCATATTTTTGCATTTTCATGCACTGTATTTCCTTCAGGAAATGCTTTTCTAGTTATTGTTATTATCATTGTTAGTACTAATACTACTACTACTTCAGAGATAATGATCCTACAGTACACCTCCAATTCCGTGCAGTTTTTTGACCATGTCAGCCAGAGATACCTGCGATTACAACACCTCATTTTTGCTTTTTCATTTTTAACTAGGTGGCGCTATACATCAAATAAGTGGTTATGGGATGTGTTGACATGTCCCCTTAAGACCAACATACAAAAACAATGTGGTCCTCCTAGGCCCTACAGTTCTCGAAATATTCACAGAGGCAACGGATCAAAACGAAAAACAAGTTCAGTGTCATCCTTGTGGGACTACAGGCCCACCAAGTTTCGTGCACCCCGGCGGTCTTTCAGTGTCCCGGGAATCGTTGACACAAAATTTCCAGAAAAAAAAAAACTCTGACTAAACCTATCTGACTGCCACTTTGTTGCGTAGTGGTCATAATAAGTTGCTGCATGGATACTACAGCACATGTTTAACGACTATTAGCACTATTAGTAGCACTATTATTCAGCAATAGCAGTATTCTGTAATAGCACTGGGTTAAGCACCACATCCCATGGTGTTCAGCTCAAAGACTGAACTCTTTCTCACACACATACGCACAGAAACAGAGAAGAAGATGTATCTATGAGCTGTTGTGTTGTGAACACAAACTATTGTCAGTCTGGGTCCAACACATAAAGGCTGCTCTGTTGTGTTGGGCCAGACAGGAACATGCCTGTGATCGTATCAGTACATTACACAACTGCAATACATAAATTACACCACGTAAAAACTTCATTACTGCCTTTCCAATTCACTGGGTGGCTTCCTCCTAATTAAAAAAAAAGGGACAGGGGGGAAATCTGCTGTCTCAGCGCTTTGTCACATAGAATTGATGCTTTATGAATTGTCTAAAAGGGGGGTAGGTGCTGGGGGGACTCTCACTATAACAGTAATGGCATTGAAAAAAACAGGCAGTCACTGTAAATGTAGCGAGGCAAATACTGCTGTCATGTAGTCAGAGCAACTTCATACGGTCTTGGCAGAGATTTAAAAGGTCATATTTCATACAGCCACGGTGGCTTCCCATAACTTTTCTGCATTAATAGCGAGTTAGGAAGGCTGGGTTGCCAGGGTTCACCCTCCCCTCCTGTGAAGAAGGTCCTGTTATATTCACCCTACCAAAGTACCTGGCCGGCCATTACCAAACATTAAACATGAGACTGTTCACAGACAAAGGTGGAAAACAACTCCAAAGTGAAATTGTATGGTTGTTGATGTGTAAACTTTTAAAATTAATGTGTTGTCCCTATCTGGACACAGAGATGTGTTAAAAACAATGCAAGTTGTGTTGTTTTCAACACATTCGTTTCAAGAGTTTATGCTTCCTCCACTTGTACTGTATGTCAAAGGAGCCGTGATGTATTGTCTTTGTGCTGGTGGCTGATGGTGATGCATGTCACAAGTATGTAAATGAGAGGCTGATAAGACCCTGCCTCCACTGATTGCCTGTGCCTGAGTGTGGCGTGTGTCTCCAGCGCAGGCCCATGTGTTTCCATTTACATGCAGAGTTACAACGGCTGTGATTGCTACTGAGTAATTAGTGTGTGGTGGCGACAGAAAAGCGATACACACCACAGCCAGAATGACGGCTCGTAAAAACTGAGAAGTGGTCGGCTATGCAACCAAATCATCTACCCCACCCCCACTCCCAATTCACGCGCAGGCATGCACACACACAACACATAATACACATAATACACACATATACACATACACACACACACTCACATCTTAATCCTGCTATCATCACAATGACTGTGTGTGTGTGCGTGTGTGTGCGTGTGTCTGTGTGTGTGTGTGTGTTTTGGCATGTGAGTGTGTGTGCGTGTGTGTGTGCTTGGGCCCGTGTCTGTGTGTGTGTTTTTGCATGTGCGTGTGAGTGTGTGTGTGTATGTGTGTGTGTGTTTTTGCATGTGAGTGTGTGCGCGCTTGTCTTAAGGGCAGGGGGTGTAATTTGTTTCTAAGAAGGAACCTTAAAGGTGATTTATATGGAGATGAGCTGAATTGTCCTTTTACAGGCATTTGTGTGAAAACACACACGGCTCCCCATGATTACTGCCCATGTGCAGATGTGTCAGGGTGCCTGCATCAACATGACGGCTGGCCTCAGGACAGAGTCCCCCTGAGACAGCTCTCCCAGGGGACAGATGGCATGTTTCAATTACGTGACAAACTTCACCACAGCCCTCTGCAGTTAGATACAGATTAGTTACATGACTAACTTCACCCTTCACCTTACCCTAGAGCTAACACTATTTCCAATGAATCTGCTGATGATGTCATCTGTAAAGTAGCTTCACAGTAGAGGTGGGCTGAGTTGCCAAACTTGCTCCAGTTCAGTCAATTGACCTCCAGATAACCCTGATTATTACGAATTCAGAGCAAGCAGGGGCAGAAAGAAGTAGAATTGTTTAACAGCCAGTTTTCAAGTCCCAAGCGTCTTATTGCCTCACATACAGATACACACACACGCACGCACACACATACACACACACACAAGCAAATATAAATTGCATAGTCATCTTCCCTCAAACACACACACACACACACACACAGATCTTGCCAAGTCTCCAGCAGACTCCAGACAGATACCCCGGAGTTATAGGAGTTAGGAGGCTGTTTGTTGGAGTTGTCTGCACTTATGAAAGCAGCAGACGGCATGTCAACATCAGACAGGTTTCGGTAAAGAAAGTGTGAACACGCCTGTGTGTGTGTATATGAGTGTGTGTGTGTGTGTGTGTGTGTCAAATGGAGTGCTTTCTGGGTCATGTGCCTGAGCACCCTCCCTTATCAAACAAACACACAAGTCTTTGTCTTTTATCTGAAGGGCCCACAGCTGTCGCACACTGTCTTTGTCATGGCAACAGCCTCTATCTTACTTCATGATTTTAATTATCCCCTCGGAGACCAAAGCAGTTTGTCGTCCGCTCGTTAACAATTCCGGTGGGGGAATCGGACAGTCCTCCCCTCTCCCCTCTCTCCCCCTCCCTCCCCTTTCTTTCTGCCCTGTCACTTTTTCTCCCTTCTCTTCCACTTTCAAATGGGCATTATTCACAGAGCGAGGAGCGCAGGAGTCAAACTCCGGTCACTGGATCCTCTTGCATCATTTGGAATCGACAGGAGCAGGAGCGCCACAGAGCATTGCAAATCTCAGCCTTTCAACATCAAAACTGGATGTGGGGGCAGGGAGGCGGCAGCCACATTTCCAGTTCAATCAGACGGCTGCTTAACAGACTGGTGGGTTTGTGCCGAGTTCACCAGCGAGTTCACAGCTGGCACGTCGCTCTAATGAGCGAGAGAGTGAAGAGCCGTTTCTTCATCTTTTTTTGTCAATGACGAACAATGTCGCCAAAATACTGTGCACTCTCTTTCTCATAAGTTACTTACTGAAAAGTAGTTCCAGCATTAAGCTTACTGATATGCCTAACAATGTCAAAATAAAGGAGTCAAAGAAGGCAACCATAATCCATCTCTAAATACAATGAATGCCTATAAGCACAATAGGCAAGGCTTTGTCAGTGAAACACAATTACTACTCTTAAATATGTTGTGGCTTTCCAATGTAATCTATTGTTACTATCATGGGAAATATGTCTAATATATCATTTTGATGTAAATTATATATTAACCTGAATTTACAATTAACCTTATGAAGATTGTGAGTGAACGCTGCCTTTGAGATCCTGTCATCTTGCCATTTGCGATCTTGAGATCTCAGACTTGTCCAGGTGAGATGACCTTTGTGAGCCTCACTTGATTGACTCCTTTTAATATTATATATATATATATAACTTTATAATTTGATCACATTCAATAGTTGATGGATGCTCCCAAACACCAGCAGCATATTAAAGATATTTTTGAATCTGCAGCCACTACCATAATAAATCATCAGTGGCCCTCGGTAATTATATCAGGGAAGAACTAATCCAATCAGAGAGTGTTTCAGGTAAACCAGGCCTCTTAATCAACACAGAGGCCAAAAGGCCAGGAGAATGTGCTCTGGGCATTTTGGGAGTATGCATGCGCTCGTCTGTGTGTGTGTGTGTGAGAGAGTGTGTGTGTGTACGGTAGGGTAGGAGTGTGCTAATGTGTGGCAATATATGGTTTGCTTTTGAGCTGGTCTGTGTTCCTAGTTGAATATTTGTATTTGAGTGTTTTAAAATGTTAAATGTGTGTGTGTGTGTGTGTGTGTGTGTGTGTGTGTGCCTTGCTATGGTCAGAATGTGGCTGTCTCAATCATCTGGCCCACAGTACTCTCAGCAGCAGCCAGTGGCATGAAGAGCCATTAAAGCCCACCAATCAAGAGTGCTTACCGGGCCTTCCTGGGGCGTCATTAAAGACCTAATGGCTTTCTCCTATATTTAACACCTCATGTCACCCCCATCATTTCTTTTCGTCCACCCCCAACTTCTCTTTTCCATTTTTCTTTTCTTCTTTTTTTCCGGTTTCTGAGGCAGGCTAACAGTGAGCCGCAGGACAAAATGAGAGCCATCCCTCACCGGTCCTCCCCTCTCCCGTCCTGTTCTCCTTGTCTCCCCTGCTGTGGAGCCGTGCGGGGCCTTGGCGTGCCTGTGATGGCTGCACTGTACATCGCAGCTGTCAGGTGGACTGATGGACGCCAGAATGAGCTGGGCAATGGCTCTCCAGAGTCTAAAATCTGCACTGAAAACACCAGACATCACCAGACTTCACAACAGCCCAGTGGGGTGTCACAACAGAGGCCAAAGAACCAGGAGAGGATGCTGTTGGTATGTTTGTGTGTGTGTGTGTGTGTGTGTGTGCATGTGTGTGTGTGCGTCTGTTTGTATAGGGTGGGAGAAAGAGATAGGGACAGAGAGTGAATGTATGTGTGAGGTTATTAGTAAGGTATGAGTGAGCTAATGTATCTCTCTCTCTCTCTTTCTTACACACACACATACGCACACACACACACACACACACACACACACACACACACACTGCTTCCTGTCTCTCTTTCAGTCTCATCTGAGGGTTGTCTGAGGTTACCTCTAATTAAAACTGCAATTACTTCACCATTTCAGATCTCGCACAATAATGGGAACACTTAATTAACAACAAGCTGACTTCAGTGTGTCCCACTGACAAAAGAGGAGATGGAACACAACAGTGTCATACACAAAATGGTGTAATTGCAAGTAGGCAGATGGGCACAAACACAAAAACACACCTAACACATTAAACACCAGGGCCTAATTCATCAATGTCCAGAAAATCCATCCAGCAAAAAAACAGTGGGTTAAATGCTTGATAGAGTGGACATGTAAGTCACAGCAGTAATTGAGTAACAACTTAATCATTGATTTCCTGGTTTAAAAATGCAGGTGAGTTCTGACCTCTGGAGTCAAGGAAGGGAGAAGCCGATAGAACTCCTACTGATGATCCAAGAGGTCCAATGGGTATGTGTTTGGGAGCGAGCATGGGTATGTGTTTGGGAGCGAGCATGGGTATGTGTTTGGGTTGGAGCAAGGCAACATGGGAACTGGGAGGAGCCAAAACTCAAGGGGTGGAAGAACAGTAACTAGTTTACTCTGAATAATATAGTGAGGATATAGTTCTTCCTCTCTCTAATAATCCCACCTCTCTCTCCCTCTCTCGCTCTCTATCACTCACTCTCTCAGGAAAAGGGCTACTGTTCCCCAGCATTGACCCCTGAGTATGTAAGCCGTCTGTGTTTCTTCAGCTTCTATAAACATCCTCTGTGGCTTCATTCATGAGCGCTGCTCACACGTAATACACTACGAGACTGATGCCAGTATACACTGACACGCTGCAGACTCCGTAAGATGCGCCGGACATGTGGACAGCTGTGAGCCTGCCCTGAAGTTACAGCAGCGCTGGACTGGTGTTTGTGGAGGGCTAACACAGTACGGTCGGTCACTGCATTGGGTCATCCCGGAGTAGAAAGCCAAATAGGCGATGGCTATTTCACTAGTCACAATAAAGGAAATCGCCCACCATTGCACTGAAATTGCCCATCATTGTTCTGCCCTCATTTATAGCTGCTGATGTTATTGCTGGTATGGATTAGGAGAGAGTGATTTCTCATTACCTTATCATGGAGGTTATTACTTTGTTTCGACACAATGAACACTGAGGACCAATAGATACAATATAGATAAATAGATAGATAGATACTTTATTGATCCCCAAGGGGAAATTCAAGTACTGCAATATAGCAGGGGCGTGCAGAGATCTTTGAAGGGGCAGGGGCTCAAATGTAAAAAAAGGGCACATGGAACAAAATTTTCAGAAAACGTGTTAACTTTATTTAAAACTTAATTTTGATTACAACCAAATAGAGAATACAGTCTCATTGGTTCTGAAAATTCATTAGGAGTGCATGTACTGTAGGCCTACTGTAGTCAGGGCACAGACAGATAGGTCTTTTCAGTTTTCATTAGGCTATTGTCTACACAGAGATCATAGGCTATAAGACTACATCTTATTGATTAAATTCAAAGCTAATTTTAATAACCTAGAAATCTAGACGCACCCTAGCGGCAGCAAAAATGTTATTGCCTAGTTTGGCTTGTCAGGCTATACTTTTAATGTTTATCACAGTGAACTACCACCATTAGCAAGCTGGTGTCTTGCAGATTCACGTGCTGTGCGTGTGGCCACTGAGTGAAATGACGCGTAGCCTACTGTAAACAGAGAACGACATGTGGAGTTGGGTTAGTTAAACAACTACAGTAGCCTATGTCGTCGGCTTATGACGATTTAGAAAAGGTTTGTCTACTCTGTTTTAAGAACTAGGTCTACTAACCTAAGTACGGAGCCCGGGAGAGCTGCACTTTAAGTGATATTTTTTCTGGTCGTGATAATTTGTGAGCACGTTTTCCTTTAATTGAGCCCTCAAATTAATAAAACGTGAGCACGTTTTCCTTTAATTGAGCCCTCGAATTAATAGAACGTGACCCCGTTGTAGGCCTAAATTGAGCTCTCGAAATATGTATTTCGTGCTCACATTTAGTAATTCCCGACATTTTCTCACCGCTCGCTGTGCTGTGGTGGCAACTTCGTGTTACCTTGACATGGACTAGGCCTACAGCTGTCTGTAATAGTTCATATTGGTAATGTGATGATAAAGGTAGGCAGCTATTAAAGACTTTAGGTGGTCATGCAGCGGACTTGTAGGCTACTCTTTGTAGCAGGGGCACCTGTGGTGTCAACCGCCAGCAATGGAGACCCATAATGGGGAAATTCTACAAAAGCTACTCGGGCTCTGTTGTAATGACCGGTTTCCACTATCTCCTTGTTGACTTATGCTGCTTTCGAGATGTCATGTAAATCCGCCGCCCAAGTTGCTCTGACGCGTAAACGTGACGTAATTGCCACTTATAACTAGGGGAGTTCGACTTGCGGCAGATCTGTGCAGATCTGACTTGATGTGATGCATGCTGGGTTGAACACAATGCATACTGGGATGGACGCAATGCATACTGGTTAGAAATTCTGTCCGACTTCTGTCAGCCGGGGAGGGACTTACCACCGTGACACCATGTCACATGGCCTTAAAATATCGCGGGAGTCTTATGGTGCATTCAGAGCACCTCGAATGACAAGGACCGCCCCCATGGCTACTTTGTTTTTCCGACAGCAAGTGTTCATGTGCTTTGCCAACGGAATGTGTGACAAACACGGATGCCACAACAAAGGTTAAAACATACACTCACTAATCCTAAACAAACAACTGTATTTGCTTAAACTATAGTGTAAGATGCTCATGAAAGAAAGATATGCAGCTTTCAAGTGATAAAAAGGGCAAATTCCCAAGTTCACATTAAAACTGTTGGACATGAAAGGCCACATGGACTACAAACGAACTACAACGTGACGACAAAAGTGATGACGAGCCCCTAACTGGGCAACTCTGTTAGCAAAATCTAGCCCCAGTTTCCGACCCATAGATATATACACTAGATGTCGCCTTCTGCTTCTCAGCATGCGTCAACACCGCCGCCATCTTTGTACAGGGATCTGAATCGCTAAACTAGTTCTCCTGTATTGTCAGCGTTACCTATTTAGCGACGTTTGGCCATCCCCAGCGATAGAAAACCTTTTTAGCGATTAGCGACAAATTTGGGAACTTCTCACAATGATGGCAGATCGGCTTCTTTGTTGTTGAAACGTAAGAAAATCACCTTTCTCATGGCTTTGTCATTTATGAATTCAGCTACATCTCGTTTGCCCATGGCACTGACCCATGATTATAAAAGTAACGACTGGCGTAGCCTATGTAGTAGTAGAGGTAAATGTTCTACAGATCTACAGCAACTTCTGGTGAGATTACAACTTACATGAGTAAACGAGACGAGGGGTATGTGGCCTCAACCAGAGCCTGTCTACGAAGAGCCTGTTTGCTTTCATTGTATCGAACCTGGTTGCAGTTTACTCATTGTTCCTCTAGGGGCCGCCGCTAGCTAGTGCAGAATGAATGGGAGTCTATGGGGCTAGACGGGTAAAATGTATCTTTATTATCGTCTTAAGCTTAGTTTTCTGTAGACTCAACCATAAATACATGCCTGTCAGTTGGAACAACCCAAAAAATTAGATAATTGCTTGAGATTTTGACGATTTATGGTGATTTTATTTTCGCTAGATCTTTGCCCAGATTGACGCTAATGCATTATAGAGGAGTGGATCACTGAAGCAAGATGGCGTCTCGATTGACGCATTCGTTCCAATGAACAGCAGTAGTCAAGGCGACATCTAGTGTATATATCTATGTTTCCGACCTCTGACTCACACATTAAGTGACGTGAATGACGCGGAATGATGATGTTTTCACTCGGAGAAAGGTTTTTACGAAGCCCATGAACGCTAGGTTAGCCTGCAGACAGATCTTGCAGTTGCCTTCCACGAGCTGCACGAGCTGAAACACGCCCTCATGACGTCAGTTCAAAGACGTGATAGGGCCATTTGGGAGGAATGTCCTCATGACGATTATGACTAGAGGCTCATGCTGCTTCCTTATGTTGGAATATGCGAAAATAAACAGAAATCGAAGGGATACCTTCTTATACGTGATTTCTGCAACAATGGTAGGCTAGCCTACTGAAAACGTTTGGATATTCTGTTATTTTCTGCTGTTGGCTAAATAGATAGACACACATATAGGGAAAACACTTGATATTGAATTTATGTGCTACAATGCAGGCCTGTTAACTGTATGACAACAGTGGTTTATTTAAACTACATCATAAGAATTTATTTCGTCAGTCATCATGCTCATTTTAATGAGTAAGAATGAAAGTTCTGCTGTGTTTATTGCAAACAACATTCCGCGATATCTCCCGCGATGTCTCCCGCGAGTCACGTCAGGCAGACTGTAGCCTTTCTGTCCGGGATGAGCTGCCCTCTGTTGTAGCTCCTCCCGGCTAGCCTCTGAAGATCACGTTTACGTAGAAAGCCAGACGAAAGTCAGACTCAGACAAGACGAACAAGCCTAATGAGATTCCCTCTACGTCACTACAAGCGACACACCTCCCGACGTCATTCCCGGGGATACCCCTTGACACCACACTACGTTTTTGTGCACACAATTTAATTTCTTCGAGCCCACGTTTTAATTATTCGTGGGTGCGTTTTAGTAGATCAAGATCTCGAATATACTATAATGTGCTCATGTTTACATGTGTCAAGACAATATTGAGTGCACGTTTTACAAATTGTGGCCACGTTTAAGTAGATCGTGCACACAATAAACCATGTTCACAAATTGTGCCCTAGTTTTAGTAAATCGTGCGCTCGTTTTAGTAAATAGTGCACTCATTTAATAAATTGTGCCCTCGTTTTACTATGCTTAAAATGAGAGCTCAATTTAGTAAAATGAGCTCACACTATAGTAAAACGAGAGCACAATATAGTAAATTGTGCACACGATTTAGTAAACCGAGCGCACAATTTAGTAAAACGAGCGTACGATTTAGTAAAACGAGTGCACAATATAGTTAAACGAGAGCACAATTTAGTAAAACGAGCTCACAATGTAGTAAAACGAGCGCACATTCTCTCAACATGCAAAACATTTTGCGATGACCCCTCTAGGGCTCCGTACCTAAGCTACTATAACATAGTAACCTAAACAGAATATGTAGATTTTCGAAGCTGCCAGGTTATTGAAATGGATGGACCATGACATGGTTAAAACGGGTTTGATAGCCTACTTCATTAAACATGAAACAATTTTAAACATTGTATTCTCTATCTCTAAGCTGAATACTATTGCATGTTCAGATAGGCTGTCAAGTGACCTTACCGTGCTTCCAAACGTCTCCTGCAGCACTGTGCCTGCGTGCACCATGGAGGTATTATGGCGTGCACCTTCTGAGAGTTCACTGAATGTATGACGTCACGGATTGGTGGCCGATATTTCACAAACTATTAATGAGACATTTTAGCGAATATTCAGGTTGGAACTAGCGGAAGTATTAAAAATTTTAAAAAGTAAAAAACGGGTCTTGTCAAAAGGGCACTTGGACATCAAAGGGGCAAAAGGGCAGGTGCTAGAGCCCCTGTACCCCCCCCTTCTCTGCACGTGCCTGCAATATAGTTGTTACCATATGCACAGAGTAGGCTATTCTTATATTGTGCTCACATAAAACAACTGATTATTTTGACTAGCATAACTATTTATCCAGGTTAGCGTAACAGCTATTTAGTTTACTGGCGCATTGATAAAATGACTAACGTTTTTAAGGAATTCTTCGCTGTTCATATGCAGAAAACGATAGCTTAGGCAAAAGTTGGAAGACTCATAGTAGCCTACTCCATTCTTTCATCAAGATAGCCAATCATAATAGCTTGTATACGCCCTGTAATCTACGTTATTTATCCATACTATCAGCACTAGCTAGAAAGTCTGTTTGCATTTTAAAACTGTTCCATCAAACACATCTCTCTGCTATACCCCACTATGCCAACTTTGATGTAGGCCTATCCCCTTCAGCCACTGCCACCAGTTGGTCCCTGTCTCGATCTACAGGGGTAGGCTCCACCACCGCTTTCTTCCGACGGAAGCAATTGAGATCCGCTCGCCCAAAGACTGTTACTATATTCAGACCAGAGATGTTTACAAGCCATTTTTTGGAAGTCCAAAGTCTTGAGCTCGAGTTCAAGTCAAGTCTTAAGTCTCTGGCCATCTTGATCTGTCCCTAACACTGTATTGTTAAATATTATGAATTCAAAGCATGCCCTATAGCAGTGTTGTAGTCAAGTCATATGCCTCAAGTCTGAGTCCAGGTTCAAGTCTTAAGTATTCAAGTCTGAGTCAAGTCCAAGTCATAAAAAAAAAAAAGTCAAGTCCGAGTCGAGTCCACTACTCATCCGAGTCAAGTCCGAATCAAGTCACTATTAAATGCAAAACTGACAACCTTCGGGGCATTCATGTCTCCTGGCATTTGGCGCCATTAAAGTTAACATCCGTTATTTTAGGAACAAATTGGCATGACGTGTGATGTATGACATGAAGCAGTAACATTCCATTGTATGGAGCCCCTAAGGGGACATGAGCAAAACAAAATTTAAAGTTTAGTTTCATGTACTCACGTGAAACTTTCATGTGCTCACCTGAAACTTTCATGTGCGCACGTAAAAGTTTCATGTGCTCACTTGAAAGTTTCATGTGCGCACATGAAAGTTTCATGTGAAAAGGTTTTGCGTGCGCACACAAAACTTTCATGTGCAAATAAACGGTCTTGCTCAAAACCAATTGACGTAATTATGCTCTTAATCGTGAATGACCCTAGGTTGTTTTTCTTCCGGAGTCACACTTTAAGTTACTTAAACACTTTGCGATGGTTAGCTTGTTATCTATGACGATAACGTCTCTTTCACATTAGTAAGTGACTGACCTATCTGGGTGCGTTTTGAGATGCCTGATGAAATTAGATGTTGTTGAACGGCATAATTTATCCTGGTGCCACACACCTTGCATGTATAGTAGCTGTCCGCTTATTTCCACTTTGCACGAAGGGAGGACTTGTCGTCATGATCAATGCATTTTTGATGTGAGTGGCGCACATAGCGCATGCGTTATGTTGCACATTATGGCAAAGGAGACATGCAGCTCGTCATACGTTTCTCAAAGTATGCACCAATAAAATAGAAATACATGCATACATTTGGATTAAAAAAGGGCAATGATTGCATTAAATACAGGTTGTTCACAAGTCTCGAAGCTCGAGTCTGAGTCAAGTCTGAAGTCTTTATTTTTGTAAGCCCTCCTTACACTGACAGACTTTGCAAATATTTGGGAAATAATTTTGAAAGCATCTAAAGACAAGTAAATTATGGTTGAAGTTGTCTTGAACACAATGGCAGCCACACTGACTTCATGACTTCTGACTTCCATTGACTTCATTGTATTGCAGCACACACAATACCATGGTATTGCTTACTTGGTATTGCTTACTTCAGTGGATATCTGGAGAACACAGTGCAGGCGTTTTTTGACATTAGGGCAAAACGATTGTTTTCACATTCTGTTGCTGTTGGTCATTTTTGAATGTGAAAAAAACTCCAAGGGAAACACGTTTTCTGTGTTCTTATACAATTCATATTAAAATCTAATTGTGTCTCTTTAGCACATAGAGGTCTCCAGGGTAAAGTGATATTTCCCTGACAGCAATATAGCAGTAGCCTACTGGCACACGTTTACTGGTAGGTTTGTAAAGTGCAGTGAGGTGCCTTAGAAGCTAATTTAGCCTACCCTAGATGAACTTTGTTCTGACTGGATTAGGTGCTACTCTTAACCCCAGTGGTCATCACAAGTGTGAAGCTGACACTCATCTGTAAGCAGTAGCTGTTTAGGATATGCAGCTTACATGGCAACAGCTTAGCATGTCAGTGTCTTAGTTTACCACTTAACACATACAAATATTTAACCCATATAGACTGTAAAAAGGTTTGACCTCAGCAGATAATCTGTCTGACAGTCAGATCTAGGAAGGTCTTCAAAGGACACTAGAAAGTATACTTTCTTGGAGAGCATGGACCTGCACGTCATAGGCTACAGATGATCATGGACACAGGTTTCTGTCAATAGGACAACAAGCTTGTCTGATTCCGCTTTGATTTCACTTAGCAATAATAAGTTTATGGAAGTGTACTGTTAGTCTAAGCATATTTACTTGTACATGTAGCCATTGAGGGGCGACATTACAGATTCTCATTTCATTTAATTTTATTCAGATTCTAATATTACCCTTCCGGGAAAACTTACAATACTTTATGATCATGAACTAAAAATGTGCTAGAAGTATATAACTAGTATCTTCATTATTACTATTATAAACTGAAAAGTGGGCCAAAAATTTTATTAGAATAGTACATTTACAAGTATTCTACAAGCACATTTATACTGACACACTTACTACATAAAGTAAACTTGGAAATTATACTTCAACTGCATTTAAGTTTATTTGATCAGATTAACTTTGAGTATACCTTTTTCTGGTAAGTGTTATTACTACATTTAAGCACAGTATGACCACATCATGTTGTGTATTCCTCTAAATCAGAATCCTCCTCTGTCATTTAAAATCACACCGTTTGTGTAGTGTCTATACACATCTATAAACCAGCCCTAGCAGAATGTTAAAGAATGCCCAGTCAGGAAAACATTAAAGATGCATGTGTGGGGGTAATTAAAGACCAGTGTGAGAAAGATAAAAGAGAGGGGTAAGTATGGCTGAAATGTAAACTGCTTGTGGGGTGGCTGATATTGATCCATTTGGCTGCTTAATTATGGATTTTAACGTCCTGGATGAGATTTCAGCTCGAAGTAGCAGACTGATGGCAGGACTGCTGATGAAATCCCAATTTGGAGCCGTGCTCACACACACACACACACACACACACACACACACACACACACACACACACACACACACAAAGGCACACACCTAAAGCCCCATCCTCTTCCAAGTCCCTTACATGCTATAAATGCAAATTGTCCCACACACTCCATTAATTACCACATCTGACTGCAGTAATCGGCACACAGCGACTGCTAATGGAAACTCACTGAGCCTCCATGACCTGAATGAGCTATACTGAAAACACACACACACACACACACACACACACACACACACATACACACACACAGACACACACACACACAGAAAGACAGACAGACAGACAGACACACACACACACCAACACATTAGTCTCTTTTACTCCCACTCCACAGAAGTCCACACACACACACACACACACACACTCTCTCTCTCTCCCAAACAAACACTTTTACTTCCTGTGTTCTTCAGCTAGATATAACATACACTTGATATAGCACTGACCAACCAAAAATGGCCTCTTTAATAACGACAAATCTGGTATGACCCAGTCACTCTGAATAATAGATGTGACTCTTTCTCTCTGGCACTGTCTTCGTCCCCAAGAATAAATATATACATATTTCAGATGAATAATTGATGTGCTTGATGGTCGTTTAAGATCCCCCCCCTCCGCTCCCCTCACGGGTTCCCCCCTCTAAAATCGATGACTCAACAGAGCATCTCAGTTACACGGGAGCCGCCCAAAGCAGAGGTGGCTGCCACCGAGCGTTTCACATTGGTGTGCTGTAATGAGAACGCTCACTGATTCCATTTGATCCTGGTTGGGGTCGAGCACCCAGGCCACACTCTGGCTTGCAGAGGACCGGTCCATTTACAGTATGCTGTGGGGTGGACTTTTAACAAGAGGGAATCTCAGTTCCAGGAACTGTGCATAATCAAGGGATTATAGATCCATATGTCTCCCATAATGCTATGGCCTTCTGTTCAAGATACACAAACAGAAATGCATTTAACCCTGAAGAACCCATGGACAGTCCTTTGTCCTCACTCAAAAATGCTGGTAGCAATAGATTCTGATATTGATAGCCTTTATAAATAGGCACCAAATACTTAGTCCTGTTTTTCGAAGCCCGAGCCCAACATAGGTCTTGCCAGCCCATGTGTAACCCATGTATATTGTCATAAAGGTTTCCAGCTGGCTGCTTGTTAACAAAGTCTGGACCTATTTGCTGCCAACTTTGTTCCCCGATGGTTGTAAGAGAGGCTAAGATGCAGATTAGTGACCCTGTTTACATGTGGGTTTCAGCAAAAGCACAATGTGTGCACACAAAGCCAAATGTTTGCCAACAAGTGTCTCCACACAGTTTAGAACGACCATTTAATTCAAGACAAATTCAAACATTTCACCTGGACTGTTGTAAGTCTCCATTAAAGCATTAAATGTGTACAATGGGAACCATGAAGAGAGAGCAAATTGAAGCTGTATTGTGACTGTCCAGACACAACTGCATGTGTGTGCGTGCACATATACATGTGTGAATGTATGTGTGTTTGGTGGTCTGGGCCATAATACAGTATTTGTAATAGTAATTTTCTGCAAGTGGAGCTATGAATAAAACTGCCATTGAACTGAAGTGACAACGTGAGCATCTGCTCCTCTCGCCTTTGAGACAATGGGCGTCCAGTTCCAGAGGGAGCCACTCGCTTGCGGCCTGTACAGTACGGCATGTTCACTTACATTAGTTAGTCACATTAGCGGGGCGCCAGCTGGGGCCTGCACCGCTTTATCCTTGAGTCAGGGACACTGAATGATCCTGTCCGCTCCCTGGAAAAAGACAACAGCTGATTAGACGTAATCTTCCCAAACCGACGTGTCCAGAGGCGAATGGTAAGACTGTCATAATGAGCTTATTGTATGGATTCCTTAGCTCAGCCTTCTGTTCTCTGTTAAGGTAAGTGGATGGAGCAATGATCCATTTATTGGGAACATCAGGGGCGGTTCTAGGGGCGGGGCCACAGGGGCCCGGGCCCCATCTGAAATCTCATTGGTCCCTGACTGGCCCCTGTACCGTCAATCATCAATAAGTGTCAAACTGCAATTCCATTCCCAAACAACTGGTGGCAGTAATGCACCTATGAAGCTTGAAAGCTAAAGCAAACAGTTTGGCAGCTGCTAACATGAACATGAGAATACATGCCTAATAGCTAACGCTACGTTTTTGTAGTTAATGTGAGCTATCATTGCAAAGTTATTAACCACTAGTATTCTATTCTGAGTTTATTTGATTCATGGGCTTCGCATGAATTCTGTCTCAAAGTGTTAGGACAAGGAGAGTTTCATTGAGATAAATTGGTTAAATGTTCTACTCACTCAAGCTTTATATGATTTAAAATAATAATAACTGGTTTTACAGTTGCCAGACGACATGCTGAATACAAGCATGGATTTTGTGAAACACACATTTGTGTTTCACCTACAGACTGGGATGGCGCAGGAGCTGGTGACTTCAACCCACAGTCTTCAGAACCACCAGTCACCAAGCATAGCTGCTCTTAATGGTATGATGCTATTTCCTATTGCCACTACAGTGAGCATATTTTGTCATTCATTTTAGAAACGCCAGGTTGACAGTGGGTTATGAAAGTTAATAACAATTAAGTTACTCAAACTTGTTTCATTTTCTTCTCTCCAGACATTTCCCATTCTAGAGCAGATGGTTCTGTGCAATCTCTCCTAAACTGGTATTCCGCAAGATGCAGCACGGAAATAGGAAGAGGCCACTCAATGACTTCTGATACAAAGACTTCAAATGGTAGGAATATTCCATCTTTAGTGTTTTGCTACCCCTTCCGTAATTTTCACTTTCAAATGACCCATCGTCAGTCTTCAAATCAGAATCAGGCTTTTCTAACTAAAAGCAAGACGGTGGCTTCAAAGACCATTCCAAATAAGACCATTGTAAAAATAGTTGTTAAAAAATTGTGTAAATATGATGTAGTTGTTGCTCACATGCTGTGTGTGTGTGTGTTAGTTTTAATGTACGCAAACTGGCAGTAACAGTGGTTTCTCTTATCAACAAAAGGGGAAACAGTTAAAGTAAAACTTGTTTAATTGAACGAAAAATGTGTGTATGATGATGTATGATTTCTGTTTAAAATAGCCAGGTATTTCCACTGAAGTGTCTATTATATTTTAGTTTTATATTGTGTTTTCAATGCACATTATAAATAAATGGGAAAATTGTTAAGAATTGTATTGGCTTTTTTGTTTTTTAGCATTTAGCATTCAAGTATTTGAACAAGGTAAGACTGGTGAAATGTATGCACCTTACTGCTTAGGTGTAGTCTAGTTAGCTGTAGTGGGTATACTGTGATGAACCCCAAATATTAATAACTATCCTTGTCTGTTTTAAGTGGGTATACTGAGATGGTGATGCTTTTTAAGTGGGTATACCAGAGACTTTCTAATGAGGAGACACAGCACTCAATCCTCCATAGAAATGCATGGGGCTAGTTTGTAACGCCAACATGGCCGTTGTCTACACATATCCCACCCCTTCCTCGGCAAAACGTCAACATGTGAATACATTGAGCCAATCATGTGGTGTGATGTGAATACATTGAGCCAATCATATGGTGTGTTGTGAAGACATCGTGCCAATCATGTGTTGTGAACTCGCCGCTGGAGCAAGATTGGTGTCGTGAAGCCTTGCGCATGCATTTCTGCCGAATAGGATGCCCGATGAGTGACCAAAAAGCGTTGCAATATGCCCGTCGAGTGAAGGGACTTGCCTAAAAGGACTTTGGGTATACCGCGTATAGTCCTGCATATCACATAGACAACGTGCCTCTGCCTTACTGAACAAGGTATTTTCTGTGTATGGATGTTGACCGGTTCTTGGCCCCTAAGTGTATGATGTGGCCCCTTTATGGCCCCTGTCTCAGAAAAATCCTAGAACCACCACTGGGGAACATATAGTTCTAAAGCCCCTCTCTAGCACAGAGGGGCACTAAGGGCTGAGGACAAAGGCAGTTGGGGAGCGCGGGGGGGGGGGGGGGCGTCCAGAGAAAAGAGAGAGCAAAGGGTGGAGAGCACAGGGGGAGCAGAGGTGAAGAGAGACAGTGGCAAAAATGAAAAGAAAAGAGAGAGAATCAGCTCTGGCAATGAACCACTCCACATCAAAGCTCACCCAGCTGCTCTTCTCTTACCCAGCTGCTTTTTCTCTTCCTCCTCCTCTACCTCTCTTATGTATCTTTTAGGACGCAGAGTTGAGCATGAGAGGAGAGCATGAAATATTCTGTGTAATCTGTCTGGAAAGAGCGAAGCACTCCACCACATCTCTTGTGGAAAGACAGGAAAAAGTAAATCTGAAGAAGTCTTCACAAACTCATTAAACCCCCTTAGATTATTTTGGTTAGTTCTATCCCTCACAAATGTGCAATAGCTGTAATGGAAGCCATTCTGGCCCATTGAGATGATTTTCTTATTGTCTCCAGCTCAAAACCCACAGAGACAATTACAGCATTCCATGTCATTCACAAGTGCTCTTAAAAAACATTTTTGCCTTTTCTCCAAATGGAAACCATTCATGTTTTAAAATATCCTTCTTGTTTCTTCCATGACGCTGCAGCCCGTGTCTGGAGCACAAACACATTCAAGGCGTCTGTCCTTGGCCCCCTTTGCTCTGCCACATCAAAGCAGATGCTCACAATTCCGAGGCATTGTTGTGCAAAAACGCTGGAAGAGCATTTCCATTAAGGAGTCGAAGGACAATTCTGCCCGTGCCTAGCTGTCCAGGAGCCTGCTTTCCACTGATCTCCTTACTTGTCATTACATAATGAGCTTGACACCCTTGTGCCAGAGTGGCATCTCCCCAGGGCACAGAGGCCATGCTCTCTACACTGCCACCCATTGTGAATGGAGAGGCAGCCTGGAGCTTTCTCCACTCAGCAGTTGCAGTGCAGGAGTGGCTATCTTCTTGCAGGGCAGAGATATGATAGAGGCTGACTACTGTCACAGATATTCAATCAGAGCCAAGGTGCAGAGACCCAGAGAGAGCGTGCAGGGGCAGAGTCCAGCTCAGAGGGCTGGATCCATTAGGGGCTGTTCTGACATCGCGGGAGTGACAGGGCTTGCCACAGCTGCAGCGTGATGACCATAGCCTAAGTCACACGTCACAGACCTCACATCTCCCACACAATTTGGATTTAGGGTGAGACTGCTGACACCAAAAATAAAGTCATACATTTAAGACAATATTTGAATCTTATATTGTACTTGTATTTAATAAGATATATATACTGTACATTTACTATTCAAAACTTAACTCATATGTTGTACATGTGAGTCTGTTATGATCCACAAAAACCTCTCTGGACACAACACTGAGCTGTACCACTGTGGGCAGCATTCAGTTAGACTAAATAAAAAACAAATCATATCACATACAGTTAGACTAGATAACATTTTTTTAAAAATCATATCGCACAAAAAAGCACTGAATGAGGAGCCATGGCTATTTTAGGAGACTTTATTTGCACTGATTAAGCTCCCCCAAAATCATCAAATTCATCTCCGACTGACATAAAAATCATATTACTATTATACGTTTTCCTTCTAATCTCAATATTCCATCTTCTGACCTCATTTAGAATAGCCCAGGGATAGCGTCTGCACTGTGGCCTATTTTTTATGGATATTGCTACATTCAGTGCACGCACACACACACACACACACACACACACACACACACACACACACACACACACACACACACACACACACACACACTGTATTTAATTAATAATACAACTTGCTTACAGTTCTATATTATTCTGAACATTCTCTCCATAAATACATCTCCATTGGCTCAACCAAAAAAAAAGATTCTTTAAAACCAACTCAGGTCCCCTATATTGATGTTGTCTTTGTCTCATCATTAAGACTGAATTATTAAAGCAGAAAACAAACAACAAAGGCTGCCCGTGTTATTTAATTAAAGCCACAGACAGACCAATGGCGAGAGAGCGTTTAGTTCTGGATAACTCAATCAAACACTGCCCTCCCATGGCTTAATTGAGTAATTCACATTACGATTTCCCAAAGAACTAGA
This sequence comes from Alosa pseudoharengus, assembly GCF_046254945.1. Taxonomy (NCBI): domain Eukaryota; kingdom Metazoa; phylum Chordata; class Actinopteri; order Clupeiformes; family Clupeidae; genus Alosa; species Alosa pseudoharengus. The sequence goes on along the minus strand of NW_027468576.1, from coordinate 6,000,594 downwards.
GGGCCTTTTTTTGGTAATTGGATATTTATTTGATTTTTATTTTCTGAATGACGGACAATGACAAATAGGAGGGGAGTAAGACAGAGGCAGAATTACATTAGGGGGCCGCTGGTCCCTTAAACAGCGCGCGGGAGTGGCTCCCTGTGTCGCCCTGTGGCGTCCGGCGCGCAGGCGCTGGCAGATATTAGAGCGCTCATAAGTGCCATTAGATCACAGCACAGTCATTTTATTAATTCATTGGGCTGAAATGATTGATTTTATTTCCAATAGTGAGTGACCAGAATGAAATAGTTAATAGAGAGAGACAGAGAGAGAAGGAGGGAGGGAAAGAGAGAGAGAGAGAAATGAAGACTCGAGAGATGAGGGAGAACGGCAGGACTTGCTAAGGGTCAAAACAAAATGTTTGAGAGGAATTTTAAGACATTACGAAAAGTTGCATCCATGCAGGGAAAAAAGGAATTTGATAACTGGGAGAGGAAAAAGGAGGATGTAAGATATGAGAGAAAATGAGTTTCAGAGAGAGAGAGAGCAAAGAAAAAGAAGAAAAGGAGAGAGAGAGGGAGGGAGAGAAGAAAACTTTTCCTGACTGCTGAAGTTGTGCCAGAGGCGAGACGGGGATTTTCTGAACATGGAGCCATGCTGAATTATTGATCACCCGACAGAGCCCAGCAAACACACTCACACATAATCTCACACACAACTACACACACAGAGGCACACATACATCTCATACACAACTACACACACACAAAGGCGCACACACACAACCATTACAGTACTCCACATCAAAATTTAATGGATTTCTTTCTCATTACAGAAAGCTGGTGTTTTTTTCCAGCAGTTTTTTGCTGGCAGGTATATCATAGGGGCACAAGTGTGTGTGGTGGTGGGTTTGCAATCTGAGTGAGAATAATTAATCCAGTATAGATATTGTTGCTGCTACTGGGGTCCTTTTCTGTGTGTGTGTGTGTGTGTGTGTGTGTGTGTGGAGTGCTCAAGGTTGAGACTGGATTTCTCAAGGGGTGAAAGCAACACTCTCTGATTGAGCTGTCTGAGGGAGATCAAAGACGACAGCCCTCTTTCTGATCCAGCACCTGCAGAGAGATGGAGGATAGAGGGTGTGAGAGAGGGAGGCAGAGAGAGAAAGAGAGGGGGAGAGAGAGAGAGAGAGAGAGAGAGAGAGAGGTGACCATTCCGATTACCTGTATGTTCAATGTATGTAATAATTGCTTTGGCAATACAAATGTCTAACTATTTGTCATGCCATTAAAGCACTTTTGAATTGAATTGAGAGAGAGAGAGAGAGAGAGACTGAGTTAGGTTGCTGAACAGAGAAAGCCAGTGTGCAGGAGGCATGCAGATCTGAAAGAAGGAAAAGAGAGTGAGTGAGGAAGAGCTAAACCCAAAGCCAGAGGGTGGGGCATGATGGAGGGATGAGGAAGACAGACAAAGGGAGACCCCAGCAGGGAGGGGAAAAGGACCAGCAGCCGGAGGAAGTCCATCACAGAGAGCGGCAACAGAAGGCATCTGGATACATATGTATGAGGGATTGTATGAGTGTAGGCAGCAGCGAGGAGAGCAGCAGGGGACTCTGTGTGTGTGTGTGTGTGTGTGTGTGTGTGTGTACGTGGGCCGTCACCCTTCCACAGGGCGGCTGCACTCGCTTCGTCAGGACAGGATCTTTTATCTCGGCTGACGTCCCAATCCATCAATCAGACGCTGATGGAGACCCCATGAGGCTGGGCGCCCACCACGGCCCACCCCCCAGTCCAGGCAACACCATGCCTACCCAGCCCCACCCCTCTAACCTCCATCTGTCATAGTTAACCATTCCCTGCCTCACTCACCGAGCCTCCAACACAGGACAGGTGTGAGACTCTCCCAAATATCCACATCCTGACCGCTCATCGCAGATACTTACAAGTGTGGAGCCAGAATTACACAATATATGACGTTGTTATGAATCTTACCAGTTCATACTAATACAAATGAAAGCAGGGAAATAGAAGCATTCCATATGATGTACCATATTGCATGGCTTTGGAACCTGTATGGTGTAGCTGAAGGCCTGTAATGGTGCATGTGGTTTGTAGAGAAGTGGGGAGGGCTGATGCTGTGGGGGGAGGGTCTCAGTAGGCTTAGTGATTTACATGCGCTGTGACATGATGTTCACCGTCCATGTGTGAGCAAACGGACAAAAAAAACTAAACTCTGCAACTCTTCCTGTCACTAACTCACCCAGCTACACCCCCCAAACCCACGCGCGCGCCTGATCCACCGTCGTCCCTATCGCCCCCCCCCCCCTTCCACGCACGATTAGTCTCCCCGGTGCCATGAGGCTTCCACGCTGCACTCTGGCCATGTGGAAACAAAGTGGCCATCTATCACAGGGAATAAGCTTCATTAAGCGCCTGGCACCTGGCGCCGGGAGAGTGCAATTAGTGGAGCGGCGGCGGCAGCAGCTTGACGTCCCTCTCCGCCGTCCACCGCTTGTTGGGATGCCGCATTAATGGCTCATTTCAGCCATGATGGGCCTGACAAATCTGCGGTGGGGGAGCCGTAGCGCGTCCAGGAAGAGACGAGGCTCTCCCCCTGAGGACGCCCAAGTGTCTGGTCGAGGCATCAACAAGCACTTAATCCACGGGACCTGGGAGTACTGCCAGAACAGGTGCCTTATGGGTAGGCCTCCAGACAGAAACAAGCAGTCAGACTGAAACTGGAGTTAAAATTCTCTTTCTCTCTCCCACACACACGTGCACACACACATACTCTCACACTCTCGATTGCCTCTCCATCTTGGGGGAGAAAACGGCTAGAGAGTAAAGTGCGGAGCGGGAGGAAATTCTGTTAAGAGAGAGCTTATCGACCCGGGGGTCTGCTCTCCTCCCTCCCTCCCGCCACCTTCCTCTCTCACTTCCCACAGCCCCAAACCCATTTGCCCTCATCCTCCCTTCCTACTTGCTGTCAGTTGTCAGGGATCTTGTTTTCTGCCCCCTCTCTCTCTCTCTCTCTCCTTCCCTCGCCTGCTTTCGTGCTGCAGGAACGGAATGAATTTGCCCGGTCATGTAGAGCGGAGCAAGGCAACGCCATGGCCAGCAATCCATCACCACACTGCCTCGCTGTCACTGCTGTTGGTAGGCAGGGGGTGTGGTAGTAGGAATGTGTGTGTGTGTGTGTGTTGGGGGGGGGGGGGGGGGTTGGATATGCGCACCCCAAGCCTTCCCTGCTTCTCCAGTGGGGACAGAGAAAGCAGGGGGCCTTCATGCTAGACACACACTCATGCACGCTCCACCTGACAAGCACTCCTGCCAAGATGGATGGTGGAGGAAAGAAAAATGTGTGAAGGGGAAAAGAAAGTGTGACACAGAGGGGAAGAGAGAGAGAAAGAGAGAGAGTGACAAAGAAAGGACAGGAAAATGGAGCCAAGGGTATTGTGAGAGGAGACCAATTATCAAACGCGTGAGGAGTGTATCAGAGGAAGCTGCTTGATCTTTTGACTAGCAGCACAGTGGTGTTCTGTGGCACCTGCAGGTCCACCCCACAGGACAGCACTTCTCCTCTGTCTAACCCACGAGGCCAGTCTCTGTAGCATAGCAACTCAAGTCTTCTAATAGTGCACTGCACCGATACATTGCTGATAGCTCAGTGGTCTGGACCCAAACACCAGAGATGGATAGTGTTTTTCCCTCCTCTTCACAACAATAACAATACCCTAGTCACAATAACTAGATCATATTAAACGGCAAACTGTTAGATTATTCTCTCTGATTGCAGAATGGTTAAGGAGAAAACATTTGAGAACTACCAGGCCTCTCACTAGCTCTACAGAGGTGGCCAAATCTGTCAACAGAATGACTCAGATTTTGAGTCTAAACTCATATTGGTTACATTAAGACTATATCACACGTTTCAACATATTACTAATGAGGTGATGAAAGCCTGGTGACCCTTACTACAACAGCACACCCCAATGTTATTGAATAGTGGCTACAGTATTGCGTGTGTGAGACTACTCTCCTCTGAACTACCCTACAACTGTGGTTTGGGTGCTTAGAGGTAAACATGACACTCCCACATGCTCAGGACAAGCAGACAGAAGGAAAATCAGAAGACAAACATATTATACTTGCATATTTAGGGTCCACTTTCCTATAACCCATAAATTAAGTATACTATCAGTGACTTCTTTTCCATAGTTCAGGCACTGTGAGCAGACAAGGAGCAAAGAAAAGATTAAACAGATGTGACTAGCAGCTGGTTTGAGTGTGCTGCATGTGAAAGTGGCCTCATAGTAGTGAAAGCTCACTTGCTGTGATGACTACAGCAGGGTCGCTAGAGCAGGAGAGAATACTCACACTTGGTACACAATGATGATCATACACTACTGTCAGAGTGGAACACTTGTGTGAAGATTTGGTCTTTTTCAAATTTCACTCAGAGCTTATCTTGCTCCGTTTTAAATTAAAACAGCAGGCACATAACAAAATACTTTTTACATAAAAACTTTATTACTTCTAAGGGGAAAATGACAACAAACATGCTTATACCACAATAGAAAATGAAAAGATATTGCACTGGTTACTCTAGCATTATATCCTCTTCCCCCAAACTCATGTCCATCATACATACTCTACTGCCACCCTTCCCTTAATACCATGATGATAAACACAGGCTACTGTACACAGTGAGGATCAGGCATCCTGTTTAAACACCAGAGGAATGCCTCTTACACTCACAGCCCACAAGTGTCAGTTCGCTCCGTACCAGCCATCAGCTGTGTGGCAAAGGCCAACGCCCCAACACTGGCTCAGTAATCTGCTGTGGCCACAAGAAAGCACACAGAAAGGAGAACACACACACACACACACGTCTTTATCTGAACTGATGGGAGTGCAATACTAATGTGTGTCTGTGTAAGTTGTGGGTCTGCGAGAAATGTGGGCGACAAAGACTAAAGTACATCACGTTTAATAGGGAGGAGGAATTTAGAGACACTGATTCAGAATCCTACTGTAGTATCCAAATCAAAATATTTCCAGTCGATGAGTGTGGTTCATTGTGTGTTTTGTGTGCCTAGGATCTGAGTTTGTGTTTAGTGGCTGTTTGAGGATTGACAGCTGTGTGGTCAACAGGGCAGTGGCTGTAGATTAATGAGGAGTTGGGGGCAGGGGTTACTGACACACCAGCCCTCTCTAGAACTGATGACAGAACAGTCATTACACATGGGAGTGTGTGTGTCCATCACATGAAAAATTACATTTCAATTTCAGACAGAAATGTGTGGCTGAAGGCTGCAGACAGCCATTGATTAGAAAGAGATAGAGAGAGAGGCAAACGTGCCATAGACCGACTTCCAGAGGAACAACATACTCTAATGACATACACTGCGCTACTATTTGTAAACATATACATTCTTGCTCCACATAGAATTTTTCTTGAAGATCCACTATAGTTTTACTCGTCTCCTGGCAGAGAACTGAATGACCACAGTACCACACATGGAATGATTCTTACATATTTTGTTTGGGAATTATCTGTTCACCCTGCCACTCTCAAAATAACAATTATTCATCACACCGTGAAGTTCTTCTCAAAACAGCACAAGATCATCTACTGTGCATTTTCAAAAAAAAATCTAATGGAGGCTCTGTAACAGGCTTAACACAAATTACATTATATACCAACAACCCATAACATATAATTTCATACATTCTTAAAATTCTTAGCCTCATCATAAGGGTTGGAGTAGCAATGACATTTTTTGTCAGGGAGCCTGAAGAGTTCTACAGACTGAAGGAATCTGAGACAACCAAAGAAGGGAGACATGTTGATCACAGAACCTTTTTCTTTTGCATCACCAACTTTAACTTCATCGGTCAGGAAGGGTTTGAGCATCGCTGTTAACCTTCACTCAGTGCCCTGCTCTTTTCTTATGTAAGATTAATCAGACATTATGGACTCGTATGCAGAAGGTCTTTATCTGCTGCACATACAGACCCATATGAAGTTCATGCTACCCATGGACACAACTCAGTAAAAGCACTCTGGCTGCTAACATATGTGGCTAAGATAGGCTTAAACACTACGGCCAGGTCAAGAGTGAGCAGCCATGGACATTGGCACTGCAATGTGGCTCAAGTTAGTGGCTTTTCTGAGGTAAAGATATGTAAACACAATGCACACACCTGCACCCAGACTGTAGCCACATGCCCTTGCAAGCTGAACAGTGACTGGGTGGAGGACACTGCTAAAGCAAGTGTCTTCCTGGTGGCAGTCAGACAACGATGAGAAAGGGGGAGAGTCTGGCTGTGTCATTTTAAAACAAGTTTAAAACAACATACAATAACACATAACGGGATATACCACAGAATTAGAACGGGGAACCATTAAGGGTTCAAAAGGTATAACTGAGGTGCACGACACCCCAAGAGGTCTAGGGATTGGTCAACACCTCAGAGGGATAGGGTCTGATTGGCCAATTTATTGTTTTCCTTGAAAAGGAGAAAAGAATACACACACACACACAAACCAAAAAGTAAAAAAAAAAGGGGGGTTGCTTTTTTTGTGCAAAGCTGCCCTCCGGCCCAGCACTTCACAAAGGGCAGGATTAGACAGCACAGGTGCAATACATACACAGAGGCTAACCTAGTTTACAGACACACACTCTCAATACTGCAGCGTATAAAACACAGAAAAGATTTGTACATATTCATTTATATATATATACACACAATCACCCCAATCACCTATGTACACACACAACACATTCACACAGAGCATATAGTCAGGTAACCTTATCAGATAAGAGGCAACACAGATACAGTGAAAACACAGCAAATTGGTCCAGAGCTAAAAACATTGGGCTGATTTCGTTGCAAACAAAAGCAAACAAAGTGAACACAGGAGACAGGAGGGGCTAGAAATGAAGCTAGTGGTCTACTGGAGCGCCTCTCAGACACGAGTCACAACCATGGCCCAAAAGCCTCATGAGGTGTGTGTTATTTCCTTCCAGTTTTCACCCACGAGTGTTACGATTAAGAAGCCTGAGGGTTGAGATGTCGGTCTAGTCTGGTCACTTAATAGGTTTCAGAGGTGAGCAGCTGAAGAGTGATTTGGAAAATTGGACTTTAAACACACACTCATTCTTACACGGAGTGTGTTTAACTGTGTTTCCTTTATACAGATGATGATGCTCCTCTTACAACTAGAATAAGTATACTAAAATAAGAGAGTTTAGTTTCATTAGACTACTAACTACATCAGTTTACAAATATGCTCAGCAGGCCTATTCACATGTTAACATATGATGGTGCTGTAGTGATTTTTCTATGCACAAACTTCACAACAAAATCTCATGTGCAACACTGGCAAATTCGATTGATAAACTTAATCACACAGACACACACACACACAAAGAGGTATTATTTTTTTTATCATGCTGAGATACTGCTAATCTATCCTAGGACGTTACCAGTAAACATTCATATTGGCTTACAGACACTAAACTGATAAAACGAGAAGTGTTTTGAGAAGAGAATGGATGACTGAACCACAAAGTGCAGGTGAAGCACAACAGGCAAGCTTATGAACGAGGAGCCTTTAACTCACAGACTCTATGGTCACAGTACGTGAACAAAGGATGCTGGGATATGCATTTGTTTGCCAAGTAGCTGATGCAGATGGTGCTTATGTGATGTGTTTGTACAAATTGCTAAGCATACGCTACTTTATTGCTGAGATACATCCTTTAACCCCCTATAGAAATCACAGGTAGGTTGACATGCAGATGAACAGCAACTATCATATTTTCTTTAAGGCACAACCAGATCTGTTAGGGTAAAAACATGGCCTCAGATTGTGTCTCTATAGTTCAAGTGTATATGTGAGTGTGTATATCTATGTGTGAATATTTTACAACATTCAGCTTATTTCTAGCCCCATTGTTTTGTAGAGAAGACAAACAATCCCAAATATCAAATTAAAAACAAGAAGCATGTGTGGAGAGGTTGGTTCATTCACACTGGATATACGCAACACTGGACAAGGAATGGAGCAGTTATGTTTGTATAATTTTTTATATATCCTTATTTACTGTTCAGATTAGTGTATGGTAAAAGTCTGTAATGTTGGGTTCCAACATGCACTTGTGAGTCAAAAGTCCTTGACAGTCTAGTGGAGGGGAGGGGACTGCTATGTCTTCTTGTTGGCTTTGTCTTGTGGCGTGGTGCTGCCTTTGGCCTCAGGCCTGGACCTCAGAGAGGGGGCGCTGTGCGTCGGCCCTGACCCCGACCTGTCCTGACTCTCCTCTCCAGGGGCACTGCTGTCCCTCGGGGCAGAGGGCCTGGAGGAAGGCGCTCTGTTGGGCGAGCCGGAGAGTGCGGGGGCCGTCAGGGAGGAGGTGGAGCCGGCTGCTGCCATCGGCACTGAATCCTGGCACTCCAGTTTTGGATCTTTGCTCTTTGGGTCGGACGAGGCGCTTTCCTTGGACCCAGGCATGCTCAGCTTGACCGGGCCCAGCACGCTCTTCGCCACGGTGGCTAGCTGAGACACCATCCTGTCCACTCCGCTTTCGGACACGGCGGACGACGCCAGGGAGGCGGCGGCGGCAGCGACGCTCATGGCCTGCCTGCGGTTGTCCGCCTCCTTCATCTCCTTGGTGATCCCTCCTGAGGGCGAGGGTGTCTGGGACTCCCTGGGGGTGCTCGGCGGTGTGGAGGGGGTCTTGGGCTCTGGCGCCCGCCGCAGGGTGGGGCTGGATCTGGGCCGCGGGTCTGCCGGCCTCAGGAAGGGATCTCTGGTGAGGGAGGTGAACGCGGAGCCGGGCGTGGAGAAGCTACTGGGTGGTGGGGCGCTCTGCTGTGGGGTGGAGGGAGCGGAGGTGGGCACCATCCTCCCAGCAACCTCTGCTTTGGACGAGCTGTTGACTGAGCCTGGAGCAGGAGATGCAGACGGAGCAGCCTTGGGGTCGGACGCTACTGGCTTTCCCGCTGGCGCAGCCTGGCCTTGTCCAGGCGCTGGGCCTGCTCGGAGCTTTGGGGTACCGGACTGCGTGATGCCCAGAGTTGGGGGCACAGAGGGGCCGGGGCCCAGTCTGAGGGCCGAGGAGGTAGAGGACGCCGCTGTGACCGTAGTGGGGCGCAGCAGGCAGGTGCTGGGGGTGACGAAGGTCTGCCCCCGGCCCTCCTGGCTGTCCTCCGACCCCTCGTCCGTCTCGTCCTCGGACGAATCCACCTCGTGGATGGCGTCCTGCTTCTGGAGCGACTCCCGACGTTCGGCTCGGTCCTGTCGGATGGCGGACAGCTTGTCCTTCAGCTTGCTCTTCCCAGGCGCCAGCCCCAGGGGCCCAGCGCCCTCGGTCACCTCCTGGCGGCCCAGCTTACGAGTCGAGTGCTTCTGCAGGCTGCCCTTCTCGGCCGGCGCGGCACGGCCCCCGAGCAGCAGGCTGCCCACGCCGGCCGACTCCTGCAGGCTCTGCAGGCCGGGCTCCCGCTGCAGCAGCTCCTTCTTGAACTCCGAGTGGCTGATGTCCAGGCTGTGCTTGCGCACGCCCGACGTCCCGCACGAGGTGGAGGGGGCAGAGACGGCGGGGGAGGAGGAGGAGAGGGACGTGACCAGGGAGGAGGACGAGAGGGAGGCCGCCAGCTTCTCGGCAGACTGCACCCGCTTGAGGAGAGGCGAGCGCGGGGGGTCGGCGCTCTTGGGCCGGGCGATGTGGCGCATGAGCGGGGGCGAGGAGTGCAGCTTGACGGGGAAGGACTGGCCCAGGTGGGGGTGGCCGGACAGGGGAGAGGGCGAGCGCTGGGGGGAGGTGCTCTGGGGGGTGGGGGAGGGCGTGCGGGCCAGCGGCGACAGGGGGATGTTCCCGGCGGACTTGCGGCGAGGCGAGCGGTACTGGCGCTGGAGCTTGGGGGCCAAGCCGTGCAGGGAGCTGGGCCGGATCTGGCCCGAACTGGCGGGGGAGTTTGGCACGCTGGAGCTGGGAGAGCTGCTCTGAGATGAGTTCCCTCCAACTGAAACACACAGGGCAGAGTGTGCTTAACACAGACACACTGTACACACACACACACACACAACACCCACAAACACAGACAACACCCACACACACAGACAACACCTACACAACATCCACACAAACACACCCACACACCCACACACACAACACCCACACAAACACCCACACAAACACCCACACAAACACCCACAGAACACCCACACAAACAAACACAGATCACTCACACAAACACACAACACACACACAAACACACACACAATACCCACACAAACACACACAGCTGCTTTCTTCATGATGGCACAATCAAGAGCAATATGTGTTCCTAAGTGTTTCCATTTAATGAGCTATCTGCTGAAAGGGCACTGAGTTCAATACCCACAGAACAGACATACCAATAGAATGTAGAACTTTACAATGCTGTTAGTTGCTTTCAATAATGCTGCCTGCTAAAGGACTAAATGTATATGGGAATATAATTACAGACTATAATAAGTGTTTTGGTGACTACTGATATTTGACTCTGCTGTTGTTTTGATCACTACCAACTGGCTGTGTATTGCTCCTTCCAGTGTCCATGGGCAGACAGTGCTATTTCTGAATAGGCTCATTGTTTTGTTTTGATCACACTGCCATTGTGTTCCTCTATCCAGCGCCCATGGAAGCAGGTGATGTAAACGGTTGTCTCACCTGAGTGGGAGGAGTCCGGTGTGGAGCGGTAGCCCTGTGTTGGGGAGCGGGGCGAGAGGTTGTGTGTGGGGGAGCCTGGCACACTCTCTCCAGAGGACACCGAGCGGTTCAGAGAGGACAGGCTGCGGCTGGTGTGCAACAGAGACGCCTGCTTGGTGATCTTACGGAACAGAGAGTTCCTCTTCTTACTGTCAATCACAACAGCAACACAATTACAATAGAAATAACCTGTGATACAATAAGAGGTTACGCTACATTGCTACATTGTCTACATGTCCGATGGGTCTAACCTGTCCTGGCCTTCCTTGTTCTTAGTCCTCTTGTTCCTGCGTGCCATTTTGGACTTGACAGTGGTCTTGCGGGCGGGGCCCACTTTAATGGAGGTGTTCTCAAAGGGCGTGGCTGAAATGGACACCTTACTGCCACTCTGCAGTAGGAAAGGGAGACACACACATGATTCATTAATCAGGAAATAAACAGCTTTGCCTGTGAACAAGTATCACTGTATGCATACAGTTCATCAGCGTTGCACCTGAGGCCAATGGAACAATATGCAGGTGGGCGGGAGTGTATTGTGGATTTAAACCTCTTTGAGAGTTATGCCAGAGTGTGTGTGAGTGTGCACACCTTCAGAATGAGTTCCACCACCTCAGTGTGGACGAGACCGTGCACTGCCTCCCCGTTGACGTGTGTGATGAGATCTCCCTCCCGCAGGCCGGCCTCCTGGGCTGGACCTCCTACCTCCACATGCTGAGAGAGAACGAGAGATGTCGAGAACGCCATTAATATCTTTCATCCCACATTTACTTTACCACTACCCTCACCATATGCCCTCATACAAATACAGTTTCATGGACAAAGAAAGAGTGAAAGCAAAAGTGAGAGACACAGACAAAGGGGGGCAGAAGAGTGTCCTGAACACTGGGACAGTATGCAAGTGAACCTCAAGGGTCCAGATCCAGTTACAGTACTGACATGAATCAACGACATTCTACAGCCACAAAATGTACATATGTTCTTCATTACCCTGACAGTAGACTGAACCTAACCATATGGTGTGTGTGTGTGTGACACTTACCCACACCATATGGTGAACAGTGTAGACGTCGCTGTCACCCATGTAGACGCGGATGGCCCTGAGGGTGAAGCCGTACTTCTTGCCGGCGCGGTGGATGATGATGGCGGGTTTGACGCTGCAGATGGCTGGGCTTAGGTCCCGGCTGGGAGACGAGTCGCGGGACGATGGGTTGGAGGAGAGGGAGTGGGGGGACATGGGGCTGGCGAGCGGCGATGCACCATGGTGCTCTACAGATGGAGTGACAGCGGATGGAGTGACAGAGAGACAGAAAGATGGCATAATAGAAAGAGAGTCATCTCTACTATTTAACTTCTTTTGCAAGGTCCATCTCATTTATTTGCAATTACAAACCTAATTAATTTGGAAACGCAGCACAAAGTTTTATTAAACCAATTAAATCAACAGAAAGGAAATTCCATTCAAATTAACAAGAAGGAACATCTGGACAATGAAAATGAATAAGTGAAGTGAAGAATGCAAGTCTAAAGTCAATATAAATATAAAAGCCCATACCGATCCACACACGATGTCTTACCTGAAGGAATCATGAGGGAGAGAGTGGTGGCGGAGGCGGACTTGATGACCTTGTTGAGCGGACGAGACGTGTGTTTGTCCGTCTCTCCGGAGAGCAGTCTGTGGCGGGCACGGCGGGCTGCGAGGTCACTGATGGCTTTAGGGGTGGAGCTATCGGACATGTCCGCAGCTGCAGCCGAGGGCCGTGGGGACGCTCGCTCACACACATCACCTGAGCTGCCCGCTAGACAACAACCAACACACACAGTCCATCAGACTCACAGCACACAGTGTCAAATCGGACAATCGCAAAAAAAAAAGGGGAAGCTGCTCACACACAAGATGTTTAAGACTATTTCCTATGTCTCATGCAAAAGTGTGTGTGTGTGTGTGTGTGTGTGTGTGTGTGTGCGTGTGTGTGGCGGCGGGACACTAACGTGTGAGGGTGGCGCGGCTCTGCTGGCTGGAGGTGGAGCCTGGTGTGGTGGGTGACTCGTCCAGCTTCAGCTCCCGTTCCACAGGCAGCTCGGGGATGGCCAGGGGCAGCTCCTCGGAGCGGGCTCCCCTCACAGGGGTCTTGCGGCCGCTGGAGCCCTCCTCCTCGGCGGAGATGGCGAAGCGGGGCATCTCAATGATGGCGGAGCAGCAGCGGCGCCGCACTGTTAGGGGAGGACTGGAGTCGCTCTCTGTGTGCGATGACTCCGACACAGACAGGCGCTTACGCAGGCTGCAGCAAAACACACACGCAAACATTAACTCATTAACAAAATAGGAATCATAGACCTTCTATCACACACACGCAAACATTAACTCATTAACAAAATAGGAATCATAGACCTTCTATCAGCCACTGTTGTACCAACTAGCCATGTGAGTGTAGATGAACATCTAAACAAACTGATACTCGTCATTATTCATTTAGGACCATGTTGCTACAGTACAGTGATAATTGCTCAATGCATATTTAGAATATAATGGAGCCATACGAACAAAGACTGATATGAATACCATTCTACCACATCATTTAGATCATTCACACGGCCACTCACATCTCTGGGGATCCCATCATCCAGCTGCGGTCTCTGGACTTGAGGCCACCGAGGCTGTCCAGCCGCTCTCCGCCCTCCTCGCTCAGGCTGCGCTTAGTGGGAGGAGGCGTGCGCTTCTCCTCATGCAGAGACAGACGCTCCATACTGCTGTACACCTGGGGAGCCCAGAGAGAGGGAGATTTACAAGTTGTTTTATGGCTAATGCCTTTGGCTTAACCATAAAGAACTAGTTTATTTACAGGGTAAATAAGTACAGGCCAGCCAGATCTGGTTGTCAGGGTGTGAGAGTATTCATGCCTGTAATGTTACCTTGCTGAAGCGCGGTGAGCAAGAGGAGAACTGACGGATCTCCAGGTGCTCGTCATCATTGGTGTCCTCCTCCTCTTCAGAGTCCACATGGTGGTACCGGTCTGACCGAGCTACATGGGAGAAAAAGCAGACAGAGAATAACGTTATCACAACACCATCAAACTCACCAAAACCACAGAAGCTTTTATGAACTTGCCCTCAAAATGTATAGAATTCCAGCCTGATCTAATATTCACACCCTTTAGAATTCTTGTGTGTATTTTATCAGAGTGCCTTACTGTCAAAGTAGCTGGTATCATCCTCTGACTCCAGCTGAGGGATGAATTCAGCCTTCTGTCTGAGGAGGCTGTTCCAGTCCAGGTAAGTAAAGAAGCGGTGCTGCTTCACCTCATATGCACTCCCTAATCATACACACACAACAACCATCGTCAACAATAATCAGTCAAACAGATATACACAGGACAGGACAGGACAGGTGAGCTTTGTTAAATCCGATTAGATAATACTTTACATCTATCTATTATTTTGATTTTGAGTTTGTGTCTAGTACTGAATGCAAACTATTGCATCCTACTTCCTATACAATATTCTTTACAGATAACTATTACCCCCTACCGTGCTAAAAAACAGTAGCTTTTGAAATCTTTACCCTGCCAAAGCATGAACAGATATGGTCAAATGTTACATATAAGGGGGCAACTGTTGCTGTATGCTGTCTTGGTGTGTTGTTAAGCACTGTGTATTGCTACTCTGCCTGAAAGGCCCTATACAAATAAAGATTAAATGAGCTATAGTTCATCAAAATAGCATAAGCACAGTCTGCTACTATACCACAGTGCATTGCAACATGTAGTTAGTTTCAGCGCTTCTTTATTAAGAGGGCAGTACGGACCTGTGCCCAGTCTCTCCAGAGGGTTCTGTCTGAGGAGTTTGGAAATGAGGTCTTCAGCTTCAGGAGGAAGGGCATCCTCCTCTTCTGGCCACATGATCTCATCTGAGAGCACAGGATCAGATCACACCATTGGCACTAACCTTGACCTTCCATTTCGCACAATACTAACAAAGACCTACACCAATCAATGACATTCAGACATTCTACAAATTGTATTCATGAGCTTATAGATGTTCTGATACACATATATTCCAAAAGTAAACTGATGATGGGAAAGCCATTTTCCACTCCTGATATAAAACAGTAATAGTATGTGCAGTGTTATGTGCTACTCACCACTGATGACCTGTCCAAACAACTCTTCAGGCGTATCACCGAAAAAAGGGGCACAGCCCACCAGGAACTCGTACAGAATGACCCCCATGGCCCACCAGTCCACCGGCTTGCCGTAGCCCTGCCTCAGGATCACCTCAGGGGCGATGTACTCTGGAGTGCCGCACACCTGGCCAGCAGAGGGAGCCAAAGAGTCAGCACTATATAATACAGTATAGATGACTCAGATGCAAACATACATTATGTACACTCACAATGCCAATTTAAAGGAAGTGTACCTGCTTGTCCAGAAATTCACGAGCGTCTTTCTCTATATGTCCCTCGTAGAGATTGGTTGTGAGGCTCATCAGGCCAATTTTAGATAGTCCGAAGTCAGTGAGTTTGATGTGTCCCATTGAGGTGATCAACAGACTTTAAAATCAGACCAAAAACAGATTATGAGCAATGACATAAAGACAAAAGGAAAATAGCCTTTATTCATCTATGCCAGTAAGCATACAACAAGCTTCCATTGAGCTTTCATGGATCATGATATTTGATATTCCCAAATATCAAAGTCAATGCATACTCTGAAGCATAAAAGCACATCTTCAAAAGGAAGGGAGAGGGGTCATGATGGTGTCTTACTTGTCTGGTTTGAGGTCTCGATGAACAATGCCATAGTTGTGCAGATATTCCAGCGCCAGCACAGTCTCAGCGAAGTACATGCGCGCCATGTCCACTGGCAGTGCCCCTATGTGCTTCAGGAGAGTGGCACAGTCTCCGCCTGCCCGAGGACAAAATGGCCATCAGCAACTCAGGAGTGAGAGTGGCTTTGACTGCTGTGTGCTGAGTGACTGTCATTAAATGAGTGTGATAACCTGAGTCTGTGTTAGACCACCATCATCTTTGATTACTTTCACATTTTCTTTGTGAACATTACAATTACAGTACTCCTGACCTGTACCTGAGATCATGAAAGCACATTAGGTTTGTGGACTCGAAACTGCACTAGTGTATCTAGATGCCAAGTACATAAATGTGTTTTGCCTTTGTGCCATCATGAGGAGGGGCTTACCTTCCACATACTCCATGACCATGCAGAGGTGGCGTCTGGTCTCAAAGGAGCAGAACATGCTCACAACAAAAGGGTTCTCAGCGAAGGTGAGGATGTCCCTCTCCACAAAGGCCTGCTGGATTTGGTTCCTCAGGATGAGGTTTTGTTTGTTGATCTTTTTCATGGCGAAGCGCTGACGTGTCTCCTTGTGCCGCACCAGGAACACCGCACTGACCAGCAGAGAGAGAGATACAAGAGCTTCACCATCTTGGGTTGGGTATAGAGATTAATAGTTCAGGTCTGCTGCTCTGTAGCAAAACATTTATGTTTGCCATGCTACATATTATTACAGTTGTGGGAGTTGATTGAGATTTTATAGCAGTTTGCAATTCAGCTGGAAACTTAGTAGAAGTACACAAAAAATAGTACAGAGACGAGAGCCATGGGGCAAAGCAAGTCTTTTACCTTGACCAGAACAGAATGAGTCTGTGTGACTGCTGCTGTATTAGAGCACAGTAGTTGTGCGATAGAGTGGGCAAATTGTATGTGTTTCTTACCCATAAGCACCATTGCTGATCAGCTTGATGTTTTCAAAGTCCTCCTCCCGAGGGGTTTTGGTTTTCTGCTGAACTGGAGCTGGAGCGGGCTGCACAGAGGCTCCTCGACCCTGGAACACACACACACACAGGTTTAAGGAGTAACCAAGGTAGCGGTAGTAAGTGTGAAATGCAAGGGAAATATGAATTGCTATATGACATCATACTGCACTCACGTCAGTCTCCTCAGTCTCCGGAGTGTCAGGGTGACCGCTGTCATAGCTGCTCAGCTGGGCCATCTCTGGGACAGGCAGATGCAGGGAGAAAGATCAGTCACAGTTTTTATTATGGATAATTACCTCTGCAAACTTCATGTACATGAAAATGGCAAGAAAAATAATACAATAAATTTATTTTACTTTAATGTTTGTGTGTGTCTGTACATGTGTTCATGTTTATCTCTCTCTCTCTCTCTCTCTCTCTGTGCACTCGTGCGTGCGTGTGTGTGCGTGCGCGTGCGCGCGCGTGTGTGTGTGTGTGTGTGTGTGTGCTCACCCTCTAGGGGATCCCTGGTGAGGCCCAGCTGGCTGATGATGTAGCGGGGGATGTCGGACTTGATGCCCTGGCCCTCTTTGGCATGGCCCTCAGCTGCCTCCAGGAGGTGGTAGAACTCCTCTGGGTCAAACTCCTGAAGAAGCAGAGCCAGCCAGGATATTAAACACACAAACATACCAATCATGATGACCCCACATCACACCCACAGGGATTTCTATACACGTGATGACTTTTGACCAAGAATGATTTAGCTGCAAACGTGTGCTTGTGTGTGTTTCAACAAGCAGGTCAGGAATGTGTAGAATGTGTGGCCTATTAGCTCTGTGTGCTGGAGAACAGAGTACCACATCATGCACTGTTACACTAGCTGCTTTCAGGTGTAAATCCACGTTCTGCGGATGTCAAGCGGTTGGGCCATATATCTGAACAACATAACCGGCTATTTGGAACTCTGAACTTAGCCGACTCTTACACTACTCTCTTCCTAATATTTCTGACGGACATTATGTAAATAAGCTCATGCAGATTCTGTTCATGTGCGTGTTTAACCTGTTCAACCATACAGAGATTCTGTTAATGTGCCTCGGTGTCGTTCACACATAATGTCTGCATGTTCACATCATATCTGAATCACCGGAAGGGTTGGACCTCCGTTTGACAAAGATCCGCATATACTGCGGAGGACATATCTGAAAGCAGCTACTGACATTATCTAACTGCCTAGCTGCCATTGTAGGTTATGTCAGATCTATGGTCCTAATTAAAATATGAGATTAACAATGTTTCTTATCAACTGGATAACAACCAGCTTTACAAACTCACACACCATATCATCAGGACGAAAGAAGATGGAGAGGAAAGGTGGTAGAAATGAGGGAAGACTACATCTAAGAGAAAGCAGGGCTCCTGGCTCATTGTTCTCACACAAAGACCCCCAGCATCTCTGGCTGCTAAATTGACCCGCACATCTGCTGTGCCCCATTTCTAAAAAGCCCATCTTGCATGGTGTCATCTCGCTGGCTGCATGTGATTACTCAAAAATACAGATGTGAGCAGGAGCATGGAGCCCCTAATCTCAGGGCCAGTGGGTGGTGGAGCCGGCGTGTGTGTGTGTATTTGTACACTATGTAAGATGTATGGTTCCAGCTGCTTGGGCAGGTAGGGAAAGCTAATAAACCAAGGGGACCCTCTCTGCACACTGAGGTTCACATGCCTCATGGACTTCCTTTCTTTCTCTCAGTCTCTCTTTTACACACACACACACACACACACACACACACTATCTGATATAAAACTTGGCTGAGCACACACACATGCACACACACTCCTCATAAACAGGCAACCCAAGGGGCTTTAGTGCCTTGCAGAGGGTAGAGCCAGAGGACTGAGGGGGGATGATGAAAGGGCTTTGAGTGTGCTGTTGACAGAGCACACGCACACATGTGCACACACTAACAGCACACATCACAGGAATAAAAAGCAGAGGTTCAGCTACAGCCCTCTGGAAAACTCCCCACACAGTGAGAGCTGAGTGCTTATGAGTCCCACATCTGGGTGGGCAACAGATAGCAGGCGAGGGAGGGAAGCCAGCGGTGATGGATCCACTCACTGAACCCAGGCGAAGGAGTGCAGCTCATACACACAGCCATCAATACACAAGACACTTACAACAAACCTGCCACCACTGGAATAAATAACATGCGGAAATTTCACTTCTGCCGTCACACTCAATTATGCCGTTTTATGGAATCATAAACCACTTTAACAAATTTCTGTAATTATGTTTCCTGATTAAGTGAGGAAACCTGTACAAACTAAAAGGACACTAACTGCATAAAGACCCAAACACACACACACACACACACGCGCACCCTGCAGCAGAAATGACTAGGGCCGAACAATTGCCTGAGGACGAATGTTCCCCTCGGCTAATAAAAATGAATCTGCTGTTCTGTGCTAATGAAGAGCTGCTTGAGAATGCACAAAGAGGAGCATTAAAACAAACCTGCATGTGGACCAAGTTACATATACCACATACACTACCGGTCAAAAGTTTGGGGTCACTTAGAAATTTCCATTCCACTCCATTATAGACAGAATATACCAGCTGAAATCAGTTGCATTGTTTTTTTAATCAGGGCAGCAGTTTTCAGATTACATTATATGCTTACATAATTGCAAAAGGGTTTTCCAATGTTTTCTCAGTTTGCCTTTTACAATGATATCAAATTAGTAAACAGAATGTGCCTTTGCAACATTGGAAGAATTGTTGCTGATAATGGGCAATGAAGATATTGCATTAAAGATCAGCCAAGATTCTTTCTTAAAAGGCAAACTGAGAAAACCATTGGAGAACCCTATTGCAATTATGTAATCACATAATTTAATCTGAAAACTGCTGCCCTGATTAAAAAAACCAATGCAACTGATCTCAGCTGGTATTCTGTCTATAATGGAGTGGAAAGGAAATTTATAAGTGACCCCAAACTTTTAACCGGTAGTGTATGTGGTCAGTGAAAGGGGTCTTCAATATGCCTTCTCCAACACTTCCTGTTCCTTGAGGCCTCCTGTCTTGGTTAATGAAGTGCATGTGCTTGTGTACTGCTATGATCCCTAAGCAGGTGTGTGTGAATACCAACACTCACCAGACACTCCAGCAGCCGGGCAGGCCGGGCGATCACAATCATCAGCTTCTTCACCATCTGAGTGACAAACGCCACTTCCACACTCTCCGACCTTTCATGAGCCTGAAACAAAAGCCAGAGAGAGAGAGAGAGTGTAACCAAACATTTCCGTTGCTTACTCTACATTTCCCAACCTCACATCATCCCCACTCATAGAATGTTCCCATACATTTCCCACTTATACATCAACATGTCGTTCCAATATATCACCATAGCGATACTTTCATGCAGAATTTCGAAGGGGATGAAACAATGGCAGTAAACGACATCTATTTAAAATGCATCGTTTTACCAGAGCTAGATCTTTGATAGTAAATTCCTTACAAAGTGATTGGGGGGGGGGGGGGGGGGGGGTGTATAAATGGAGAGAGAGAAAGAGAGAGAGAGAAAGAATGAGCAAGAGACAGATAGAGGTGGTTAATAACCAGGCTAGGGGGAATTGGGGTTTTCCCCGTAATAGAGGCATCTGTGAATGACAGCACTGCCCCCAGGGGCTTCCTCATCAGTTCTGAATAATTTATAGAACTACTAAAAAAAGGATGTGTAGAGATTGAGAGAGAAGATGTCCACAAATACATGGAATGAAAGAGGTAAGAACTGACACAAAAATAAACAGAAGAATCACCTGACAGCTACATAGGAAAAAGGAGGGTAAAAGAGTCAGCTGATGCCCAGACTGGGAGAAAAAGAATAATAGGACAGAAATTTGCATCCGGACACAATTCTTCAGCTCCGCTATGTGAGGAATGGCTGGCCAGAGGGTCTGAACTCTCACCTTACTGCATTACCTCATGACGAGTTGTACAGCCGGTGTGTGTGTGTGTGTGTGTGTGTGTGTGTGTGTGTGTGTGTGTGTGTGTGTGTGTGTGTGTGTGTGTGCTAGTGCTGAGCTTGCTCTCTGCCCCCACGGTGCCATTTTGAAGATGTCTTCAGGGCTGGCGCCATGAGGACCGGGTCAGTGGCGGTGGCCGGGGCATGCAATCAGCTCCTGTGGCGTCTCTAATAGTGACCCAGTGAGGGGTCTGCCCCATGCTGATGTCTGCTCCTCAGACAGCAGGACCGGCGGACTGACCTCAAGGACGAACACACAAATACCACCACACACACTGACCGCCCAGTTTCATAACCCTCTAACCTAAATAAACCCCTAATTTGAAAATTAAACCCAATGTAAACATAGTAGTCAGAAAAAGTAACAGATTTTTACAATCACCCCATTTAAAATACTGCTATATTTCTACAGTCAAAAATAAACAATCTCTCTGATCAGAACAACTGATTGTTTAAATGAATCCATTATTAGTGCTGCAGATTCACTGTGAGAAAATCAGTAGGGACCCACCGATATCCAACTTACAGAAGCAACTTCTCTCGTGTCTCGGACCAAAGCCTACAAGCACTCAACAAATACAACCAGAGTGCAGAGCCAACAAACCAGAATATTGACAGAAGTTACTCTGTTTCTTCCCAACCGTAGCCAGAAACAGCAACTCACTTACAAAACAAGTTTGGGAGATTTGACAAACACAGGATCACAAATCAAAAATTAACTCCACCACAACAAGCAACAAGAAAACAAGCAACATGGAGTCACCCCCATATCTCAAAGTTCCCTCCTCCAGGTTCTTCACAGGAGCCCCAAAAGAGCTCTCTCCTCCTTCCTCTCTACTCATACTGAGAGAGATGCTCACCAATCCCCAATCAGCACGTGTCTCGGCCATCCGACCCACCGACGGCCCGAACCCTGTGAGGAGGAGCTCAAGTGCAAACTCCTGGGTGGGCGTGAGCGCGCTCCAGTCCCGCCGCTCCAGCCGCTCCTCTTCCTCCACACGCCGCTGCCACGACACCCCCGACATGCTCGGAGACGGGCCACTCGCACCCCTTTAAAAATCCGCCTGTTTCAAATTCCTCTGCTCCACACGTGTTTTATACGCCAATCCTCGCCGCCACCTGCTCCCATCCGCACCCCAGACACGTCAGCCAATTAGCAGCGTCTGGGTGATGTCATCTTGGCGGTGTGCGGCAGCATATGTGCGCGTCTATGTATGTGC
Source organism: Alosa pseudoharengus (assembly GCF_046254945.1). Lineage (NCBI taxonomy): Eukaryota > Metazoa > Chordata > Actinopteri > Clupeiformes > Clupeidae > Alosa > Alosa pseudoharengus. The sequence goes on along the minus strand of NW_027468576.1, from coordinate 5,978,859 downwards.
GCCTGAGAGAGAGGGTCTGCTGGCTGAGGGGCAAACCTTCCCCTGTCTGCGCACACACACGCACACGCACACACACACACACACACACACACACACACACACAAACACACACACACACACACCTACATCCACCCATCTCTCACACACACACACACACACACCCTTACACACTCCTACACCCACCCATCTCACACACACACACACACACACACCCTTACACACTCCTACAGTACCCGAAGAGAAGAAAAACAAAACCTGTCCCCGCCTCTCTTTTCCCCTTCCTCCCTCTCTCTCTCTCTCCCTCTCTCTCCTCCTCTCTCTCCCTCATTTCATTCGCCTCCACTGTCTGAAAGACTCATCCGTCACCACCAAGGTTTGCTGGAGCGTGAAATTAAAATAACCCCTCCCCTGTCCAAATACATACGTCTCAACACACACAAACACTAAAGACGTCACACACACACACACAATGACAACATCCCGTGCACACACACACCTAGACAATTTGGGGAGAGGGTGGGAGTTCAGAATGGGACCATTGGGAGCCATAAGATGGAGGTTTAAACCCCTCTGGCTCTGTGACTGAGCTAATACAGACATCAGCAGCACATCTCGTGACTAATGCCTGTGTGACAGGTTGGAAGACATTCTAACCTGGACCAGAGGGGGTAAAAAAAGAAAGAGACAGAAAGGGATGGACAGAGAGGTAGAGACAAAGGGAGGTGGAGATGAGCAGAAGCCAGGGAAATTGTACAGGAGAGATATAAAAACAGAGACCCCGTCAACAGAGAAGGAGAGGATGAGAGTGAGAGAAATAGAAAGTGATCGAAAGGGCGTTTGTTAGTGATCGACTCCAACGAACACACAAGACTTTTTCATACTGTGACATCAACGCAAGACTGATGGTGTAATAAACACACTGAAGATGGACCAAAGAGGACCCGTTTGAGAGCACTTCTTATGATCAATGAGACATCAACACCCACAAACATGCCCCCATAGGAGCTGTTCTGAATGCAGATAATGAAGAAATGGCCAGGTGTGTTACTGCTCTCGACTGGCAGCAACAGGACAGTAGGGCGCACACAGGTTTATGCCATGCTATTCATGTGCTAAAATTAACTGTTAGTGGTATTTTACGGGCAATTATTATGTTTTGCTTTCTTCTAAACAATAATCTGGTGATTCCTGACTTTCCTTCCTCTGATGCACACACACAAACCAAGTGGTGCAGCACTTTCTAGGCTTTTCAACAGCTTGGTAAAAGAAGTGGCAAAACCATCACACACACACACACATACATACACACACACACACACACATCAACTTACATCCTGAAGCAGTTTCTCCAGATTTTCCTGTAGCTCGTAGAAGTAGCGTGAGGTGATCAGACCCTCACGGGACTTGTCCAGGCAGTCTCGGGACAGCTCAATCAGCTGGTGGTGGATGAAGCTCAGAACCCCGTCTGCTAGTTGCATCACCTTATCAGGGGCATTGGAGGCCATGAAGTCCGCCAGACGCTCCTCCATCTGAGCGGTAGCCTGCAGGTGTCATGGGTTGTCAAAGGTCAGGAATCCACATTTTTGCCAACCTCAACCTCTTGTGCTAATACCCAATTAATTATCGCAGCTCCTTGCACTGAACAGCCTAATATCTGACAGTGAAAATATAATATCCAATTAGTTCTTCAAGCCTTATGCAATTTGCTAATATCACAAAGCTGATTTTATCCCTGGGGTGAATACTAATCAGTTACTACTATCTGAAAGCTGCTAGATATCTTTACTGTGGCCAGTAGCAGCATGTACAGTTGAACATTTCTTTCATTTCTTTGCTTCCTGGAGCCTTTATTGTGTCACCTGAGTTATGAATGTGTACAGGGGTAAAGTTACAAATGGCTAAAAGAGCTTTCATTACAGAAAGGTTTTATTATTTTTTAGCCACCACTGAAGCAAATCCTAAGGCTGTTATAATGCATCCTACCTTTGGGAATCGCTCCTTGTAGACATGGTTCATCATGACGATCTCATGGTCAAAAGAGATGGGGGAGCGACCGGGGCTGAAAGAGAGATGGAGACGGTGAGATGAGATGGAGGATGGAGAGATTGAGATGGGGAAAGTGTATAGAATATTAAGACAGAGCCCTGAACCCTGAGGGACCTATTCAAGACTTGTGCCCCCACGTCTCAGAGGAGCACAGGAAGACGGTGGTGGAGGGGGGTAAGTGACAAAAGTACAACACTTCATCAATCTACATTCAGAGGGATGATATAGTCATGATTCACACTTACTAACACACTCCACACACACACATAAACACCCTTGTTGACCTGGTCCGTGTCCGTCCGTGTCCTCAGAGAACAGTAAGAGCAGCAAAGCTGTGTGTGTGTGTGTGTGTGTGTGTGTGTGTGTGTATTTGCACTCTTCAGACAGAAAAGGTAAGCCTTAACACAACCTTAACACACTCCTTACCACATGTTCAGATCAAAGTCATAGCTTACAAAAATAAATGGAGACTGATATTAGGTAAACCAATCACATCTGTCAGCTAGGTTGGAGAGACGCCATGACCAATGTGATCCAGAGGGAGAGTAACTCTCATCTCTGTGCTTTTGTGTGCATGCTTGTGTGTGAATGAGAGGCAACACATTTAAGAGAGCATGTTTGGACACATGCTGAGAGTCCAAATATGTAAACAGTCTTTTTGGGTACAGAATCAAAATGTCTGTTTAAAGAAAAAAAATACTTGCATATTAATTCCCCTAAAGAAATATAATATAAAACCACATTCCAAATTGTAGACTAGCATAAAGCAATGCTAAATCCTAATGCTATGATGCATGTGGAATGAGGATGGGCATGTGAGAAAATAAATCAGGGTGAGAAATACAGAGAATACAGAGAATATGCTCAGATGAAGAATATTCAGTGATATATGGGGAGAATTGACTCTGTGGTTAATTCTTTGGTGTTTGGCGTGTTTACCTGTCTATGCAAGAGCCTGTGTGTGAGTGCAAAGGTGGGGGGTGGTTAGGGCCAGGGCGTCATGGATCAGTGCTACAGCTGTGGCTGTGTGACTCAACTCCTGTGTGAGTGGCTGAAACCGGTCATGTGACCGTGAGGATGAGGTAATGCTATAAGTCATTCATCGACAGCCCATCTGGCCAATTAACCTCCCTAATAGAATGAGAAAACACCAAACGTGACACACCGGTCAACCTCACAGGGGCTGTTTATCAACATGCCAATGAACACACACAGACATACACGCACACACACACACATATGCGCCCTTGACTCCATACTGGCAGCACAAATCACACTACTGCCACACAAGGGTAAGCAGTAGCTAAGAGTCCTGTGGCGCACTGTCGTTTAAATCAGAAAATTAAAGAAAAAGAGATGGAAACCACACCAGCAGCACAGCAAGGAAAGGTTATGGCTGACAGTGATTGATTTATGTCCAGGGGTGGCTGCTTTACAACTTACATACTTAGGGAAAAAAGGTGTGTGTGTGTGTAAATGGCTTAAGGCATTTCCAGGCTTTATTAAATAAAGTTCTTGTGGAGAGAGCGAGAGAGATCAGGGCAGCAATCCCGCAGAGCAATAACAGTAGGAGCTCAGACAAATGATAATGAGAAAATATAATTATTTTCTCCTCAGGTAACGAGACAAAAAAAATAAATGACCTTGTCTCTCAAAACTGTCTTACTGTTTGAAAAATGACCTTGATGGGTGCTTTATTGTGTGTAAAGGGGGGCTCCATAAAAATCTTGGTGCTTTAATTATAAGTTTTGGCAAAGGTGAGCTTGCGCAGTCTGCATGTGTGTGACATGTGTGGCACAATGGCTTCACTGCCATATAACGCTCATGTGTACTGTGAATATAAACTAGTCATGGAGGGACGGCCACACAGTGCAGTGTCTTTGTGTCTGAGTCCTGTCTGTCCGAGTCCTGTCTGTCCGAGTCCTGTCTGTCCGAGTCCTGTCTGTCCGAGTCCTGTCTGTCCGAGTCCTGTCTGTCCGAGTCCTGTCTGTCCGAGTCCTGTCTGTCCGAGTCCTGTCTGTCCGAGTCCTGTCTGTCCGAGTCCTGTCTGTCCGAGTCCTGTCTGTCCGAGCCCTGTCTGTCCGAGCCCTGTCTGTCCGAGCCCTGTCTGTCCGAGCCCTGTCTGTCCGAGCCCTGTCTGTCCGAGCCCTGTCTGTCCGAGTCCTGTCTGTCCGAGTCCTGTGGAACACACATAGCTATAGATGCCACACAAGCCAACTCCCCACTGAGCTGACAAGGGATGGGAAAAATTAGATGATTGAACTAGGGTGTGTAGAGTGTATGTGGTGTGTGTGTGTGTGTGTGTGTGTGTGAGAGAGAGAGAGTGTTGTTGAATGGCATGCCTGTGAGTTCATAGCAGTATGTGTATGTGTTAGGATATATGTATTTCATTTTTTTTATGTGTCTGACAGTGTGTATGAGAGGGGGGGGGGCGAGGAAGAGAGACAGACATACAGAGAGAGAGAGAGAGAGAGAGAGTGTGTGTGTCTGTGTTGTAAATAACTAAAGCTATACTATGGAGGAGTTGGTAGCTGGGGAAATCATGGGCTAAATTGACCGTGACAGAGTAGGTGGGCCAGGCATGAATTGGTAAACTGGCCACGCACACAGAAATTCACATGCCACCCCCTGCCCGCACACATACACATGTGCACACACACACACGCACGCACACACAGAGAGAAAGGTGAGCAATTGCATGGGTAATGAAATCCACAGGCTGAAACTATGTCTATGATCCAACAGCAGAGGACGGAAACAATAGAAGGTCAGAGAGTAACAGACAGCAGGTGTGTGTGTGTGTGTGTGTGTGTGTGTGTGTGTGTATCTGTGCTATTGCATGCAGTATGACGTGATCATGGTAACCAGTGAAAAGAGCACTGTGCATCTGGTCAGCTGCCTGAGCCAGATTCCAGCCCATCGGCGTATGGTGAGCCCAGAGGCTTCACCTTGTGGCCAGCGAGGCCACTTCCAGCCAGGCTAGGTGTGCTGGAATGAGGTGGGGGGTTGCCCATGATGGAGATCTCAGCAGTGAGGAGCGGCTCTGACAGCTGTGATGGATGAGGCTGCGTTCAGTGTTGAGCTCATTTAAAACGGATGAGAGAGACATGACGGCTGTGAGAAACAAAGAGCTGCCGTACATCTCAAGAGCAGAGAGGAAAAGACACCACGGTCATCACTCTCACTAACGGCGGCCATCAAATTAGCATACAACTGCTCCATTTCCACTGGTTTAATTAGCTGCCATGTTCATCCCCTTTTGCCCTCCTTCTCTCTCTGTCTCATATGCCAACATCTCTCCCCTTCCCTTTTCCTCCTGGCTCTCTCGCTCTCTCTCTCTCTCTGTTATCGCTCTCTATGTATTTTTCTTTGTCTTCCATCTATTGCTCTTTTTCCATCTCTCCTCTCCCCCTCCCTTTCGGTACACATTTGAAGATTGATCATCTGTGAGGTGCAGAGGAGGGTGATCTGTAAGAAGTGGTAATGACACACACACCTCGCTCATCTAATATTTATAGATTTAATCCCCGTTTCTGCAAACCCCCTGCAGAGCTGTGTGCCTGAGCCACACACAGGGCAGAGCCCCTCCGTCTTCACACTGCCATCTATGCGTGGACCCTCTCTCTTTCTTCCTCTAACAGCAGCCCATGAAAACAAGGGAACACAGAGTGGGGATGAAATAAAGAAAATAATAGAGTGTATACTGTATGTATTCTGTGTGTGTATACTGTGTGTATACTGTGTGTATTCTGAGTGTATACTGTGTGTATTCTGAGTGCATACTGTGTGTGTATACTGTGTGTATTCTGAGTGCATACTGTGTGTGTGTGTGTGTGTGAATGTATACTGTGTGTATACTGTGTGTGTATACTGTGTGTATACTGAGTGTATACTGAGTGTACTGAGTGTATACTGAGTGTATACTGTGTGCATTCTGTGTGTGTATACTGTGTGTGTATGTTTATACTGTATGTATACACTGTGTGTATACACTGTGTATATACTGTGTGAATACGGTGTGAATACGGTGTGAATACGGTGTGTATACGGTGTGCATTCTGTGTGTATTCTAAGTGTATACTGTGTGTATTCTAAGTGTATACTGTGTGTATTCTGTGTGTGTATACTGTGTGTATTCTGAGTGTATAATGAATGTATACTGTGTGTATACTGAGTGCATGCTGTGTGTATACTGAGTGCACGCTGTGTGTATACTGAATGTATATACTGTGTGTGTATACTGTGTGTATTTTGAGTGTATACTGTGTGTATTCTGTGTGTATACTGTGTGTATTCTGTGTGCACATGTCTGCGTTTGTATTTGGGCATTGTGTGTACAGCAAAAAGAGAGAAGGTATAAAAAATACGGTGCTACCTTTATTGACCAAGCCTGAGGCAATGCTCAGACGTAACTACATTTGTTCAAGAGTGCTTTTATTGACTCTTTAATGACTCTATTGATACATTTTTTACCAATGCCACAATGACTTTAAAATGTGACAATTTCTGTCTGTCTTCAGCTCTCCCAAAGCCGAATAGCCGAATGACAGGAGGAGACAGAGAATAGCACCGCAGTTAAAGCTGATGCAGGCGGAGGGGCGAGACAAGAGTGACTAAAGAAGACAAGAGGCTGAGAGAAAGAAAGATGCAACAGATGTGTGAGTGAGTGAGTGAGAGAGAGAGAGAGAGAGAGAGAGAGAGAGAGAGAGGTGGAGAAAGAGGGGGGGGAGAGTAAAGGGCAAGTAGAGTGTACAATATGACTTGTGCCAGTCAGAGGAGCTGAGTGTCAGTCAAAGGTGGCAGTGTGGTGCCAGAACTGAAGAGACCTTTGTGCAGACAGAGGGAGTGCAAAGGGCATCATGCCAATCTGTCAGGAGATCAGGGCTGGAGTTCTACTTTTCTTTGACATCCATCACCAGGCAAAGGGTTGGGATGTGATGTGTGCGTGTGTGTTTGTGTGTGTGAGAGTGAGAAACTGTTAGAGAGAGGAATCCTAAGAAACAGAATGTACAACAGTATCTGCTTCAAGCATATGTCCATGCACTGGTGCTTGTGCTTTAATCATATTACAAATGAATTCAGTGTCTCCCCTGAGAGGTAAGGGCAACTGGCCCACCTCATCCGAGATCCTCTTGGGGCTAACTGTAAGTGTGTATCTATCTTTTCTCTAGTTAGGAGTGTGTCTACTCATCTGTGTAGCACTGTCAGGGCGTGGGTGTCGGTCGAGTGTGTCTCACCTGAGGCTGCGTGAGCGGGGGCGCATGGCAGGTGAGCGGCGTCCCTCCTCGTCAGTGATGCTCTCTGAGCTGAAGTGCTTGGTGAGGAAGTGCAGCTCATCCGGCGTGGGCTGGAAGGGCAGCTGGTGCAGCTTCTCCTGGGATGAACATGATGACTGTGAGAAGCAGAGAGGGAGGGATTACAAGGGCAGAGGCAGGGAATGGCCTACGGTGCCTACGGTGTATTCACTCAGCTCTAACTACCTGGGGAAGAAGCCTGAAGGGGTTTGCCTACAGGGGCCACAGCATTTGGATACAGCAAAGCCACGCAAAACTGAGCAGACGTGTGCTGTGAGCCATAAAATCATTAAGGTGTGCTTTTCAAGGGCTATGTGCTTACACTTCTAAACCCTGCTGAAAACTGACTCCTGAATGTCAATTACCAGGTCAACTCTGCTTGACAGGGAGATAAGCAAACGACTCAGGGGTTTGGCAGAGAAAGTGCTTTGAAGTCATCTTATCAGACATTAAAGCCTCTTTCAATGTCTACAGAATAGATGCATTTCAGATAAGATTTTAAGCGTGAAGGCTGTAGTGAGAGTATGTGCAGCAGGATGAGCAAGATTGTTTACACACACAGGCATACAGGATGCATATGTACTTACAGAGACTGTGGAGCTGGGGGTGTTGGTGCCATACCCTGAGGATGGCAAAGAAGCCAGAGACCAGCGTCGGCCATCCGTCCTAGTGAGGGAGAGGAAGAGAGAGAGAGAGGGAGAGAGAGAGGGAGAGACTTAAAAAAACACTTCTAACACAGGTTCAGTGGAAAGGTTCTCTGAGGATTGTACTTTACACCTTCTTACTACACAATGGTAAAGTGCGAAATAAGTCCACTAAGGTGCTACTAGTTGCACACATTTGTATTACAGGAGATGATGTTTCAGGGAGGTTAGACATCCACACAACACAGAGAAGCACTGGCAGGGACTTTGCAGCACAAGTAGACAGGTGGACACCAATACACAAAGAAAAACATAAAGTGGAACAGCATTGGGCCATGGATTGGGCTGTTCATGCAAAGACACCTGCACATACACACAGAAACACACACACACACACACACACACACACGTAAATACACACAGAAACACAAACATGGATACACACACTGACATGCACAGCCAAACACCCACACACCCACACACCAAAGGCCTAAGCAGTTCGGCACACCTGACTAGTACATTGGCGCTAACAGAGGAGATGCTGCATGGTAGGAACAGGAAGTGGTGTATGAGAAGGGGAAGGTGAAAGGTGTTACCTGTCTGCCCTGTGCCCGTGACTGTGTGGGAGAGACAACAGTGGTATGTGAGTGTGGCGGACTTTGTAATCATTCAATACTCCTTTATTTTGCCTTGTTTTGCCCTGTTGAAGTACTGTCAGTGTGAGTATAGGGTATAGGATTTAGGAACAGACATGTATCCCTTCTTGTTTTCCACATTGTGTGTACAGGGCCTATTAAAGGTAAGCTCTTACAGTGGCTCAGCTTGATTAAAGTCATCAAGAACTATTTATGTTGCTTACAGTACATACACCAAGTCTCACACCATCTCACTTCAATTTCAATATTTTTGAACCTTTCGGAAGACTGCTGGACAATTTGCACCACAGCAATTGTTCAAAAGTCATTTCCAATTTGAGAGACACGTATGAAGTGGAATCAGGCTATTTCCATGCACTGACAACTTCCATTAATATCATTCTATGTGTAGAAGTCCTGCAATAACCCATACAGCCATTGGATGGCGCTGTTGCTTCATGTGTTGTGAGGTGCCGACAAGTATGACTATCAAACCTGTTTTATTGGGGTCAGTAACAAAGCCTTTATAAAACCAGGGGAGGAGATTCTCTCCCAGTGCATTATATTTCTCAAACAACCCTTTTCTTTAATCTGTTGCATTTTCATTTTTTTATATAGTGTTGTGTTGTCTTGCGTATGAGGAGACACAGAGTTGATTGTCCTGATTTAGATTCAGCATTTTAGCTTCTGCCTCCAGAGCACAGAGCTCAAACTTTGCCTCTCACCTGCGTGCAGGAACAAAGGAAAAATGGGCCGCGGTGTTGGGAGAGAAATTACGTGGGCTGTCCAAGGGGCTGCTCCCTGTAAGGAGGGGGGAGGAGAAAAAAAATTACACAAATGATAAATAGTATGATATTATCCTTTGTTCTAATCCAAGACACTGTATGTTATATTTTCATATTTTTACAAAAGCAAAACACTAATCAAAACTTCTTTTCCTTCTCTGAGTACCTCTTACTAAAAACACAATAATGTGTTTTAGTAGTATACAACTTGAAACAGGAGACAAGGGCAGAATATTAACAGCGACAGACTGGTGTTTTGATGGAACATCCAACAGAGTGGTTTCTGTGTGTGTGTCACGTGTGTGTGCGGGGGGCAGCTGCCTATGCCAGCAGTTTCTATAGCGATACCAGAAACAAAGAGCAGAGCCTGCAACAGCTTCCCAACCACCTCCTTTTACCTTCATAAGATGGAAACAAAGCTTCTGCCATTTAATTGAGCCTCTCTACTCTCTCCTACTTTACAGTAAACACATTCTCTCCATCCTCTCACCTCCACTCCTCTTTCGCTCTTTAATTCAAGTATTCCTTCTTTTTGGCAACACATTAAAGGTTCTTTTAAGATTACAAAGCACTTGATGGAGTACTCTAATTCAGAGTGCCCTCTTGGGGAGGGTCGGATTGGAAGGGACCGGGGATGTTGAAACATCACTTTGATCAAAGGGTTCTTTTCCTGGTGCTTTTAGAGCATGCAGCACACTAAAACATTTAGATTGGGGAAAAACAAAACATTTAGAATTTTTGAAGAGCACACAAAAGACCGCAGGTTTCTGCCATATTGGCAGCACACAATTAAAACAACACCACAAATGGGGCATTCACCAATTGCTGAATAAATACTGCATGAGGACCAGGCTAATGATGGATGAGAGAAGAGAGATGGGTTCTGAAGGCCTCCACCACACCAGATTTGAAGGCCACATCTCTTTCTGCCTGCATCAGCAGATGTCTGACAGAGGTTGCACAGTGTGAGCATTTGTGGTTGTGTGTGCACAAAAGTGTGTTGCTCCATAAATAAACTACTATACTTGTGAAAAGAAGCTGGTTGTGTGTGTGTGTGTGTGTGTGTGTGTGTGTGTGTGTGTGTGTAGCCATCTGTGTCCATACTGTCAGGCCTGTCACACTGACACACTAAAGCAGGACTGAGTGTGCTGGCGCACACGCTCAGACGCCACAAATCAGTCACATCACTCTCGCTGCAGCTCCAGCTAGGTGTCGGAGCACAGGCCGACATAGGGGTTACACCCCTGTGCATTAATTATTCATTCAGACCCCCTCTTTAATATTAATGAGGGCATAATTTACTGTTGGGAAGTTGAGAGCAGGCCGGGCACAGCTGGGAACAGCTGGACTGGGACACACTGCACCATGGAAACAACCAGCAGACACCATTTATTATTCCAGACTAGTGTGGAGGGCCTGTTAGTGAGTGCAAGGAATAACTCACTGTTTGCTGTGGCGTGCTGCATGGCTGTGCTGGCTGGCTATTTTTCATTGGTAAAAACAGCTTTGTTTAAATGAAGGGACAGCTGGTTAGGTGACAAGACAGGCAGGGGGGCTTTTCATAAGAGGTGCAGCTAAGAGAGAAAGATTAACTTGTGTATGCATGATCCTGTGTAGGTGCACAAACACGTTGAGCTGAAGCGAATACTCCGTTGTATACTAGTGTGAAAGTGTAAGACGCAAAGCAGTGCCTTTTAGTTCGTCAGTAGTTCTGTTCTAGTATTTTCTGTTGTCCAGTAAAAAACTCATTGCATTATTTGTTTGTCCATTCCACACACACACACACTTAGAGAGCCCAACTATTTCTCCCAACCAACTGGAGGGGCAGTATGCCCAGTTCTTGGATATATCAGCCTGACCTTTTCATTTATCATCTTCAAATCAACTGGGGTCAATATGTTAAATCCAGGAAACAGCCAATCATGCTGTACCCTCCCACAGTATGTTCCTTTAACTATGTACCCTTAAATTCACACCTTTGTTACATTAGGCAAAACTAACTAGACAAGCAGTCAGGTTCCTCTGCATATTATTCAGGTTCAACAAAAAATATAATCCTCGGGGTCCCTATTCTGCGCATCACTGAGAGCTTATACGATGATTTAAAAGGTGGCCCACATTGTTGTGTCACATGCTGCCAACATGTGAGAGTTTAGGGAGCAATTTAAAAAAACCTTCACATAACAGTCTGGTCTATTTAGGATGCAGATGGGTGAATCTGAGTGCCGTTTATGATAATAGAAGTAACCAAACAGGCTAGAGGAAAAAAACATACTTTGTCCACAATGGCAAGTGATATTTCATTGACTAAACATGTTATTTCAGAGATGAATGATGTCGTATGATCCAGTGAACTAATGTTCACAGATTTTGCATATGCATAGATGCCTATGCATGATTTGTTTGTGGTGAGTCTATGCTACTGATGGTGTTTATATTGAAAATAATTTAATTTACTTTTATACTATGGTTCCATCCACCCACAGATTTCGATGCAATATCCATTTTTAAGAGGTAAATAGTGAGTTCAATTAGCAGTTTAGTGGTTTTTGGGTGGTGATGGAGGTGTGTGCAGTGGGGGGCAGTCTCTGTTACCAAGGCATTTTACAGCAGCTTTTAGCACATTTTATACTTTAATTTATATGATCACGCTCTCAGGTAAAGCTCGGAGGGCAAAACCATTTCTACAGTCATATATGGAATTTTTGTTTTGTTTGTTGAGTCTCTATTTCAAGCCATTTACAGTACTGTCATTAATTTATCAGCCAATTCATACTGATCATGTTGTGACATACAGTACTTGGACAAGGTTTTTGTATTTGTGCTGTAAGAAGAAATTATAGCATGGCAGCATTTCTGGGACCTTTGTCTCTGGTTGTTTTGATGCAGTCACAGTGAGATGAAAAACATAATAATGAGTTCCAAGCAGTCTACTGCGTTATGTGTGTGAGTGTGGATGTTTGCCCGCCCAGTCTCAACCTTGGTTTTTTGTCATTCTTATCTGTTTAGCAATTTCCTCATCCACAGCGCTTAATGCCTCCAGACATCTACCGCAACATTCTACTTTCATCGTCATTCCACTTATCTCTGTCTGCCTTCCTATCCCCTTTCCCACGTCTATCTTCCCTTCTCTCTCTCTCTGATTGTGATCAGTCATAAGTCTCATCAAACACTGAGATTTTAATGGAATAATACAAACAAGTATAACATTTATGAGCTACCCAGAGCTGAGCTGTTAAGAGCTGTGGTAGTCTGAGAGGAAATTTGAAGACCTGTTCTTATTTCATATTTCTCCCTTTCTATGATTTCTATACAACCTCTTTCTTTCTACACAACGTCTGTGACACAAAAGCAAGGCCTTTCCCCAAATGAATGGCTGTCTGTGTGGGTTTTCTGTGTAAGTGTTTGTATTTTCCTCTATGTACTGTGCAAATGACAGATTGAAATAATAAGGCAAATCCATCACAAGCATAACACAAATGCTACTATCTATCAAATTGTCTCTCACTGGAGAGTATGCCGCATGGCATGTGTGTATGTGTATGTGTGTGTGTGTGCCTGGGCTTGTTTCATAACCAGCTGTCACAATAATCCCATTGATGTCTGAGAAATGTCAATCAGCGTGATTATGCAGGTTGACTTTTGTGTCTGACAGGCTGGGCCACTGCATTTAATCATTTCATACCTAGAATGGAATTTTTATATTTCTCCAAATGTCAACTGTCAATTCTCTACCTAAATTACATGCGAATGTATCTGACTCGTTAGAGTGAATGTGTGTCTTTGTTTCTGAGTGTGTGTGTGTCTGTGTGTGTGTGTGTGTGTGTGTGTGAGATGCACACTGCTTTTATTTGTTTGTGTGTTTATACTGTATGTGGGATATGCACACTACATATGTGTGTGTTTTTGTTTGTGTGTACATGTGTGTCTATAGACCCAGCTCCCTCTTTGCCACTATTATACAGCATCTCACCATGACAGCTCTCACAGGGTGGCAGGCACAAATGACAGTCTTTACCCATTTCCACACATAAATAGGTCTACAACTGTGAATCTTGTACAGCTGTGTACATTGTCTGTATGTGTGTGTGTGTGTGTGTGTGTGTGTGGTGTGTGGGGTGTGGGGTGTGTGTGTGTGTGTGTGTGTAGGGGGGGTAGAAAACAGGGCAATTTGCATTTGTGCTTCAGGTCTGAGGATCAGGCACATAAACACAAACACACTCTGTTACCTAGTTCCTAATGAGGCCTGAGGTGAGATCCTAAGATGGTGCTGACAGAGAAGACTTTCTCACGCTGAACACTATGAGTATGCTTGAGTGTGTGTTTGTGATCGCGTAAGATGGCATGACAACTTGTTTATGTGTGCGAAAGTGTGGTTGTGTGATCCTTACCTGGATGCCCGTGCAGTGGTGAGTGGGGCCTTGGTAAGGTGGGTGAGGTACTGGAAGTCACTATTAGACTCTTCCGGTTGCTCGTGCGACAGCTGCAAGAGAAATATACACAAGATCAATACAATCACTGGCCACACCAGAGAGACCAAAAACAAAAAAACCTTCTGTCTTGTTATTTACTCTCTTGAAAGCATGAGTAAGACAGAGAGGAAAGGACACCACTGCAGCATATTTGCAAAGGACAAAACGTCGTACCAAGCACCTCTTTTCAACAGACTAAGTGAGAGAGAAAAGGCTGCTCCAGTCTTTCTGCCGCAGTAGCAGCTAATGGCAGGACTGTGTGGGCTTTGCCGTCAGTATAAGGTGCCACAGCCCTCTTTAAATGACAAGGGAAGAGACTCCAGCAGAGCCCAGGAGACAGACCCTATTAACACCGGGACCCTGTTCTCTATGCTGAAGAGTGCTTTCAGTAAAAGCCTCCTTACGCAGTGGACAGGAAAGGCGCTTATTTCTCTGATTCTGGAACAATCTGCTCTGAGCACACGCAGCAGGGTGGGCACTGCTGAGACATGCAGCGTGCTCCTCACATGATCTCCGTCTCACTGCTTCACTTTGTGGATCCTCGCTGTGCTCTTGCGAGCGCTCAAACGTCATGAGAATGTGCACTGTGGTCATCAGCATTCCCAGCATGAACACAAACCCTTTCTCCCTCACAGCTAGCCAGTCAACCACAAACACACAACCACTGATGCACACACACTGCCCACTACAATAAAGGTCCCAGTTTGGATCTATGTGTAGAACAAAGATTCACAGCAACCTGATCTGGCTAATAAACATGGCATTTCAAAATAAGACCTGTCTGACTCAAACAGCTGTGTAAGACAGAAGATTCAGGGTGTTGGAGGCAAACTGATGATACTATATACCTTCTAATCTGCCATTTCTAATGAGGAGTTGCACAATCTAGAGAGGAAGAGACTAAGAGGCAGTGTGGCAAGAGGGTCTGTTCATTAGGAGCTCCAGTGTTAAGGACAGAAAGAAGCAGAAACTGTAAAAACAATAGACCGGCTGATAGATTGAAAATAAACTGGAGGGGGGGGGGGGTGCAGGGCTCGACAAAATGAATGACGCATAGCCCCATGCTGACAGCATGTTAAAGGCTGTCTGCAGAAAAAGATTGGATTTATTTTCTCAGAGAAAGGACAGGAGAGAGGAGTGAGAGGGGGGGGGGGGGGGGAGAAAGAGCTAGACGAGAGTTTCACAAAATATCAGTGTGGAAGCAGATATGCTTGATGTTCAAACATTCAATATACTCAGACCCAGATTCCACATCTCCGATTACATGACTCCCATAATAGAATAATAAGGCCTACATCAAAGGGACTACATGGCAAATCAAAACCTCATCAAAATATCCTTGACCTTTCAGTTACAACTTCGAGGTATGCAGACTATTCACACGGTGATTATGCTAGATTTCTTTAACCCAATATACATAAGACTAACATTATTAGTAGCACACACAAAACTATGATTTAGCCCAGTATTTTTAAAAACAAGGCTCATTACAAGAGGCAGTTTTTCACGTACCATAAGTAATCTCTTAGAATGTTTCCCAAGGTTTAATATTTTTTACTATGATCCATGATAATCTCTCAGCCTAAAATTTGAGTTTTTAAAATTCCCAAATTCTTTCAAATGGTCCATGACCATGGGAACCCTGGACAGGCTCAGCGCCACAGAAATAAATGGCTGTAGAGATCTTAACCACACGCAATAACGCTGTGTGCAGCTGTGTGGCACCAGCACCATGAAATGAGAAGTTACACGTTAATTACCGCTGTTCAGCACGGAAATCGGTGCTCTCCAAATGCTCACTCCAAATGCTAAGACATGTAGGATCAATTAGCTGATTGAGCCTGCTTCGGCTCCAGCTATCACTCACTGCTGGTTTGTTGACAGGGGATTTGCTACGCTTCGCTCAGGCTGCTGTGCGTTCAGGGTTACTGAGGCTGAGTGCAAGTGTGTGTGTGTGTGTGTGTGTGTGTGTGTGTGTGTGTGTGTGTGTGTTTTAGTAGGGTTTTGTGTGTCAAATGTTATTTTGGATACAGGTATTTTAACCAGTTATTAGCATTTACATTTTGCTTTTTGTTTACTAGAAATGGTAACAACTAGGTATCTAGGTAACAACAAATTGCAACAAATGCTTGTGTGACAAGGCACAAAAATACATGGTCCATGATGCAATCTATTAACAAACAGATAAATGGTTTACTGTGTATCTGGTTTGCTTCTGTCTGTTGTCTATATCTGTCCATTTTTTGCACAGATAATGTTGCACAGTTAATGCCAATATGAGACGGAGGATTCTGTGGCATAATATACATTTCTGTGTGGTTTGGTGATATGGAGCAGGTTTAGGTGGGTGTTTAGACAGGTGTGGGGTGGATTAAATACAAGTTTACACTGCTGTGGATGTTTGTCTGGTTGTATAATGTCTTCATGTGGATTTGAATACAGACGAGTGATTACACCTGAGCACAGCTGGCGGAGAGTGCACTAAGGGGATTACGATTTCTCCATCATAAACCGGATTACATCTAATTCTGTCTTATAATGGGATGAGAAACACACAAATCTGGATTTTAATACCAGCCCCTCCTCTTCCAACCTTTAACACACACAGGACATTACCAATAAGCTCACAATCATAATTTGCAACTTCTCATTTCACAGACACACATAATCACAAGCATACAGACACAGCAACACTGAGTAAGATGAAGAAGCACAAGTGCCTTCATTATGTAGCCTAACCTCGGAATGAAATCCTAGGGATTGTAAGGATGACTACTGTTGAGTAAGTCCATGAAAACTCATGTTATGACCCAGTCCATTAAATGCACCACGGTGTGAGAGTGTGTGTGTGCGTACGTGTGTATGTGTGTGTGTGAGTGAGTGTGAGTGTGTGTGTGAGAGAGGTGACCAGGGATTTGAGCTTGAACCCGGGGGGCTTAGAACTACTCTTTGTCTTCCCACCATTGTCAGACGCAGACTGCCCTCTTTTCTCTAATGTGCCACCTGCACCAGACCAACTCTTCACCAAGCATCACAAACCCCCTACAGACTCCAACCTCACTTTGTCTCGAGCTGCCAGTATCCCAGTCTGTGTTCAGTGAAAGCCTTCTGTTCTACTACACTGTAACCCTAGCCTCTCCTGACATGCGAGCCAGCGTGACAGCAGAGAGGGTCAGACATCTGATCAGCGGCCCCAGCTGTCTGGGCTGGCCCTCAGCACCGCTGTGCCGCTACTGGAGATCAGCTGCAGCAAACGCACGCCTGGGAGTCTCTGCTCACCGCCACACCAAACCTCAACATATGTGCATTATATCAGAAAGAGCTCACAGTTATGGGGCCATTCATCAATCAATAGTGCGCATACACACACACACACACACACACAAAAAAGGATCCATGACTTGCTCATTACTCCTACACCAGCCAAGTATACAGTGCAGAATGTGATTGGGTAAACAAACTGGTTATGCGAGTATAGACGAGCGTGTAATGTGTCACCAAAGCTAAAAATGATCAATTGTCTTTTCCATCATATCACCAAAATGACCCGCCTTTATGTTTGCTACAGCACCCAATGAGTCGCCCTTAAGCAGGAAGCACCGAACGTCAACAATAAAAACAACATAATTGTGGCTAACAGATGTGCTCAGCCTATTAGCACACTGAGCATAGTAATTATGAAGGCACACCTGCCAGCCAGACTTCATTTCCTCTGTGTGCGCCCAGGCTCTCCCAGAGATGTTTGGATTAGCCCTTCCAGATCTGTTGCCTTGAGTATAGGTCTGGTACAAAAAGTGTGTGAGGAACTGTCTCTGAGATCTACAAAGAGACTCCCTGTAATCAAGGCTTCTTTCAGCCAACTGCTGCCAACATCAAATGGTACACTAGCTTGGCTTGATGGCTAAAAACATGGAAAAGGAAAGACTTAGCTAGATGAATCCCCTCCCCCAGCTTATGAGACTGATTGACATGACACAAGGCTGCAACCTCAGAATTCACACAACTCTAACAATGCAAAATTGCTTCTCATTTTACGTGCTGACCGATATCCGGTTCCAGCGCCTGTCCTTTCCCACTGCCAAGATCTTGCAGCTGGATAGAGGAGTAATTCAGCCTGTAATGGCTGACGTGTCGATCACAAGAAGCCGGGGGTTCTTTCTGATTGCGGGGACATGCCATCCATAGCAGGTTCATCACCATGCTGTGCTTTTGAGAGTGGCCCATGATTTGCTAGGTCAATTACAGACATTTTCTTCAAAGAAACTGAACGGCGAGAAAGATTACTCTGTTCTGCTTTGAGAGATCACCGTGTCATGTTACAAGAGCTGCTGGTGTCACCTGGAGATTTTGTACAAGCAGTCCATGCCTATTTTTTCCCCATTTTCAGGATCAGACACCATATATGATGTGTAACTACAGAACTGAGTCATTTGATCCACACACATAACAGAAACATACTACTGTACAGAAACGTTCTTGCCATTGAAAAAATCTCTATTCTAATAACCAAAAAATGATTAAAATATAGTGTTTATTTAGTGATCAGTGTGTGTGTGTGCGTGTGTGTGCGCATGTGTGTGGGCGTGCACATCTTGAGAGGGTGTGCTTGTCTGTCCCTTTGAGCAGAAGACGTAATGGCATAATTTAAGTCTTTTTGAAAGAGAGCAGTCAGCCAAACACCGATGATTGGAAAGAAATGTGTACACATAAAGCCATACAGCGCACACACACATACTACACACACACACAGGTTCACTTCTGACATAACTTAACTGTGATCCACTCCAGCGGAGTGAGGATGTATGAAGTACAGGCTCAGCCTGCCAGGTGAGCGCACTGCTGTTTGAGGGGCTCAGTTCTGAGGCCACTGCCTAAGGCCCTCACAGATTACAGCTCAGTGTAAGACTGCTACCGCAGCACTATCCATACACCAGGCCTTCAACATAGGCACACACACACAGGCACGTGCACACACACAGCTGTCAGAAAGGGCAGCACATATAGATTCAATGTGCGTTTCAAGAACTTTCATAGCAACACATTGCTATTACAAATACATATGAGAAGCCAAGCCTTTTCTTTCCCTCTTGTACACATGAAAATAAGCTACCACACATGCAAGGTGTGCAAACCTGTGAGAGAGAGAGGGGTGTTGCTCAGCTAATAGGAAAATGAGAATGGTGTGATCTAAATTGGATAAGCAACACTGATTCACAAGATCTCTAATCTATGGTCACAGGGACACATGACAAAGATGTAACCATCACCTGCTAACTCCTGAGAAGCAAGATTTTTTTATTTCTCCCTAATCCACACGCCCCTACACACACACACACACACACACACACACACACACACACACACACACACACACACACACACACACACACACACACACACACACACACAGACACACAGACACACAGACAGACACACACACACACACACACACACACACACACACACACACACACACACAGCTGCTGCCCAACGTACTGCACCCAAACAGTGAGTGAGTGAGTTGCTGATGTAGAGTAAACATGTCGGTTCACATCACTCAGCTTCTCCTTTGTCTCTAGAGCTGGTTTTTCCCCACCATTCACCGTCTCCAGCAGCCGTGGCCTACTGGTTAGCGCTTCGGACTTGTAACCGGAGGGTTGCCGGTTCGAACCCCGACCAGTAGGCCATGGCTGAAGTGCCCTTGAGCAAGGCACCTAACCCCTCACTGCTCCCCGAGCACCGCTGTTGTTGCAGGCAGCTCACTGCGCCGGGATTAGTGTGTGCTTCACCTCACTGTGTGTTCACTGTGTGCAGTGTGTTTAACTAATTCACGGATTGGGATAAATGCAGAGACCGAATTTCCCTCACTGGATCAAAAGAGTATATATACTTATACTTATACTATACTATATATATATAGGTCTGCGGGACACGCATGCGCATGCACACACACACAGCATGAAGATGAAGGAGTGCAGTGGGGAATGAAGACGTTCTTTCTGCTGTGCAGCAACAGTCAAGGTTAAGATTAATGGCACTATTCCTCAGACAACAGCCTAAGCCTTCTAACTACAAACAAAGACAAGCCCCAACTACTCTGCTTTCTCTCAAGCAAAGAAACAGTCCCCATAAGCTCTACTAAGACAATTATGATAGAGCACAGGTCTCAAATACACAACGTTGTCATGGCCAAGTGTTCTCTCATTTCTGCATGCTAAATCCTTAAGTGAGATACTGCAGAACGTTTAGTAATAACTAAAATGCACGGTCCTACAAATGGTTTAGATAACAAATTAGGCTTAGGAAGGAAGGAGTATGAAGAAATGTCTCTTCAGTCAACAACAAAGTCTGGAATTGACACCAATTTGAAAAAGAGGTTTATGGTAGATCAATCTCTAACAATGCCAGCCTCATATCATCACGGTGGCTTCAAATAAGGATCAGATGCATTTTGTCATTAAAGCGAATTATAAGCTGATCAGTTGAATCACTACAGGTAGTTGTATTGTGTTCTAAGTTCAAAAGTTCAGGGATTCAGACCACAAGCATGTGTTCTACAATTCTGAGTTCAACAAACGTACATTTTTTTGACCTTCTTAGGCCTACATATTTTGTATCAATTCGCCCGAGTTCTTTAGAACGTTCAGTGAAAATGACCATTAATTTGAAACATTGTATCAAGGAAAAACAGCAAAGAAACACCGCTGCGCTGAATATGTCTGATTACGGCCAACCAGAAATTACTTTCAATGAACACCTGCTGCTGCACATCAGTTGGACTTGAGAAGTGCTTCACCAACCACTCTTTGCACGCTACCGCCGTTCAGCTGCCCGAGGCTGGACTGGAGAGCCGGGAACGTGCAGTTCAATTTAAAGGTCCAGTATGTAGGAAATAATGGAAAATAAACTGTAACCATTCCAAAAATGATCACCATATGTTGTCAGAGAGTGAGGAAACACAATGAATTGAAGTAATGGCTTATTTGACAACATTACTCTAACCCGTGAAACCCCGTAAAACCCATGAAAAAAAATCAGTTACGGGGCGGAATCTCTTGGAATTTTCGTTTATGTTTTGAACGATTAATTCTAGAATAGCGTATTAATAATGGGCTAGCGCGTCCTCCTATTTGGGTTGCCAAATTAGCAAAGGCCAACTGTCAACAGCTGTCAGTTGTAGTCATGAACGCCTACAAGAGGCAGGCAAATTTCCAAAATTAAAACAAGAAACAAATTAAGTGGACATCGGAGGAGCTTCTTGAGATGGTGACGTCTTCGTCAAACTAAGAATATCAAGTCTGACGCAGAGCTGGCCATATTTCTCCACAACAGGTAGCCTATGCTAAACTTCATCTGCATCGCTAACTTCAGCTAAATATGTTGCGTTGGTTAGAGAGGTATTTTTTGTTTTCACTGTTTCCGTAATGTGTAGCTGGGCCATGGTTGGAGAAACGTTAAAGCAGCTGCAGGTCAACTAACGTTAGCTAAGTCTTCATTACATCTGGCAACCCAGAAGAAGCTCGCGTCTGGTAGTCTTGAGAACGTTCACCAGTGTTTTGATTTTGGCCTACAGAACGTTTGTTAACAATCCTACAAATAGCACCTTTAAAAAAATAAACATTTTGATTCCATCAATGT
Source organism: Alosa pseudoharengus (assembly GCF_046254945.1). Lineage (NCBI taxonomy): Eukaryota > Metazoa > Chordata > Actinopteri > Clupeiformes > Clupeidae > Alosa > Alosa pseudoharengus. Next base: position 5,957,345 of record NW_027468576.1, on the reverse strand, counting down.
TTTGACTGTTTTAGGCTATATGTAGCCTAGGTGGTAGGCTGTTCCAGCGTAGCAACCATTCATGCGGGACTATAGTAACAGTTTGAAATAAATACTTATTTACCAGCTTTAACTATCCAAATGAGATAACAAAAAAATGTAAAATTAACTTAATAATAAGCATTTGTGTTCTACAATTCTGAATTCTACAAACGTATGCATTATAACACATGCATGTTTGAATACATTGCATCAAATTATATGATTCAATATGGTACATCTGAACACAAATTTGAGTTCATTGCCATATTTAGTTATATAGAGTACACTTGTACACTGACAGTATGATGTATTTTTACACCCATGGAGTATAATATTGAGTGGCTGTGTATGATGGTCATGAAGGCATGATGGTCATGAAGGCATGATGGTGTGTGTGTGTGTGTGTGTGTGTGTGTGTGTGTGTGATGACCCGATGAGACAGGTGGCTGTTCACAGGGAGGCACTCATCCTAACCGACACTTATTAATAATGCAGAGAGAGCCAGACTTAAAGAAAAAATGGATTACGGCAGAACTATGGGGGTGTAGCGATAAAGAGGCTAAAATGACAAAGAAAGCCATTAAGACTGAGACATGTCACAAAAGCGCAAAGGGCAATGGAAAGGATGGAGACAGAAATAGGGAGGTGTTGTGATTGGGACAGTGGAGTTTAGGTCTTCCTAACCAACATTTCACTACAACAAATACATACAATCATACCAAAATTCTGATGTAAACATTATGATCAATACAAAAACATCAATCAACCTACGAGCTACAAACAACTGAATTTAATAGCAGTACTGAGAATAATGAAGAGAATAGTGAAGAGAGACCACCGTTTCTGTCTACAATGAAGCTTTTACTTCATTATATGGTCCTCTATGTCTGACCGTAACTACATCTAATCAATATGACTGCTGGTGAACTAGGATTCTATTTCTTTACCCAGGAGGCCAGCATTCTGCTGCTAGCCCTTTCCCACAGAAGGGGCTCAATGTCTATCGATGGGCGTGTGATGGCTTTACAGACAAGGACATCCAAGTTCTGAGCTGAACTGCTTCACGTGGTCGGATCTTTACTGAAGGAAAGTAGATAGAGGACAGAAAGACATGAGCAAACTGATTCTCTGTGTGTGTGTGTGTGTGTGTGTGTGTGTGTGTATGTATGTATGTATGTATGTATGTATGTATGTATGTATGTATGTATGTATGTATGTATGTATGTATGTATGTATGTATGTATGTATGTATGTATGTATGTATGTATGTGGGTGTGTGTGCGCGTGTGTGTGTATGTATGTATGTATGTATGTGTATGTGTATGTGTGTATGTGCGTATGTGCGTGGAGGGTAACTGAGTGTTGAAAAGGACTACAGTGCGGTGTCCTGCTGTTCTGATGCAGGAGGTGTGACAGATGAACAGAAGGAGGAGAGAAGGAATGCAGCTGAGGTGTTAACCACTGAAATAAAAAAACCTTTTCTGGCAGAAAATGGCTGCCTACAACAACTGCAGTACTTAACTGAAACCTACAAACCTCACTTCATGCCCACCTCTCTATCACTACCTCTATCTGTCCATCTGGGGCCATACTGAAGTGTGAAGAGCCATTGGGCAGTCCAGACTCTGCATGTGCATGCAGGCTTTCAGAAGAATGTCTCAGTGTTTGTTGCCCTGCCCAGGCCAGTCACACCACATGCCACTACAGACCACGGTGGAGAGCGAGCGCACACACACATCACACACACACACACACTGACCTAATTAAAATGACTAATTAAGAACACCCATCTCTGAGGCCAGACGGAGAGCAAATGCAGAGGTTGGTATGAGAGACGGGGGACACAACGGGATCATCTGGACAAAAACAGGGAGTACTGAGACAGCTGAAGAGATCAAGCTCACAGACAGAAGGTACAGGAAGACAGGATGACTGATATAGGAGAGGGGGAGACACAGTGTTTGGGAGAGGTCGATCGAGTGAAAGAACTGAAAATGAAAAGAGAGAGAAAGAGAGGGCAGAGAATGACAGCATGCCATAGACGAGCAATAATGTTCGTCAACACAGATATCTGGAGCCAAGTCCTGTTGCTATGCAGCTATGCAGCTATGCAAGACCTGCTCCCTGTCAACACAGCTAGTTGCAGCAGGTTAAGAGAGAAACCGAATCAGGAGAGAGACATCACTCAGCCCTCAACACTCGAATATAACTGTGTAAATATATATTATTTACTATTACTATTTACTACTAAATGTATTATTATATATTATTAAGTAAGCAAAAGCACTAAAGCCTGTGAGGTGCCTCAACGTTTTCACTAAAGTAAAAGGCACCTTGAATGAGCAAACCCAGTGGGAAGAGATGAGCCATGAGACAGAGGGGAGAAGGGGATCAGAACACGCAGTAATGAGCCCCATCAAAAACACAATCTTCCCATTACGGGCTGTTGATATCGCCAGCATGAGAACACACAGCCACACACACTGTACACACAGGATCATGCTGACATGTGATGCTGACATGAGTACGCCTTTACAAAAGCTGTTTTGTATCATCCCCACATGATGAGTAAATCTAGTTACCTGACTTCCATTGCTAATGAATTCCTACATGACAAGTCCTCAGGACTGTGTATGGGCACAGAGAGAAACAAACACACACACACACACACACACACACACACACAGAGAGAGACTAGAAACACAAATGCTATGTAAAACTGCAAGAGAATTATCAGAGTGCGCGATACCACAAAAGGAGACGCAAATGACCAAGACCGCAAACTAAGAGGAGGAGGTGTGAGTGTGTGTGTGTTTTACCTCTTGGAGCGACGCAGCATGCTTCTCTCAGGCAGTGAGAAATTCGAAAGCACCGTCCAGAAGGAGTCAGACATGGTCCCCACCGATCTCAGGCATGGCTGTCAGAGACGCATTGCACTGCACAGCACAACACTTGCTGGCCAAACTACAAGCCAACTGTGTGTCACAGCGACGATGGATCTGTCAATGTGCGTGTGTGTACATGTGTGAGTGAGAGCGAGATGTCGGTGGCAGCAAACTGTCTGCAAGCGCAAAGATGCCGCTGCTACTGCTGCAACCTGTGACGCGACTACTGCCAGTCTGATTCGCCTCTCCACGTTCTGTCTTTCCTGTTCCGTCCCCCAGCCTCCCTCCCTCCCTCTCTCCCTCCCTCCCTGTCTTGCTCCCTCTCCCCCTCCCTCCTTCTGTCTTGCTCTCTCTCTCCCTCCCTCCCTCCCTCCCACCCACTCTCTTCCTCCCTCCCTGTCTTGCTCTCTCTCTCCCTCCCTCCCTCCCTCCCACCCACTCTCTTCCTCCCTCCCTGTCTTGCTCCCTCTCTCCCTCCCTCCCACCCACTCTCTTCCTCCCTCCCTCCCTCACAACTGCCTGCCCACCCCTCCCCTCTCCTTCTCAGCTACTGTCACCACATATGCTATTCAGCGCCTCTCAAGTAAACCCCAGGAGTTTCTCTGTCTAATGGACCCCCAACACACACACACACACACACACACACACACACACACACACACACACACACATATTAAAACAACAGATTTCAGTGTCATATGCTGGGTTGCTGATAAGCTTACCTCCCACAAGTCAGATTATAACAGCCAGCACACACACACACACACACACACACACACACACACACACACTATGAGAACTGCAATCTAATGACATGACCTTCCTTTTTGGAAGGCATCATGCCTCCCTCTCTCTAGCTCACACATGCGTGTGCACACAACACTCCTGCTGGTTTTCCGTTATCCCAGCCATTATTCACTGCTCAGTCGGAGGTTGCTGGTAATCTCCTGTACATGTTTGGGGAGGAATAATACCTAGTTGTAGATGGAGCAGAGCCTTGTGATGTTGGCTAGAGATAAAGAGGAGGAAAAAGGATCCTGTGAATGATGCTCAACAAAAGGAATGCATGTGTGGGAGATGGACAGAAAGCCTCATATAAAGACAGAAAAGGAGATGGAGAGAGAGATTGAGAGAGGGAAAAGGAGATAGAGAGAGGGAGGAGGAGATGGAGAGAGGGAGAAGGAGATGGAGAGAGGGAGGAAGAGATAAAGAGAGGGAGGAGGAGATGAGAGAGGGAGGAGGAGATAAAGAGAGGGAGAAGGAGATAAAGAGAGGGAGAAAGAGGTAGCACTACTGGAGTCACTGGATAAGGGGACAGTACTGGGCCAACACCTCGGTGAGTGTAGCACCAGCCGACCTTGCTGTGGGCATTACCAAGGGAACACAAACATAACAACCCAAGCATGACAGTGCAGTGTCACCTTGCACTGGCCAAAATATGGTGTGTCTGTGTCTGTGTCTGGTGGTCTATGGGGGAGTGTGTGTGTTCCTAAATGCTACATAACATTAGGCTGACAGACCATCACCCTGTCACCATGGCAAGATCCACCTATTCCCCTCCACCATGGTGAAGCTTCTTCAATCACATTTGTGTTCCTTACAGTGCATGGTATTAGGACTCTTTGTTCTTTATTGTCTGTGTCTGCGGTCTGGTCATGATGCTATGGCTATTCCATGATATTTTTCTGTATTTTTAATACTGCTGGTCTGAACTGTGCATATTTGAATCAACAAAGAGGTGTGCCAATGTGTGACAGGAGCAGGACAGATTAAAAAGAGCTTTATTTCCCCTCATACATCCCCAACTGGTTTGGGGGTTGTTCACCTCTAGGCGCTTGACTTCAAGAAACCATCCTTGAATTGTTTTCCTATTGAACGGCACCACTGACCGTTGCAACATGCCTCCCATTTAGAAAAGCGGGGCACAAGCAGAAAAAATAAGCGAGGCTTCTAAAAACGCGAGGTGCTGAAACTGAAAAACAGTTCTAGTTTTGAGATTCTGACCCCCCCCACCCCCACACACACACACACACTGGGTTGTTGCTTAGCTGCCTGGCTTAGCTAAGTCAAGCAATTTAGCTAAATTTAACATATCATAGCAACAACATGTACACAATCAATCTCTACTTCGCATTTTTTTAACACTACTTTGGTATACTTGTGTTCTGGAGGTGAAAAAAGTGTGTCAGTGTGAACTAACTAAGGCTGTTAGCCATTAAGAGCCACTATAGCACGTGGCAATGTGGGCATTATGAAGGAACGGTGGTCTGTCATTACATTACTGCAGGGACTCATCTTGTGCACAGAGCAGCATAGCATGAGGACTCCAGAGCTAGTCGAGATGTGTTTGTCATTTGGATAGCAACATTTGGATAGCCCATTTTTGAAGAGTCACTGCTTTGCTGTTAAAATCTATTTGTGTACACAAATTCCTGATTGTAACAGAACAAAATGTCACTTTAAGGAATGATGAAGAGCTTGAATATTATCCATTTCCATACAGCACCCCAGAATAGACTTGCACAAAGCTTCAAAAATAGTTCAAATAATTTTACTGCATCAACTCTACAACAAACGCTCCTCAGTTTCATAGCAGATTTCAGCTCTCTGCTCCACATAGGGAGAAATTGGAAAGCGCCTGAGGTAGGGAACATCATAGGACACGGCTAAAGATGCTGATGCTGCCGTGTTGCATTAACTACATATACTAAAGAAAAGCAGCTGAATGTGCTTTGGGTGATCATTTGGATCGTGCACACTACACGGAGACCCCATAACGTTTTGAGAGAGCTGCTATAAAGGCTTCTATAGCCATTTCCCCTTTTAGGCATCAAAGAAGCTAATCTCACATCCTCATCATGATTGCTGTGCCTTGTGTTTTCCTGATGATTATGCCAGAGAGTGCCTCAAAAACAACCTTGAAGTCATGAAAAACACTAAGACACACGCACAATATCCATAAGCAAACAATCGTGCACACATATACAGATGCACACACAAAGAATCACTAAGGGTCTAAGGGGCATCAGCCCTACTCCACTCTGCTCAGCAATTAGTGGCAACAGACAGGAGCGTTTGGGGGTGGGGGGATCAAGGTGAGCTCACGCTGCACAGGGACAATTAGCCTGGACAGAAAGCTGTTGACGTGTCCACGGGAGCTGGCCATTAGTGGGAGGCTGCCCTGTTCTCTCAACGAACTCTCTTCTAAGATAACGCCACAAATTAGCGCCATCACATGGACGTCTCTACCTGCTGTTGCTATGTGTCCCTTCGCCCCTTCGGGGAGTGACTGAGCCCCTTCTGCCCTTAATGCTCTACAACTCCTCCATATTTGAAGAGAAAAGAAAGATGTGATGAATCTCGGTGTATTGGTAAACAGGATCGATGTTGCCTCTGGTCACTGGATGACTATCAGGTTAACTTCCTTAGGAACATTTCCTGCTGAAATTCAACCTTGCCGGAGCAACTATTAGGCCTACGTCACTACGTCCAGTGTTATCACCACCTCTGTCTTTTTATGTCAATAAAACCCAGCTAGCTCCGTGCTACAGTCCATCACCTCAGGCCTACAGTGGCTAGATTAAGAGCAAGCTTTACAATAACTCTCATGTATGTTTGCATGCCGTACAGATAGTGGTGTTTGTGATGAATTTGCATGGCGTGGCGTCAGTCAGGTGCTGTTACAGGAAAGCAAACCGCACACATAATAGCTGTCAGATTAGCAACAGTCACTTTTGATCAAGCACTAATTACCCCTCCTATTGCAATGTCAGAGTATTGGCAGCGACTTGTCAGATAACATGCTCATTAAAAATCATGACAAGGGCAGGCAGTTGGCTCACTGCTCACACCAGTACATTCATACACCCGGACACTGGAACACACATGCACAAACTCAGAGAGCAGCTCAGACACACGGGCTACGGCAGTTAGGTCACCTTACCTCCAGGGGAAGGGGTTGGACCCGTGTGAAAGGCCCAGCACGGGGGCGGATGCTGGCTCCTCCGGTCCCCTGCAAGAGGGAGGGGAGGTGGGGGACAACAGCTGCTGGAGGAGGCTGCTGTTGCCATGGCAGCGGTGCTGCGCAGTCGGCCAGATTCTATGATGGAATTTCCAGCACAATGAGGAGAAAGAATATGGGCAAAAATGGTTTATTGGAGTGAGGCAGGAAGAATGTCACATGTTTATAGTTTGTATATAGGTTCACGTGTATGTGTCTAATAGAAAAAGACTGACTGTCACTACATATAACAATGAGCAATGGCACAATAATTTGCCAGGCTCTGGTTTCGGCACACTAATCTCCTGCTAATACCAAGGAGAGCAACGGTGCTCTTGTGAGCATGTTGCCCCCAGCGGCATTGCTAGCACATGAGCTGAAGACACAGCGCTGCTCCTAATAAATGGCTTCCACATTCTACTGGAAGAGGGGAAGGGGAAGAGCCATGCAGCAAGGTGTACACCTGATCTAGTGCACAAAGTATGAATGACCGAGGCAGTGTCTTATCGAACCAAGCTTCTGCAGACATTATGTGGACTGACACCATCAGATGATTTCTCTATGAAAAACAGGAGCTGAAGATGGTACCATATGAAAAATGTCTGCAGAGGCAAAGACATGAAGGTTCTCTCTAATTATTGTCTTACTAATGATAAAAAGCTAGAGATGTTAAATTGAGCTCAAGGGCACATTTAACAACAGACAGAGACCATTTCTTCCCAAGATTAACTTTTAGAATGGTGTGAATAAAACAGTAAAGAAAGGGAGAAAAGCGCCCATGGAGTTCACCTCCATGCTGTGGAGTGAGTTTGCAGAGGAGGAAAGACAAGAACAGAAAATGCTCAAGGGCAAAGACACTTCCAGCGTCTGCCATACGCTCAAAGTGTTGAGAAGCGAGAGGGGAGCCCTCTCAGGTGACATAAGCAGTCAAGCAACACCACCAGCGAGCACAGGATCACATTCAGAAAGCCTGCAAGTGTATGTGTGTGTGTGTGTGTGTGTGTGTGTGTGTGTGTGTGTGTGTGTGTGTGAGAGAGACAAAAAAAGAGACGCAGAATAAGGGAAGTGGAAAGGAGGTGTGAGCCTCTGCGAAAAAGACGGGAGGTGGAGAGCTGGACGAAAGAACTTGGCAAATAAACTTCCTCTGAACTTGAACTTCCTCTGATGATCCCATTCTGTTAGCTGCAGTTGAAATCTGAAACAAGTCATGGAAACTTCTGTTTTCATTAGCCACTCGATGTGAGCGGAAGTAAATAGGGAGCCATTCTGGCACCGTTGTGGTTTAGAATTGGACATATGGCAGCGCTGGGGAGGAAACAGTGAGGCCCAATACTATTCCAGGTTGTCTAAATATTGCATGGCCATTAAATAATGCCAGTCACCAGGGACTCTATTAGCAACTGGTCCAGACTCTCCTCCTTCTGTCTGTGAGACTAAATGAGCTAGTAAAGGATATCTGCTGGGCCAACCTCTGGTGAGGATCTGAAAGGCATGAGGACCATCTCTGTGGAAGGTTTAACCTCAGTGGAGCCAGGAGGCTTGGGGTCAGTCAAGTTGGTCAAAGTTCAGCTACTGGCCTGTGGAAGAGAGCCCAGCACCAGGCAAAGAGGGAAAAGGGTGAGCCTGTTTGTACACAGTTGCAGAGTGAGAAGAGTGACGAAGTTGCCATTCCATCTCATGCGGGACAGCTGCAAGGTTCCAGTCTCACCACTGCACATGTTCCTACACCTGGAACATTTGCGTGTCTTTCCCCCTGTCATTTCCCCTTGTTGGCCAGGGCTGCACTGTTTCCATGCCACTGGGTCAGCTGTAAGATGAGCTCTAGCCTGGTGCTGTCAATCACAGTTGGCTTACTAGCATTAGAGAGGGGAGTTACAGCAGCACATAAAACACCTGTGATTGGGCCAGGAAGGGGGAAACACCCGGTGCAGAATGCAGCAGAGGCAACACAACCAGAGGGTTCAAATGGCTAGATACACGCATGCTCAATACTGGGGCTTGCTTTACAGCAGAGGAAAGAAGTTAAGACAAAAAAGATTAAAGGAAACCTATGAATCTCACTTGTCTGCAATACATACAGTATGGGCAGACTTAAGTATTCCAAAACGGTGTGTATGTTTCAGTGTCAATTTGTTGTAGTCTTTAGCTTTGTGTGAGGAGAGAGTGGAGAATCCATCTGCTCCTGGGGCAAAACAAAGAGCCCATGAACTCCCCAAGTAATGGCCATGTTTAGGACAGTCAGAGACAGTAACATCAGAATTGAACAAATGATGTGTACAAACAGTTATCTTTCACTAAACATACTGAGGTAAACAATTAAATCCACAAATATGTTAATTTATGAGGAACTGCAGTTTAGTGGGTTCTTACTGAATGCGCAGACTGGGAACACCAAGTTTTTCCTTCCTTTTCTTCATAAGGGCAAAGGTTTACGGAGTCCTCTGTGAAAGTTTACACTCACTTCTTTGACAGCAGTTAAGTCTTTGAGGAAAATGAAAGTCAAAACTATTGCAGCTGTAACATTACACTCATCCACATCCTTCCTGTGAGCACTTCTCCTTTGCTTGACCTCATCTGAAACAGACCCTCAGCAGTTTGGAGAGAGTTCCCACACAGGCCAGTCCAGCCAAGAGCAGCCAGCATCTCTAACGCTTTTGCAGACGCAAGTACTGTTACCGCTGCTGGACGAGAAAAGAAGTAGATTCCAGAGGGACTTATCTGGGAGGCAGTAGTGTGAGCATGGCTATGGTGTAGTTGAGAGCTGATAGGGCGATGACAGCAACACAGCTGCAGTCAGCACTGGACTCCAGTGACTGTGGCAGGCTGGGGTGCCTCCTAACCTCCAGTCCCTGACAGCACAGCACTACATGCGCCCCATACGCATGCTAGGCATACACCCACTCGCTGGAAGGAACAGGACACACTAGACCCCTGGAGAGGTGCAGCTGTCGCTCCCAACTTATACTAGCCTCCTACAACCTGTTCATACACACATATAACCACATGAACCCACCACACACACACACACACACACACACACACACACACACACACACACACACACACACACACACACACACACACACACACACACACACACACACACACACACACACACACACACACACACACACACACACACACACACACACACACACACACACACACACACACACACACACACACCTTAGTTCTGGGAATCAGAGCCCTATCATCATCCCCTCCATAGTTCCCAGCAAACCTGCTTTGCTAAATGTAGCTCTCACGACAGCAGAGACAATGGCCAGGATCAAAGAGTCACTGCTTCCAGCATGGCCGCTCCAGCATCCAGAGCTAATCCAGCCTGATTACTGCACTGACGTGCATGGCCACAGGCTACTCTAATGCAATTACTCACACAAGGCCACATCTGTGTTTGGATCCTCTTTTGCTCTTACGCGTTTGATACATAGTTTAGTGTGTGCGCAGATGTGAGTGCGTGTGCAGGTCTGTGTGTGTGCGTGTCACATGTGGGTGGCGTGTCAGAGAGATCGAGATTGATAAGGAATGAGAGAGTGGGCGGGATTGCATAGCAGCGATGTTTCAGAGCACTTCTATGAACTATGACTGAACCTGATGGCAGATCACTCTGTTCCAGGCCTTAGCCAGGCTTCTGTTCCAACATGAGCAAACCCACTCAACCTGATCGCACAAACACACATACGTCACACACACACACACACACACACACACACACACACACACAGCTGCTGTGGAGATTCGGATCACAGGCAGTGCACACAAATACACACGCACACAGTTTTGTGTTCCAACACATCAGAAATTGCATAATTCCAAGGGTGCACACACTCAAAGTTGCTGATTGCCTTTTACAAAGGTTCCCAATGGCAAGATACGCTTATAATTGAGACCAAGCAGGTCATGACAAAGACCTTCACAGCACATACTGGTCTATTCCCACTTCTGTTATTTTGTTGGGTCAAGAGGGTCGTGCCATCAGGTTAAAATTAGAGCAGTAAATTAGCTGAAGGCTGCGGGGGGAATGCTCAGCTGTCAGCCCACGGCATGCTGTGGGAGCGTACAGTCAAACTCGGTTTTAGCGGTCTTCTAAACATGCGACCTTCTCACCTCTGACCTCTGAACCCCAGGCAAAATGCCCCTCAGTGGTGACAGCATGTCCTAAATCCAGCAAACATATCTTGAACTATGCATGTATGCTTCTACAAAGCTACTTAAGAAGCTGTCCGGCATGATGTGCCTCTCATACTTGTCTATAAAGCAAGCATTGAAGGGAAATGATGCAGTGATAATCACAAACGGTCAGGGACTGCAGCGCCAGGCTGTGTGTGTGTGTGTGTGTGTGTGTGTTTAAGTGAGAGACTGTGTGAGATCCTGAACTGAATACTAATGATATAACTGCCAGACGCCTCAGAGAAAATGAGCTACAGTGTGTGAAAGTGTGTGCAAGAGTGAGAAAGAGAATATGGGTGTGTGTGTGTGTGTGTGTGTGTGTGTGTATATGTGTGTGAGAGAGAGAAAAGAGAATGAGAGAGAGTCCCACAAGCATGAGGAGATAAAAAAGCTTTCTGATATGCTGCAGCAGCAACCATCTCTTTCCATAGAGATGATCCGATGAGAAAGAGACATGGTGGGAGGGTGAGAGGGAGTGGCGGAGACTAATAACTGAGGCTAGTGGTTTTGGGGTTCCTTACATAAGCCTTGTGGTTTTGGGGTTCCTTACATAAGCTTTGCAGCACGTCTCACAGGATGTGGACGCTGTATCCCAAATGCTGTATTCTCTTGGCCCTCTCTCCCACAAGAGAGCCCATTCACCCTGTGCAGATTTAATTAGCCTCTCCCAACAGGGCCATCTCACTCATAGTGCCATCAGGCAGCCGCACCACTCCCTGGGCTCACTGGCCACCACCGTGCGTCAGAGTTTTAAAACAACTCCACCCCCCCCCCTTAATCACAGGTCATGGGGAGAGGGGGAGAGAGAGCGTGAGAGCATGCCTCCCCTCCCCTCCCAGACCAAACCGTTCCAGAGACAGACACAAGAAAACAGAAACAGGTACTTACAAGCTTCCTCTTCTGGGCAGGCTCAGCTCCTTCTGCAAGAGAACAGAAACAGACAGGGGAGGCCATAAGTATGGTGGTCAAGATTACAATTACAAGCACACACTTCTGCATTAGCAGGATTAGCAAGGCATCAGGCGAGGGGCTTCCTGTTTCGTGAGAGGGGCACACATTGCAAACAATGACAGATGACCTCACATATGCCTGTCAAATACATACAGATTTTCAGGGATAATATTCATGTTATAGACGTTGCTTAACCACACAAATCTAATCACAAATCTTTAATGCTCTGTAATTTCAAGGAATGTCGAGAGCTGATCAGACATACCCTGCTCTGCTGCCTGTGACCATGCAGACACACTAAACAACGGTACGTGTGTAGCTTATGAGCTACATGTGTCAAGGCCAGTTGTACTGCAGTAATATAAGCCAAGTCACCTACCGAACTGCCATGAGAAGGCCAAGTTCATTGTATGTCATATTTAATGAATGGTTAATTTCTGTTTAAAATGAAAATGTTTCATAAAATACTAATTTTCAATAAATATGCAGGCTACTTTTATCCATTTCATTCTTCACACAGCTTTCAATTCCATCCTTATGCATCAAGTGACCACTTGCATCTGGGAAACACTAGATGGCAGAAGAGTACCACCGAATTCCCTTGAAGAGAATGTCAACCTTGTTTGATTACATTTTTTACTTCCACACCATTTGACTTGCACCCAAACTAAAATGTCATGACTGAGATAACTGGTTTCACATACAGGGATCTCTTCACTTCAACAAAAAACTGGGTGAGAAAAAAGCTACGGAGTCAAGGCTTCAGCTATATTAGCCCAGTGTTGTAACTGAGAGGAAAACATGTCTCATTCATCAGATAAGGTCTTGGCAAGTGAGAGAAACTGGTATGGCTCAGTCCTCAGAGTTAATGAGAGCACTTGCAAAAAGCACACGGATGACAAGTGTCTACAGTGTCCTGGTGCAAAGCCAACAGAGCCAGCACAGAGCACAACGCCACACAGACTGCTGCCCTCATCTCGGAGAAACTGCTAAATCAAACATAGACATGGGTGTGCAGTGCATGGGCCATTAGGCTAAATGGATGAGTATGTTTACTGAGTCATCATCTATTAGAGGAGGGGCTAGTTGGTCAGGGCCATTGGGAAAACACAAGTGTTTGTTTACAGATGCCCCATTAGAGCAGCACTCTCTGGTTTTGACCCCTCACCTTCCATCAAGTATTTTTACAGGTACATTTCTAGAATTGTAAACAAAATGACCCGTCAGCCAAGGTAGCCAAGAACATGAGTAACACATAGGAGTTGGCAAGATGACAAATACAGAAAAAAAAAAACACAAAATATTGTTATTATTTATAGTTCACCCACTCATACTGATGTCATTACAGCCATTACGCCACATGTGGGTAGAAGATGATGAGCACATGGTTTCAACCGCCAATGAGACCAAATTAAGAAAAGGAAGAGAGGTGGGAGAGCAAGACAGCCGAAGAGGAGTCTGCCATGTCGTCATCAACACAACTAACAGATGAATGCACAAAGGGACAGACCAAGACATATGGGCACCACGGGACAGAGTGGCATGGGGGTCGGGTGTGCGGGGACGAGACGGTCAGGGATGCAGAGCGCACTCTGCGTGCATGTCTGAGCAGTATCGGTCTCCTCACATCAGCAAACTGTGCCGAAGAGCCATGATCCCCGTACGACCCGTCTGCAGAATATTAACGCAGCAACTCTGAGAAGTGCACCGCACGCAAAAACCCATCCCACTGTTTAATTAGAGGCTCAGGCAACCTGCACCAATATGGCTGTTGGCTGTGTTTATGCAGACCCCTTTAATGTGTATATCAGATTCCTCTAACCAACAGAAATGTCATCTCGGCCTTTTTGATGATCAGCTAAAGGACAGGCTGTAAAAGGTGAGGGGATGAGACACAGCTTCAGAGCCCAATGGTCCTCAAGGTGCCCAGCAAGTCTTACAACACACAGTCTCAGACTAATATGAGCCTGGTACTAGACAATTGGGGGGGGGGGGCATAAACCACTGTTCACAAAACAAAACCATAACCTGTTAGATAAGTCTGTATAAGTAAGATACATTATGGGAATACATACTGTATAAATAAAATAACTATATAAATACAGCCTATAACATCCTTCCTAGACAAAACCTAATCGCATTTACAGCGCTTTGCTCCAAGGCTAAATGGCCTCCATCGTCTCCACCTGCGTATCCTCTTCCATCTCCAGACCGCAGCCTCACGAGCGCAACTCAATTTGCTGCTCCTCCAGCCCCCTGTCTGATGCAGGCCAGTGACGAGGCAGCTGAAGGAGCTGAAGGGAAACAGTGAAACTCTATTACATCTGCAAATGCTCACCAAAGAGCATCCTATGGCTATGTCTGATGCCAGATGTTAATGGCCACCTGATGCCATGCCATTACTGGGAGTGCTGCTGAAGTGAGGTTTATGATGCATAAATGCAGGAAGATTGCATTGTGTCTTGAGTTGCTGTAGTGATGGATGATATTTCTTAGAGAACGAGAGATTCTAGTATAGCTAGTTTATCCTAGAAATAATGTCCAGGTTAGCTGAAGCTAAAAAGCTGATATTAGTGATCACACACACACACACACACACACACACACACACACACACACACACACCAGAGCCATGTAATTTGAAAGGATGGATATCAAGTTGGCCTGGCTGATCACATTAAAACGTGTGTGTGTGTGTGTGTGTGTGTGTGCGCCGACACACTAGAAAGCCCCCACCGCCCTCCCCAGCATCACTGCTATGGACAATGAAATTAGTGGGAGTGACAGCTTGGACCAAGCTCTGCTGTGCACAAAGGCAATCTGCCCAATGGAAGCCATCAATATTTCTTAAGTCCATCGAGCGTGACAAGAGAGCCAGAGAGCAGGGAAATGTAATTAGAAGGATGGGCAGAGGAGAGCGCGGCAGACTAAGCGCCCAGGAAACAGCAGGAGAGGAGACCGAAAGAGACGGTCATCCAGGGGAGACAGAACAGGAGAGACAGAAAGGCCCACGCTGCATGTCAGGCACGGACCATGGAGATGGTAAATAGCTATACCGATACACACAGGGACAGATACCAACTTAAAGTTGTGTTTTCAAACAGCAGAAATCTCACTGCTTTCAAATGTATGGGTCAGTGAGTTGATGGGTCAGTATTAGCAGTATTAGTTTTACGTTTTCAACTTTTTAGTGTTGAAGTGCAACCACATCTTTTCAATCTCACACATTTTAATCAAAACAGATAAAAACAAATAAATGACCACAGATACTAGATGTGACATGCCTCTGGTCGGTGCACTATGCAGACAGAGTAAGGAGATGACCTAAGCTTACATGTTAAAAAAGATTGCTTCACCCAAGCCCAGTTGGGGAGGTGAGTGTGCCTCTGAGTGTTCTAGTGCGACATCACCCACTCTGCCGAGGGGTGAGTCAGCTGCTCAGGCGCATCACACCAGCCAAGCATGGACCAGGAGCAGGGTGCCCTCAGGCCATCAGACTTCAGGAAACTATTCTGATTGTCTTGGCCCAGCTCCATCCTACATTGCTTTATATCTAAGCCAATAAAACAACACCCTAGCCTTTGTCTACTCTTCTGTCTAATATGCATGGCTCAGACGAAGAGGTGAGGGATAGAATCTTAACCCTGCCTGACAGCAAAAACATACACCCACACATGGCTATCCTGCCTTCACCCATCAAGTCTCCAGCAACTTCAACAAGAGATCAACTGGGGATGGGCAGATAAATAGACATAGAGTAGAAGAGAGACAAAGAGAGAGAGAGATGGAGAGAGAGAAAGAGGAGTCTCTGACCTGAGGCCATGAGAAGAGAGAAGAGGGGGCAGGAGGATAGAGAGTGTCTGTGGCATCTCTCTGGATGACTTCCTGTGTGTCTAAGTGAGTGACACTGGGACTAGGCGCGGGGCTGCAGAAGCTGTGAAGTTAATCCCCTCTGTCTGTGGGTGGTGCGATGAGGAGAGCCTGTGCTTGCAAATACGGCCCAGCCAGCCAGCCAGACAGCCAGCCAGCCAGACAGCCACCCAGTCAGCCAGGCACACTGTCACAGACCTGTGGCTGCCAGATTTGTTTCCTGTTGTCACACTGAAAACCCTGCACTGACATCCCCACACAGACACACTCACAGCAATATATTCCCTTCCAAAGAGACACATTGAAGCCACATTTTTTAGAGCCACACAGACATTTATAAATCATATGGGCTGAGTGCTCTGAAGGCTTTAATGGCGTGTTCAAATACGAAGCGAAATCTACAGTGGCTTTATTTATTTCTTAACATGTACTGAATTGTACTGGCTTGTTTACACAACATACAAAACCCAAAAAATCAGGCGAGGAAGAAATAATTGCCTGTTCATGACCACAGAAGCACTCAATTGTACACAGCAGGCATTTAAGATAGGCTCAGCTGCTAGCATAGCCAATTCTAAAAGCAATGGAATCACATAAAGGACAAAAAGCCCCAGCCTTGCAGCTACATTAACCTTTTTTACCAATCATTTACATTTACCTCGGTCTTAATTATGTATGTTTGTGAAGTGGCAAACTTTATCTAGTAATTTTAAAATGTAAAAAACAATGTCCATCCCTCTTAGTAGCACTGCAGTTTGTGCAGATGGTTATGAGGCAATTGGGGCTCCATCACCAGAGTCTGTGGGTCGAATATTAAGCAGTCAGAAAAGGGAATTAAATGGATCCAGGATCATTCCAAACTAGGCAATACTATAGGGCTAATCTTGCCGAATGAGTTGACCCATGCCAAAAGGGGGCGCACAGGTCATTAGCATTTGCATAAATTACTTAATTACTGAGCATCCACGAGATGTCTTCCTTTCCCTTCCATCTGAAATGGACAAGAATCTTCTGGAAAGGAGGAGTCAGTGCAAATGTTGGTGTCAACTCATCAACTCAGGACAGCACAGCTTCTTGCATGCTGCAATCTCTTAAGAGAAGGCCGCTGCAATACCTGCCTACAATTCACTAGTTTCACGCACATTTCGCTAGTTTTAACCTACAGTATGACCATGCCGACACCTTTCAGCTAGTTCTAACCTACAGTACTGTATGACCATGCAGAATACCTTAAGCTAGTTAAGAAGATCCCATTCCAATCCAAGTTCAATAGACACATTAAATGCTTTGCTTCTCCAGGACAATTTCACAAAAAAAAAAACAAAAAAAAAAAACATTGTCAGTAACTAATGAACTAGACTCTCAAATCAGCACAGAGGACATGATGGGGCAAAATTAGACAACTTTCCAGAGAAATACTGAAGACGCTCCGGGACATCGTATCAGGTCTTATAATAAATCACGTTAACTTCTTGAAGTGCACTTAGGGGTTGACTTAGGGTGATGGCTGCAACCCAAATGCTTATACCTGTGTGGGATGGACAATTTGGCATGGCCGCCTGGCGTCCATATCCATTACACAAGGCAAAAATGTGCAACTTTTTCCCAGCGTCTAAATGTCTTCTGTGTGGGTTACCAGAGCAATTACTGTAAGCCTCATGCCTCATTTTTGGCCAGCTTAAGTTGCTGACAGCCCATTAAAACTGAAGCTTGGGTACGCCGATGCGATGGAAGAGACCAGCCACAAACAAGTGAGGCAGATCTGAGACATAACCTTCCTACAATTCAATTGGATATGGAAAACTCCCACAGTTTCATCCTGCCTTCACCACCATAACAATGTCTTTCAGAATGTCAGATGCAATGAAATGAGCGGATGCAACCTTGTGATTTTAATTTATATACGAGTGAGTCAATGCACTCACACAGCTGGAGGCTGGATGTGTACAATGAACAAGAAAGAAAAGCAAGAGGAAGGCAAGTGAGAGCAAAACCATTTCCTGATGGAGGTGAAGTAATGAGGTAAGGTAAGGAGTGTGGGTGGAAAGAGAGGCTAAGGATGAGAGAGAATGAGGACACATCCTTCAAAACGGATGTAGGGAACTATTTTAAAATCAAAATAGGACTTGGTCTGGTCTTACAGCTGAATCACTCAAAACATACAGTCTGCTCTCTCTCACACACACACAGACACACACACACGCACACACACAAGACCCAGACATCAAAATAAATCCCCCCCACACACCCACCCATTACAGAATAACTTGCTAATTACCTATCTCTATTGTGTCTCATATCTCTCCCAGAGCCAGGGAGGGTGCCTGCGTCGTCCAATCCTCCCTCCCTTAGCGAAAGAAGGCTCTAATCTGGCCTGATCAGGCAGCCTATTCATGCCACTAACACACACCAGTCCCAAAGACAGTGAATGGGGGGGGGGGGCACTAATCCTAATTAGAATTTGCACATTCAAATTAAATCTACATGCTTCACTGCCATCTTTATGTGGAGATAATAGAGAAAAAAACACGAGTACTGAAGACTGGCGTGTGGTTTATTTTTTGTCTTTTAATATCAAACAATTAACACTAACAGAAAAAAAAAGATGCTGGTGCCTGTTTCAACCCGCTCAGCAAACAGACACAGTGGAATTAATCAAGTCTGGTGTGTGGGTGGGGGGGTGCATTTGGCAGCTCCTCATCCAACAGTAGACTACTCTAACATGGTGTTGTCTTTACCTTTGTTTGAACTTCATAATTTTAAGCTCACTACTTCAGATTTCTTCAGAGGATTGCTGTGAATAAGCAGGCGGGCATGTAGCGCTGCCAGCTCTGTCTGGTTAGAGTATGTTACTGACAGAGCTGTGTGTACACAGACCTGTCTGATTCTCACCCAGATGGATGACAGCAATCATCTCTCAGAGGAGCAGAGTAATCCTCAAACAGAATCTATAGCTCAAGATATAGTTGTATCCTGGAAACAGCTCTCAATTTCTCTCCTGTGATACCCCCCTCCGCCAAAACAAAAATCACATTCTGCAGTATGTCTATGACAGACATTAGCATGGAAATTATGGGAAGTAAAACCCAGGGTTGCAATGCTGACTGAATATCAAAAATAAAAGCCAAAAAAGAGAAAAAAAAGGTTTTCTAGATTAGGATAGCTAAACTGGAGAACATGGACTTTTCTGGTAGACATACGATATAGCCTTCTCAATTGGAATTGAGAGTGGGTCTGGACAAGGCTCATACGATACAAAGCGACATTGAATTGTATAATTCTACATCATATCTAAATCGCTGTAAAATTGTTTAAGGTTCTGGAGCAAGCAGCAGTAGGGATGACAGAGGGGTTGCCTTTATGATCTGTGTTGTGAATTTGGACTCAAAACAATGTAGGCTGGGATGGTTGTCTAATGTTAGTATATGTAGTGAATTCAGCAGGGGACTGGGTGGTGTCTATGTCACTGTGGATACACTGAGGATAATTGCTGCTGTGCCATAAAGCCAGCAGAGATGTGAAGGCAGTCAGAGGCATGTCGAAGCTACCAAAAGCACCATACTAGGTCGCTAAGAGGGGGAAAGCATCCTTGCTGGACTGGGCATTAATGGCACAGTGAGGGATTCATCACAGCCCTCTGCAGGGATCATCTCAGTGAGTGGCAGCAGAGGGAAAACTTGCTAGATTGTAGGTCAGAGTATTGTTTGAAGATGCTGGACGACAAGAAGATTAGATGCCTGATCTTCCACTGAAAGCACTTAATGGTAAGTCCATGCCATCTTGAAATAAATCTTTTAATAAAATAATCACACTGAGAAGCCAAGAGCGAACATTTTTGACAGAAACATAATTAATCTCACATGCCCAGATTAAATATTTTCCATATGGCTTCAAATTTAAAAATCTGAACTAGACCTAGTTGATTTATAATGTATTCCATATATTTGTGGGTTCAGTATAAATACCGTGAGGAATTATGCTGCCTCTTTTGTGTCTGATACTACCCCTCCCTATGCTCTCCATTGCAACCCTTCTCTCCTCCTCCACTCTGTCTCTCCTTCCCTTGTTTCTGTGTCAGTGAAACTCAGTTCATTATGTGGAGGCAGACGGAGACACCTTCCAGGCCTGCTCCCTGATGCTCCGCACCCTGACACGCAAACATCTTCAATTTGCACCTTGAGGCAGGCTCACCCCTCCCCCTTTACAATGACTTCCACCACTCCCCATGCCTGAGGAATACACACACAGAAACACAGACATGGGCTGCACACACTCCCCCACCAGTTCTCCTAACAAAGGCACTACACATGCACACACACCTTTATGTGATGGGGTAATTTGTCTAACAGACAGGAAACTACCCCAAAGAAAGATACCAGTGAAGCTCTCTCAGGTGGAAGCAGAGAGACGGATGGAGGGAAGAGGCAAAGGTGGAGAAAAGAACAAAGAGGAGGAGTGGGAACAATGCATAAAGAGAGGAACAAAGAACAGCTGACTGAGACAGAGACACTAGACAGTGTGGAGGTATAAATATACAAATAAATCCAAACCAAACCAAACAAACAAAAAATGATGTGCCAGAACTTTGAGCCGACGGACTTGGTCTCTACAAAAGAGATGAGAAATATTAGGTTAAATGGGCAAGACTTGAACAGCCAAAGAGACAGAACTTGGATACAAGATGAAGAGATGGCAGCATGTGGAATCTGACAGATGAAAAGAGATACAGGCACTGGTTAAATATAGAGAGATGAGGCTGCATGAAAACAGAAACGTGTAAAGATAATTATTCTGAGAAAAACTTAGGGATTCGGAAAAGTACTGGGCTGTACAGTAGATGTGTCAAGTTAAAAAGAGGGTGCATAGGGAGGAGGGAAGCCATAGCAACAAAAGCAAAAGTGATGGGGTAAGAACAATGTGAGAAGAGAAGACATAAAAAATATGTATTACAAAGACAAACATAAAGCTGCAGGTCAGGTTAAAGGTAGCAAGTGAGGGAAGAAACTGATGTGCGAGTAAGGACTGGGTGATCGCACGAGAGACGAGATGCGAGACAGATTTACAGAGAGAGATAAACAAAAGGATGGAGGGTTCTAGAGAGACGTGGCCTGAGGGGATGGTCGAAATGAGAAGCAGAAATGGGCACAGACAGGAGAGAGGGATGATGCCGTATGGCAGCAAGACGAACGGTGGAGGGGTGGAGTGGAGTACAGTAGAGGAAGGGGGTGGGGGGGACTGACTAGCGGTTCCCAGGAGAGAGAAGTATGCAAGCAAGCGGCAGATCAAAGCATCTGCCCCGCAGAGACAGCAGGCTGCCACGGTGCACACGCTCAGTTAGGACTGCGGGCAGATTTCATTAATGCCTACTGTGAGCGGTACTCTAAGAAGGCAACCTTTTCCTCTCTGGGTGAGTGGTGAGGGGAGAAAAGGAGAAATGAAACACAGACAAAGAGAATATGAGGGAGAACAAAGAGTCAGGAAAGAGTGAATGACACTGACAGAGGAAGAAAGATGCAGAAAGCATAAGAGAGGATGAAGTCTATCTGTCACGAGAATGACATACACAGACACATTGTCTCAGGATGAATTCATAAGTCAGAGCTAGGGCACGAGCATCACACCTGGCATTATGGTACAAGGTGAACAACTGGCACCTTTCTGTTTGTCCATGGAACAGTCTTCTCAAAAACACTGGTTGACATCTTGTCTAACCTGAAGGGTTGGGTGGAGGAGGTTTCTATAGACATTCAGCAGCTGGGCCGCATAAATGTGTTAGCTTCAGCTGCAGTCCAAATGCACAAATTACAAGCACAGCAGATAACGCTGGTCAATAAAAACATGGTGTTTTATGCCAGATCCACCCCAAGGGTGATGTTCTCTAAAGATGTTCCTTTCTGGTGATTGTGAGTTCAAGGCGTTGTGTGGTACGACACAACTCCAACTATAGGTCCAGACACTTAAGCTCTGTATAAACAAGACCCTTACCATGTTAAAGCACCATAACATTCTTCTAGTTAAGCTTTCAACATGCGTTTACATATGGAGGGAAACTGACCTAGGCTATTTTTCATGAGGTCATTAAATTTTATGGCAGAGCAAGACTGATATGTGACAACGGATCACATGGTACAGGACACTTGCACTGTGTGCACAATTTGTGTCTAGGGGGTTTATAAATCTCTGCTGTGTCAGAAAGAAAGAGAGAGAGAGAGAGAGCGAGAGCGCGATAGTGTGTGTGTTTCCATCTGTAACTGAAACGCTTTCGGGAGGCAGTGACCTCCTTGACCTATGCTGTCCACCCCTCACCATGTTCTTCTATTCCTTCCTTCCTTCCTTCTCTCTCTCTCTCTCTCTCTCTCTCCAAACGATGAGCTCATTCTCTCACTAAAGCAACACAGTGAGCTCATTGAATGGACCTTAATTTGTTTATCCGCAGCTCTAGAGGGAGAGGCAGGGTGGCGAGGCAGGCACAATCCAGAAGTGAGAGGGCCAAGCGGGAAAGACAGGACAACAGCTGCCCTGTTCTCATGGACCATTCTGCAACCAGAACAAACAGTCGCCCTCAGAGAATGCTTTCGCCCCACGTCTCGCTAAGCTGGTTAAGTTGTTCTTATCCCTGTTCCAGGGTCGGCTTCTGCCTGTGTGAAAAAGGCCCCTGTAAAGGGTACCAGGAACACTAACGGGATTGGGTTCACGGAAGAGACCTTATGCAGACACATAAGGTACCACACACATAGATATGGAGAAGAGGCCACAATAAGAACCAGGGGCCACAAACAAAATTGAATGGCTAACCGACACAAAAGAGTAAGGATCTTATACATTACTTTCTTCAAATTAATCTCACACATTTACATTCCACACTCTGATCTTTTCTCCCTGACCCAGTGGTCTACATGCATAGCTTCTACTGGAAATCTACAACCAGTCATAGCCTGTCACAAAGGACATTTCTATTCTTAGCCCCTACTGTGGCTGCAATGTTCCAAAGCCCCACATTAGAATTCCCAGAGTGTGTGACCGCCTCAATCACCATTCCTGTTACTCATTTCCGGAGGATACCATGGCTCTATGCATCCCAATCCAGATCTCTCCTTAAGAATGGCACTATAACATTTCTGTCACGATGTTCTCCTCCTTTAGCTCTAGCATTGCTTGTAGCTATTGCCACAAATCAAGTTTCTCACCTAATAACTGCAGAACTATTCTCTAAAGAATGCTATATTCACTTAACAACATGATCTTTCTAACTGAGATGGAAGGCACATGCAGCAAAAAAAAGTTATTATTATTATTTTGTGATTTCACCTCCTAGCTGTCAAGATACAATTGCTTGCACAAAAACAGAAACACAAATCAGTGGCAGCGATGACATTGTCATGCTACTTCCTGACCGCAATTTTCTCAAGCCCCATCTTTTTCAAGAGAAAAACAACAGCTTCAATCTCTGGGAAAATACTGCCAAAATAGCTGAGTAATGCTAGACCAGCATTCTATGTAAGGGGCTATGCAATATTCCACAAGATGGAGGACTATAAGGGCATTAATGTTACAAAAACTAGAGCTGGGGGCAGGACAGGGACAGGGCTGACACAGCAGAAATCCTCCTGAATACCAGCAGCTGTTTAGAGCCCCAGTCTGAATGCAAGTTATGGAGATGCTATGAATGTTCAAAGGTGAGGAAAAAAAGTAAAGGTACAGTAAAGGGCATAAAGAGTCAGAGGGGGACTGGCTAAATAAGGGAAGGGATGTGCATCCAGCCAAGGTTGTTAATGTAACGTGAGAGAAAGAGACAGACAGAAAGAGGGGTACGAACGATAAACCCAAAATCAGCAGAAGGAAGAGCTTTGAGTCAGGAAGGAATACAAGATAGCCCTGCAGGCTAAAAACTCAGTACCAGACAGAGAATGTCTAGACATTGTCTGGTTTGAGAACAAAATGTGCGTACACTCCCAAAAGCGTACACTTGACATATTCTTGGCCAATAGCTCCTCCTATTCCTCTTTTCCCTCTTTTGTCTCCTCTCTGTACCCCTTTTCAACTCGTCCTTTTCTTTCCTTCTTACCTGCTTGCCTTCAGCAGTCTCCTTCAGAAGACCTAACCGTGCTCCATACCAGCTCAGAGACCTCCTGCAGGCCAGTGGCTGCCTCTTATTCTCCATACTTCCTGAGAAGAGCCAGGGGCAGCCCATCACCACACACAGTCTACAGCAACCACTAACCCTGTCTAAAGCAACCACTAACCCTGTGCAAATCAGCACAACTCAACACAGCAGCCAATGTCTAATCCTCTGACCGCAGAGATTATTCAGTGTGCCGTTTTGCTGCACTCTTTAATGCCTTAGCCCAGTCTCCTACCCATTCGTCTGAACATGCACACACACTCCTCCTTCTGTGTACAAAATTCCAAACTGAATTAGACCTGTTGGTCCTAGATGTTATGCGGTTTGCCAGAAGACGGAATTAGAAACATGCCCGCAGGCCAACATAAAGAGTCTGAGCCATGCAAGGGGATGAGGTTTAGAGGTTAGGAGGTTTCCCATCCCATTCTGCTCAACATCCACCGTGTCCTCAGGGTTATCAATACTTCCACTAGATTAACTGCATGCTTGGTTAACCATCCCTGACAAAGAGCAGGGGCTAGACCTCCCTCATTCAGGCAACTTCCCCCCAGGGTTCTATTGACATCGGCTGAAAAGGTACACATACTCGTCACCTGAAAGCACATGTTGTCAAGCATCTCCATATAAAGCATGTTGTGACGGGAATGTGCAATTCATGGCGATACTAGGGCAAATGCATCTTTATTCCAGGAATCATGAGCCTGAGGGCTGAAACACAAAAACGGTTACATGGATGCAACCACAACCATGCAATACAATATTTGGGCATATTGGGCAAACATGGACAATGTCATATGACTTGTAAAACAAATACAAGGAATCAACTTTACAGTTAAATATTAATGTGACCTATTCCATGCGATGTTCAGGGTCATTTAGAATTGCTCAGGTTAATAAACAACGTGTGTAAAGGGATGTTGTATTAGTCCTCAATCACTCTAAATAGTTTCCGTTGCAGCTGAACACATCCTCAGTGAGAGAAACATCCTCTTTCACCCTCCAGCTCTCTATTCCACATCCTGCTCATTCATTTCCCCTGCAGGTTCAAGCTCCTTTATATGCCATCCCCCACTCCACCCCCGCCTGTCCCATCTCCTGCAGTCAGTGAAGCAGGAGAGCAATTTCCCAGCCCAAGCTGCCTTGAAATGGTGGAAGAAGGGGTTGCCAAAGGTTTGTGTCTGAGTCTCCCACCACTTTTACCCTCACTGTTGTACCCATCTCTCTCCCTGCCCATCTCTTTCATAATGTGCCACTCTAGTTTCAATCTCTTTCTGAGTCCCATCTCGGCATCCTTCTGCCAGCCTCTCTCCACCATTCCTTCTCTCCTGTCGTTTTTTCCTGCACTCCCTCTTTCACTTTCATCTTCCAGTCAGGTTAATCTCTCCACACACACAGACACTTCACTCCCTCTTCCATACAAACAGCCCACAGTCTCAATAGACCAAACAAAGGAGTCAGAGGGAAACAAAGCTCTAGAAACAGTATTTCCAGTTTGATACAAAACATAAATAAAGTAGGCTTAAACAAATAGTTTCTGAACAGCAAACAGATGCTTTCCACAAAGAAACCCTTTCCTATATCTGCTTCTTAGAGAATTACTTTTCTCAACCACTGAAAATTGAGTTTCACCAGACCATACCCACAAAGTCTGGGCTTACTGGAAGACAGAAAAGGGAGAAAGTAACTCAATTGTAAACAGGGATGCTGACCCCAAGGTACTGTGAGAAGTGGTGATGGTCATTAAGGGTAACATGACGCATTGTTCCACAACACATGCTTTAAAGTAATAGTTTTGTAAGCCATAGGCCTATGTGTCTGGTTCAATGCAGCTACAATGTGGTCCACATGCTTGTCGTGATGTTTATGTCTGCCATATCATTGCTGATTTCTCAAGTGCAGCTAGGGAAAAATATTTGACACTGCGGAATAGGCATTTAACAGCAGCAAGCCCCCTGAGACCACTCAAAGCCATTAGCAAGATTTAGCCTGCGGCCCCCTGCCCAGCCGTCTCCAACACCTGCTTCCCAACTGCAACCTCACCCCTCCTCACCCATCCTGCTCTTTAACCTTTAACCATAAACACCCACTGGATGGGTTTTATGGGATAGCATGTCTCAAGCAGGCTAGACATTAGCTCCATTCCACAAATGACTGACTGCATGAACCACTTAACTTACATTAACTCCAACATGTCCCATGCGTCACACCCTAACAACCAATTTATCAGGACCCATTACTCAAATTGTAGGCTTAGGTCAACCACTGAAACCATTTCAAAGAACATCACCAGTAAGGTAATGAAAACCTGTGTAGTCTCCTCTGCGGTACAGGGTAACTCGGGTCAGCTCTCTGGTTTGGCAGAGGAAGGGTAGCCTCCCATGATCACCCTCCCCCAAACACCGGGAGAGCCCCAGGGCTTGGGCATAGAGCCATGCTGGAGGATTTGCTGAAACAAAGGCCTGTCCCAATGCACAGTCCACTGGCCAGACACAACACAAGCAGTCCAGCTCAGCAATAACTTATCCCAGCCGCACACACACACCACGTCGGTGGCTGACTGCCGGATGTCTGCACCAAGAGGCACACAGGCACACGTTAGCACATGCACAAACGCACATATGCCAGCCAGTTCACATACATTTACATACATTCCAGTCCTCCCTCTCTTTTTCAAAAACATGTGCACATGGGGCACTTGAACAACGCACTTGAGCATGAGTGTGCGTACGCGCGCACACACACACACACACACACACACACACACACACACACACACACACACACACACACACACACACACACACACACACACACACACACACACACACACACACAGGGGCTGGGGGTGGGATGAGCATAGCTCACAGAGAAATCTGAACATAAAAGTGAAAAACAAAGGAACTCAATGACCTGCAGTGTACATGGAAAATATCATGTTGGCAGACATCACCAAAAAAGGAACTCAAAAGAAAGGCATTTATAAAATAAAACAAATTGGCCACACACAGAAACTCAGACACAAACACATCCCTCCAAAGGAACACCACAAATGACCAAAAACAAAGAATTAAACAAAAAAATGTATCACATCAAAATATCGAGTCGCTTTGGATAAAAGCATCAGCTAAATTACTAAACGTAAAAGCAAACAGTATGTACAATGTTAGTATGAAAACAATAACATTTGTCAATCTGTTTAAAAACACACTGGGTTCATTTACCAGTCAATCCCTCCAAAGTAACAAATTATGCAATGGACCGTCTCAAATATCAGGACGGCATGTTATACAGTCAGGCTTTTTTTAACTGACAGTCATCATTATGAGCTGTGGAATTAGGTAACCATCCATTGCAGTTCAGATGCATGACTAAAGCATGCAACCTTACAGCACAGCACATGTATGTCACTCTCAGTAAGGTAGACAGAAATGAACACAGGATAGTCTAAAGCCTGATCTAGTGGCACAGCACATAGTGCAGGTCCACTGTAACAGGCAAATCCAGGTCAGCCCTGCCCATGCCTCAAACTCCAACAGCCTCCTCTTCAACAGCACACTGTTCACCGTACAATAACATCAAACCAAGATGTTGTATTATGCATAATTCTCCCAATCTACATGGTACAAATCATTGTTTTATTTTCAGTACTGTGTTCATGATAGAAAAATGTGATTGCAGTTTAGCTTATTCCAGATGCTGGTGAAGCAATCAGCTTTTTGCAATGTTTGAAAACACCATGGCACATTGCTGGAAACGGAAAATTAAAATAATCTGCCTGAGGCTGCTTGAAGCTCTATGAGGAGCTGCTGGAGACAACAGCACCAGTTTACACCAGAAAAACACAACATTCCTGACCACATCATACTGTATACGAGATTTTGGAAAAGACAAAATATTAGTCATGAAAACTTCTAGATGTAATGTACAAAACGTCTAATGTAAATTGACAATAGCACAGGAGAACATGCTCTGCAAGACGGGACTTTACCTGGAGGCCTCTTCTCCGTAAGATGCTGGAGTCATCCATGATGGCCCTCTCTCTGTCTCTCTCAGTCCCTCAAGACGGGCTGCTTGACCACCCCCTTAGAAAACCCAAACACCTCTGGCTGTGAGTAAGGGCACACAGGTAGGCACTCGTCAGCTCCTCCACTGGAGTGGCAGAGGTTTGCTACAGCCTGCCATTAACGTGTAGATGAACCTAAAGAGCCAAAATGGCCACGGTGCCAAGTGAGAACTCTTAGATGAGTCAGCGGCTGTGAGCTCCCCTAAGAGCTGGCTGGTGCATTTAGAGTAAGACCAGACAAGGTCAGAGCAGATGGCAGTCACGTATTCCTCTGTGCCTGTCTCTGCCTCAGCCCTTACTGCTTTCACCGTCCTCTTCAAAGAAAGTTGACAGACCACTGAAAAGAACAAAGAACTTGGTCTTCAGTTTACAAAATGTGTTCAATCAATGTTTACTTTTTTCCTTGACTCTGATTGTCTTGACGCTTGTGTGCAAATTACCGAAAATCTCAAACTTCACAAAGATTTCTCTGTAGAAAGTGAGGACTACCCAGTTTTTTTTCCTCTGTAAATATTCCACAGTTGTCAAAAATGAATAGATAAAGCTCCAAAGTAAATGACAGAATAGGATGATCTCGCCAAGAACAGACACAGCAGGAACACTGCAGGGAGGTTCTGATCAACAGCCGTCTGTTTTCTGTCCTGTCCTGTCCTGTCCACTGCTGTTGGCTATGTAAGGTAGTCTGAATGTCAGAGAGCTTGCAGCTCCTTCTCTTTCACTGTTCCCCTCTCTCGATCAGTCTCTGTGTGGCGACGAGGAGCAGTTTGGAGCACATGTGTCCCTGAACTTAACCTCCCTTTTACTGAGAATTCGCTCTCCTCATTCATCCATTCAGAGCAGAGGTACACGTCACCCCCGCCTGCCTCTGTCTCCTTTACCAACACTCTTCCCCATACAGCCAGCCACGCATCAGCTCCCAAAGACTACAGGCAAGAAGGTCTGTCACTCCTTATCTCGCTCACTGCTGCCTTTATTTCTATGGAAACCCTTGTTGCTGCATAACTCACAGGCAGTATGCAGTAGACGTTAATGATGACAATGGGGCCCCTGGGGGATTCGAAGGAAAGGAGGGAGAACACTGTTCTCACACACAGGTTATAAGGAAGATGCAGTCTTCTCTCCAGCCTATATAATTAGAGCTGTAGAGCTAGTCTGACGCACAAAAGGCACATCAAAATAGTCTTCTCTCTCCATCCAGACTCTAAAACAAAGGCAACATTAGGCACACTTCCACATGGTTAAGTTCTATGCACCGTTTTTAAAATGCACTGTTTTTTAACAAAACAGAGTCTTTGATTTGTATCCAGAAAAAGTAGAGTCCATCCAATGAGTCCTGGTCCTCTGCATGTCCTGTTTTGTGGTCTCTCTCTTTCTCTCCCCCAGAGCCTCCCTTCCTAGGACATGAGGGGAAACCAGAGCACACGTGTGAAGCCCACACTCTGAGCTGAGCAGGAGAAGGAATGAGCCAGAGGCATCAGCAGAAGCACCCCACTGTCACAGTTAACAACTGCACTCAGACCCGCATGGGCAGATTCCTTCCTTATGCGCCGACATGGGGAGGCAGAGTGGCTCATAACGACGACTGGCCAAGGGAACGGATTAAGCGGGCCACGCTCTGGCAGCACAGTGGTTTCAAGTGAACAGGTGCAGAGTAAAGTGCATCCTCATCCGTCTTTCCGTTCCTCCTGTTTTGTTTGTTATTCTCTTCCTCCTAAGTCAAGCTTGGGGGTCCTCCGATACATCGGCCAACTGCACCCCAAGCCAAGTTTGTGAAAAACAGAGATACACAAACACGCAAGAGGAGTTGAGAGAGTGAGGCAAGAGTGGCACTCACCCCCTATTCATCTGCTAGCACCATACTGAGCCAACTGCCTGTGTTTGTGACTTTGATGTTGAAGGAACCTCCTCGTCAGATTTCTGTTGCTGCTGGCTTCTCCTCTTCTCCCCCCTCTGTGTGACCCGTTCTTCCTCTACGGCTCCAGTGATTTGGTGGGAGGTGTTTGGGCCGTGTGGTATTTTGAGCTAAGCTATGCGCTGAGACTTGTTCTTTTACTCTCTCTCTCTCCCTATTGCTCGCACGCCTACATCCTCCTCCCTCTTATTCACAAGCGTAGGAGCCTTCACAGCACAGAGCAACACTGCTCTGTCTCTCCTATTAGCCCAGCTAGGCTGCCAGCCAGCCAATAGGACACCAGCAGGAGTCTCTGTATTTGCATAAAATGAATGGGAGTGCAGCAAGGCTCCACCTCTTGTTTTGTCACAGTGCACTCAATCTCTCCTCTCCTTCTATTGCAGCTGCCACAGCCCTGCCCCTCTGAAAATAACCATGGCAGATCTGCCTCCTCTGAATCAGGCAGGCATCTCCACATACACACAAAAAGAAATGCCCTTGTTTCCAAACCCAAATACACACTCATCGCCATAGAACGCACACACACACACATTATACAGACATGCCCCCATTCAAAAACACAGAGCTGTGTTATCCACTTCTTGCATTATGATAAATTAGTAATGAAACTACTGATCTGTAGGCGGCGTAATTAATTATTTAGCAGCTATATTTGGACAGTCAAAGTCGCACTATGCTGCTGGACGGCTTGGTTAACAGATTCTTCCCCCTCTGCTTTTCTGTCTCTTCCACACAACCACCAGCTTACAGCTTTCTTCATTTAAGCTACAGAATAAGTGTGCATCATTCACAATTTCATTCACAATGGTACCAGGCAGGTGGGACTATGCTAAAACTCTTATGTACCCTTTACAAACAAAATGTGAAAGAAATTACTGTACCATCACTGCACCATTATAAAAAAACACAACCTATTAACCTTTGACAGTTTTGCAGGCATGTGCCTGATGTATAAATTGACTCATGATCTTGCACCACCACCACTCAAGCAATGTGTGTCATTTTGCATAGATAACGTAAGGGTCTCCAGGGCTTCTGTAAGAGCTGATTGTTACACTCAATTTAGGAAGACTACATTTGATCAATCTCCTTTTTTAATTACAGCAGTACAAAAGTGGAACTTAAATCCACTTCATAATAGAAATTGTGTAAGTCTCAGCAGTTTTAAAATGTCCTTGGCTGAAGGCGAAACAACTATGTGATCATTGATCTTTCTATAATATGGAATCTATATATTTTGGTTTAACTTATGTAATGCTTGTTATATGTTGTTTGTTGTTAAATTTCTATCTGTTTTTAAAGTATTGTCTGTATTGTCCTTTTATCCCCCTTGCCCAGGGACCACAGATGTAAATTAGCTGTATAGCTAACTCTGGCACAAGGCTTGAACTGTGCATGGCCCCTGACAAATAAACTACAAGCTAAACAATTTAAATATATCATGATGAGAGAGGAAAAAATTGAAAGTTGGGGAAAAGGCTTTTTTCCCCTTCCCATGGTGATGCAGCTTTGTTCCCTGTTCTCAAAGGGGAGAGAGGTACACAGTCGTATGAGGGAAAGGATTAACAGCCCACACATTGAGAAAGCTCATTAGCCATCATCAACGTCACATTCACTTTCTCTTTCTCAAACACTGGACATAACATCTGGTCAGATGTTGTCAAGTAAAAAAGGCAGCGAGAGGAGCTATTCAGATGTAGGGAGGGAAGGAAGGTAAGCACAGGGCAAGAAAGGAAAACAGACGTAGAAAGCAGCAGGCGGCCAACATGGCTCTCCCATGCACTCGAGCAACAACAACAGCAAAGAGTGAAACCAATCACAGATACACAAGGCACCACCAGATAGGTACCTGGGCTAGAATGGTGGAAATCAAGATATAACACAACAGCAGCAGGATTAAGTCTAGGCCTATCACTCACTCCTCAACTAGGGATAGAAAACCATTATAGAGCCGGTACATTCGTACAGTTCCCTGAGGATCAAGCCTAATGGTGTGACCTTGGTCAGGGGTCAGATGAGGGAAGGGGGCCAGGTGGGACAGGAAGACGCAAGAATGCAGAAATCTGACACTTAGGAGGGAGTGAAATGTCACACACCCATGCTAGAGAGGGTCCGAGAGTAAGGGGCTTTTTCCATTTCTCTTTTCGCTCAATTTGCAGAGGCTCTCTTAAAACATTTGACTGAATTTGAAATGTGCGTCAACCATGAGCAGTGTTTATAAAGTCTAAATATTGTCAGGGGTGTATAAGATTGTTCTATTGATTGATACTCTTACAAACTATGTTTAGATAATCTCATATACCGTACTAAACCATGATTGGTAATCTGTAAATTTAAACTAACGATCACTTTCTGCTAATCTGTGCCACATTGGGGATTCTATTCTATTATCTCTTCCTCAGATCTGTAAACATTTTGCTTTTGTTTTGAACTGAGGGATACATTACTTGAACTTTACTTTAACAACTATACCAGTGCAAATAAACACTCAACACAAATGCAGTAAATAAATTGGGTCTTCAAATAAAATATTTTTCTTCAATAGATATACAATGACTTAAAACATGATTGCTTTCATCTTTCAAAAACAGGACCCAATGCAGTGCAAGGAAACAATAATCCATGCACACATGTGCACTCCTTGACGATCACAGTGTAACCTCTAGACTAATTGTTGACCCCATAGTGAAATTTATCACAGTGTCACACGAGGGTCAAGGGGCAGCAGAGACATGGTCTGCCAGGAGAGCAGTGTGAGAGTTTCCATCTCCTATCTCCCCACCTATTTACGGACTATATTATCTGTTCCCCTCTCATTTCCATGGCTGCTCGAGTGGCGAACTGCATTCCCTGCCCCGTTTCCTACAATCAGCTCTGTCTGACAAGAACTCTGAGGACACCGAGCTAGGTATTTTTAGTTGGAGTTAGCACAATAAAGCAGAGCACCTGATTTATGATTCCAAGTCCTTATGAATATGGATAACCATCACTGTACTTCCTGACAGTGCTCAATCCTGAGGGCACTATAAACATTTTATGAAGCTCTGCAGTCAAATCCACTTAACTATAGAAGACAAATTTACTGCTCCACACTAACATTAATGTCAGCCAGCTCATACCATCCAGCTACCAGCCAATAGAACAATTAACCAGTACACTGCAACATTCTAGCCATTAAAAGACTAACAGTGTTACCATTTGCATTGAATGGTTCTGTTGAATGGTTAGTAGCAGATTGATTTATTCAAAAGCCATACTCTTACGTGACAGATTTGAGAGATGCTAAACAGAGAGATATAGAAAGCCCAGTTTAAGGTTGGAATGTTGCACTGCTATTCTGTCTTACTGTTCTGAATAAAATGTCCAAACACAGAAAGAGGGGAGGGGGGTTGTTCCACCTTTAAGCTGAAGACAGTCACAGAGCCGATAGGTGTGCAAATGGAAGAACACCTATGGGGGACAGGGGTGTCACAGCCTAGCAGCTGACCAAAATGAAACAAGACTCTACCGTCTCTCTCTGCCATTTTTATCCATATACAGAAAATGCTAAGAAAATCCACAAAGAAAACGATTCATACATCCAGAGAGCATGCATTCCGAAAATGACGATACACATGGTGTTTATTCACAAGTATCCATTGAAAGCCAGTGCGGTGTAATGTGTCTTTCAAGTAACATTCAGAGAGGTCAGTGTAATGCAAGTCGCATTATCTTAATGGAAAAAAAACATATTAGTACCATCACCCCAGTAGGATGGTCTCATGTTAGGCAGGGCATGCCTGATCAACCACTGCATAATCACTACATTACTGCCTTGTATTTAGCTTTATATATATATATATCTCAATGACCATGTTCATCACAATGTAAACAGATGACCGTAACTAAGCAATTTCCAGTCTCTATAGCAACAACAGCTTCAAAGAAAAAATGTACAGCAGAGAATCATATGGCTCTTTACCATTAAGGACCGGGCTGGCCCACGGCTTTTCCCCGCTCTTGGACTCGGTGTTCTGTTTCCATAAGGAGCTGTAACATCGGGGACATTAGCTAACAATGCTAGAAACTTTTCACTTTTAAACAGTGCTTAGCAAGAACACCGCGTCAAATTATAACAGGACATTTAAATAAGTTATAAAATTGTAAGAAGCAGTATCCTTAATTCTTTTGCAAAATTTGTATATATCTGCAGATCTTATTTTTCTTCACAAAATAAGCAAAATCACTTCTGTTGCTAGGCAACTCTAAACAAATCCTAGCTGTTTGTTTTTAAATTTCTCCAGTTTTATTGTTTATCGTATTCCATTCCAAAAGTCCTCGGTTCAGCCCTAATTTGGCCCTGCCCTACTCTGGGGCCGTCTGGGCCACAGCCTACTGTAGGTCCAGCCTCAATCAATAAAATAGAAAAAGTCTGAGGCTTTACCCCAGACACCAGGGTTTTACCCCATAGTGGAAAAGGGCCAATACTGACCCTTGGTAGTAGGCCCAGAAGTGGTATATTCTATTGTTAATTGTTATTAAGTAAAGAAATTAGTAACAGTACACTGTGTGAGGGAAATGAGAATTCCATGGTGATTTGCAACATTTGTTAGGGATAATGTATAGATTGCCAGCCATCGGGAAAAAAATCCCGACAGAGCGAACCAGATCTTGCTTCGCCCTGAAAGAACTTATTTTCCCCGATAATGACCGGCGTTCTATAGATTATCCCGCTTATCATATGGCTACTTGCCAAAAATAAAAAAATAAACTCCATATCATATGTCTCTTTACATTTATTTGTTACCGTTTCGTCATGGCTTTTGCTGAGAAACAAATAGTTCGCAACACACACAGAACTTGAATCAAAACATTCTTTAGAACACAGCAAGTTCCATTGCAAGAAGTAACCGGACTACTTGCGGAATGATATGAAAGACTTGAATCAAAAGCACAAAACCCATGGCCATTGTCAGCGGTCATTATATACTTTGCAACAGTAATTAAGCCTATATAGTTTTAATAGATCTCCGAACGTAAGAAAGGCCCATTATTGTGAATGGAACTTTCTGCAGCACAACTGTAGTTATTAATCATCACCAGCCCTTGTGAAATGAAGGAAACAAAGCTACAATTTAAGTTAGATAAATGGATAGCTCAAATCTGCTTAGATCAGTAGCAATAAAGAAATGTTCCATAAATATATCCTGTTAAACAACTTGAATATGAATAATGATGTGTAACATAATTCCTTATTCACGGAGCTAGCTGACATTGCCGATTCTCTCAAGCAATTTCTGAATCTCCAATTAATCGGTTTCTGAAGTGGCTTTTCGTTTTGTAAGATTGATACTGACGGATCTTGCAACATATACCACATTGTAACAGTGTGTAATGTTAAATCACACTAATTAGACACATCATACAGTAGGATTCAGTGAGATCATGACTTGGGAATCCTGTTTTGTGGATACAATGCAACCTGGGATCCATTTACTCTTAACCCGACAGTCTTAAAGGTGCCATGTGTATTGTCTGCCAAAAAATCAATTCATACTCCACATTCCATAAAGGATGGGGGCAGTATACCCCAAGTACGCCCACAAGCCGTGCGAGTTATTCGTGTATTGCAGTTTGGCTGGCGGTTATGTTGCCCGCATATCTCCCATGGCCGAAACTGGTATTATGACACCTGTCGGGCTGTGGCTAGTAATTTAGCATGCTAATTCAGGTTGCTATCTCTCATGCATTTTTTTAATGACATCATCGCCCTTATTTCTTCTCATTCTTTTGATGCGTGTATTCTTACACATGGCACCTTTAAACCAAGTACCCTCAGCACAGTCACAAAAACATTCACCCACCAGTTGGCGAGGACTGAAATGTTTAATTGGACAAGCATAAAGTTTTTTTTTTTTTTTTATCATGGAGTGAAGGCAAATGTTTTAGGCTAAGCTTTCAGTGTAAGTCTACCAGAGCTTGTGCCAAAGACTGAGCTATAAATTAGTGATGGATACTGAAAAAGGCCACCTTTTTTCTTTTGCAACTAAAAAGACTTCAACCCAGTACTAGAAGAAGGCTGATGTAAATATTTAATTTAAAACTGATTTAATGTGAAACTGAGGGCCCCTTTGCATGCAAAAGATGCACAGACTTCAATGGTTTATACCAATATGAGAATGTTGATACATACTCTCATAAAAAGCTACAAAAGGAAACACGTCAGACATAATCCTCCCACAAAAGTCTGTCAAGTCTTAACTCTCAAGCTTTGTTGGAGAAACATATCCTTCTGAGAGTACTCCTTTGTGCTCTTTAAAATCTTGCTTTCTACTTTTGTCCAGCTCAATTGCATCAGCTACCACAAACAACCCATTTCAAACTGACTAAAGCTTCTTGAGTCATAAATTCTGTAGGTTTTCTGATATTGACAATATTTCAGAGCAAAATACCTGACCTGAGGATGCTGTGAACAGACCATAGCAGACAGTATGAAAGACAATCAAGAGAGAGGGAGCTGAGGGCAGAGAGAGAATACATGTGAAATCAATGAGATCCAATGTTTCTGGCTAATGAGGCTAATGAGGTATTATGGTGGCCCATGAAGCACCACAGAGAAGGAGGCTGATACATCAGTGAATGATAGACAGTGGATATGGAGAAGGATAGAGATAGGGAGGCTTCTCATGGTCCAGCAGAAAGCATTTTCACTCCACCTCTTGCAAAGGCCTTTTTTGTCTAGTGGTCACATACAGTTTAAAACACAAAAGCCTTGTCATTGTGGGTTTAAGGGGTTTGAAATTATGAGATTACAGATGAGTAGGTTAACTCAGAGCGGACATATTTTTGAGGTCAAATATCCAACAGGGCATACTCAATTTAGATCGTATAATCACATTATAGTGTACACAGTCTTGGAATTGAACTAAAATCAATGCATGTACCTTTACAAGATAGAGTAGACTCACAAACAAAGATTCTTTTGAGCAGAAAAGGCTATCCATCTAGGAAGCAAAAAGGGAGAACTGGCAATGCCTCCAGCACAAAAATGAACAAGAGAAGAAAAAAAGAGAATCCGTGCCGTCATGGGAGAGTGATAAGAAACTGCTGAGCCAGCTTCAAAGCTCTCAGGAGAGATGTTTGTAGGGGAAAAGTAAAGAAAAAAATGCTTGCCTAAACCACAAACCCATCTACTGTACTGTCCATTACAGGCTTGGCAGAGAATGTTTTTTTATCTTTTGGCCCAATGTCAATGGGAGCTCTTCCCCTTCTATAACTGACGATTACACTGGCTGCACAGCGGACACTGAGAGTGATTAGCGAATATATTAATATAATTATTTTTGCATAATTTTGTCGTTTTGTTGTCGTGGAGTTTTACAGTAAAAAAAAAAATCAATTAACAAGTAAAATATATCCTACTTATATCCTAACAAAACATAAGTCAGATAATGTACCAAACAGCCCATATGTACATACCCTTCCAAATTTCCTTAAATAACACTGCATTCAGAGGCTCACAATGCAAAAACCCTCCCAAAACAAGATATAAATGCAAGGCTAGTGCAATGACTACAAGTAGAGAACACTATTTCATAATAAAGTTCCACCCATAATCTTGGCTCTTCCTTCCAGGGCTCAAACAGCTAATTGTTAGTGCACAACACAAATAAAACAAACTGGGCTTCCTCACCACGTTCATGACTGCTGGTGATGACGTGACGCCAAAACAGTGTGGCGAGCCTGACGCCAGCACATCCCGCTGACCCTTGGCCCACATATCCCCTGTCTGATGGAACATGCAGATAGAACTGCATGTGACCAGCTCCTTACAAATGACAGACATTGCACAGATTCAGCCAGGCAAAGCTGAGGGCCAAAGCACATGTCTCATTTGTCAAGCATTGGCAAAGAAGGTAGCAGTGGACAGAGAGGGTGTGGCGTGGTACAAATATATGAGATAAAACATGACGTCATAGTATTGGTTTAATCGTCGGTTTCATCACAGAATAAATATCTCATTATCTTGTTAAGATAATGTTTTATGCACAATGTTTTCCACAGCATTATAGCTGTATTGACATGCTATATAAACTAGCTTGCAAAAAAAAAAAAATAATAATAATAATAACTTGCCACCCTACATGGTTGCCATGAAAAAGTAACATAAAGGACTACTGCCTTATTTAGATCTTTAATAGAATATGTGTAACACTAACACTCACAAAATGATCTTGTTTTGTCTAAACCAAATCCAAGGGTAGGGGAAGAGAAGAGTGAGTGCACTTGAGGCAGCTCCATGTTTTGAAATGCAGGTACAGGCTAATTTGGGGAGATACTGAGCAGACCACAGTGGAAACTGAATGCCAGGGCAAAAATCTTATCAACAGGGATTAGCAGTCACTTTTAAATCAATTCCCAAGCACCAGGACAAAAGCATTGGGGCATGGGCGTACTGAAAGTAAGACTGACTACAAAGTCAATTAAATTTTTCTCCCTTAATCAAAACCGGCTTTCTCATACAAGACAAAAACTAAATTACACATAGTGGCAGGAGAGGGCGCATTTCAATGGCCGGAATCGCCACCAAGTCAACCACTGCACTGATTGGAGTGCTTACAGTATGTACGGAAAGTCAATCAACTGTTAACAATTTATCTGGTCTTTAAAAGTCAAGTAAGGGGAAGCTTTATTGGTAGATTCGGTATTGGTCCACTATTAATCCAAAACGTCCTCAAACGTCTCATCTTTTGATACAAGAATGAACAGAAAAATTCTATGAGAAAGATATCTAATGTACATGGAATATGCGAGTACATTTTATTTTGTAATATTTGTGATCTGAATCTTTTGCCAAAAAAATGACATTAAGATGGCACATATAACAATGCACCATAACTGTAGGCATGACAGACGGAAGAATGATTTTCACTGAAAGTTTGTGTATTTACTCCTCTCAGTTAAAAAGCATTATCTGATTGTGTCATGCTACAAAAACCCTCAGCTCAGTTCATGACACAAACAAATCCATTCAAACACATAAATGTGGACTGCAAAGCCTTTAAAAGCCACCATATACACTGGTGCACAAACAGCCTAGGAAAGCATGTGCACACAAAATGTAGCTAATTAGGATATGTCCACTTGAAAAGGGAAATGAGTGGCCATGGAAATAAAGGATAAACACTCTAACAGCTTCAAGCTTTAACCATACAGCCATACAGCGTTAACCAAGCTCTCTAGTATCCATGACTCGATATTCATCCCCAATTGGCTAATTTTGCATGCTTGCCTAGCAACACATCACTCATCACATTTTGAAGGTCAGCTCTTATGAGAACCAATTCATTGTGTCCCTAAATTGTCAACCTTTTTTGAGAAAATGATAAAACCGGACAGTCTGATGGGCTTTTGATGAGCCTACTAAAAGGTTAAAAGCAGTCTGTAGTCATGCCGTTTTGAAGGTTAAGATTTCAACCTGTCACCTTGCTATTCTCACTAATCTTTTGGTTTGGCAGTGAATGCCACATGTAAGATCTGTGTTTTTCTCTGCAAGACAGAACCTTTAACAAGTAAACACATTTAACACAACATACTAGGGAATAAAATGTATAAAACAAAATCTTTATCTGCAACCAATCTGAAGTATTTACTCAACTGACAGAGCGAGAGAGAAACCTCCAGATATAAGATCTTCCCTATTAAACCTTTACATTATTGTAGCCTCTTCCTTGCCACTGCAAAATAGCCCAAACTGGTGATGCACGTCAGTCTCCTGCTTTAAGCTCTTATGTCTCCTCTACTTCCTTGATTCACAAAGAGCTTAATTAAACCGCAGACCTGAAATTTGTTTTTAAACTGTGAATTATACCAATATCTGATTTTCTCATTTAAATTCTCTGACTGCTGACCTGATGTTTTAGAGATGAGCCAAACTTAAAGGGATGACATTACTTCACCCTTTGTATTGATTTTAATGTGTATTTTCTGTGACTTGTACTGTTATGAAGGTTACTATGTTGAGTTTTAGTTTTGTTGTTGCTATAGCCCATCATGGAAGACAGCTATTAACACTTCTGCCAATCATTGTAAGCTTAATGACAGCAATGTAAATTGAGAAATCTTGAGACTTCCTACAAATCTTCATACTAAAGCCACATTTAATAAGAAACTAGGAATAGGGGTTGTTTTCCTGTGGTATCAATTTGGGAATTGTTAATTGTGTAATTTCATTTGCATTGGTACTGACTACTACATTTCTGGTACCATGACATCCCTAGGTCAAACCGTAATGCATCATGTCCGTTGTGTAAGTTTGAGTGTTGCATTCATGTTTGTTCATGTTGCATACATTTTCAACATTTAAGTATATATCTCTATAACAGGGCCTGTGATTTACAGCAACCTACACGTGACCTGAACTGAAAAGCAATGGGCATCTAGAGAGAGCCAAAGCAAATGCTGGCCTGGTGGTGATCAACTCCTGGAGGGATGCTTTTACATTAGAGCTAATTGTGAGGATTGGGCTACAATAACCATTAGAGGTAGAAAGCACAATCAATACAAATACTGGATGCTGGATGGTGATGGATTGGTGGTTAAATAATGCACCATTTAACTAATGTAAGCAGAAGACAAGAAAAAGAATATCATGTAAAGAACCAAGTAATGAGACCGATCACATAAGGAGGCAATTCTGTCAGTGTTGTGGCCTTGAAGAACAAAGAAAGACAAAAGGCACATTTGAGAAACTCTCCTATTAGCGTATTTTCCGGACTACGAGTCGCACTTTTTTTCAAAGTTTGGCTCGTCCTGCGACTCAGGTGATATATATATATATATATATATGTTTTTTCCTCTTCATGACACATTTTTTGACTGGTGCGACTTATAGTCCGGAAAATACGGTACAGTTATCATTACAAAAAAAATCAATGAGTGTGACTACATAAATTGAAATCTGCCACATAGAAATCTGCCACATTGAGACACGCCCCCTTTCTCTCCACCTATAGTTAATTAGGTAATTACCTGTGTCTCCAGTGTCTCAGTTTTGTGGTAACTGGCTCTCAGTTTGCAGTGGCTGCCTCCTTATCCAGCTTGAGGATATTTTTTCTGCAGTTGTGTCTTTCTTTTTTATCTGTTATATGTTATGTCCCTCACCCCCCAGTCTGAATATTGTCTGTTCCTTGTCTATTTGTTTCATGTGTTCAACAACAAGGACCATGCTGGAAATAAGTTTTGTACTTTTGCATGTCATCCTTTGGATTGATGCATTTTATTGTCTTGATCCTGAAATAAATCAATCAATCAATCAATCAAAAAAAAGAGTGGATTGTTGCATTTGTGACTTTGTAGGTTTATATTTTCCCATGTTTGTTACTTAAATGTAGTATTTGTATCTTACAAGCTCTGTTTGGACGCCATGTTCTCTCAGCATTGTTCTTTGTTCAACTGTTCACATTCAAGCTCATAGAAGCTATGTTGAATTATTTTGTTTATGTGATATGTGTTCACTTGCTTATTTGTATTTCTTTGTTTAATCATTGCATATGAATGTATTTCCCTTATGATTGTGCAGACTAAGATTGCCTTGTTGATTGTTTGTAGACACCAACAATCACTCAAATCACTCAAAAAAAGCAGTCTGGAAAATAAAATCAAGTTAACTGGAAAAACTGGATTCGCATGTTTTAATCGACGCATCATTCTTGCAGCACCAATCCACACCAGCCAAACCCATCTAACATTTTACACTTGTATTATTGTAGAATAATATTGTACAATAATAATCTAAAAATACATGTTTATGACACTTTGTTATTCACTTTGACTTAAGGGTTCGGTTCTTGGTATTGTCAGCTGATGATCTGTTAAACAGTACAATTTTTATAGTTTGCAGTTATTTGTAGCATTCCCCACAATAGTGGCATTTCCTTGATATCAGTAAGTTTCACCTCTTTGAAAGCCAAAATTTGTTTCTGTCATATACAGTAACTAAATGACAGAGAAGTCCTTATGTGTGCTTGTATGATCCCTGAGATTTGATAAATGATACAACTCCATCCTCGGCAGCAGAAGTGTACAGAAATGTCAACCTGAGGCAATATACCACTTACAAAACACAACAAATGGCAACTAAAGCCGATTTATTTAGAGTGGACCATTCTGTTTCAGGCAACCATGTCCACAATAACATAAAAATAAATGTTAACAAACGTAAAATAAAAATGAACAAATTGTTTGTCTAGTACCAATCCAACTCAATAAACTACATTTATCATCAGCAGATTCAAATTGGTTACTTAAATCCAGCTGTCTTTAATTTCAGCATGAATTATGATCCTTGATGTTTTGCCACTCCTCATTAAAACACAAAAAACATTAAAATGAAATAATATAATGAAGTTCTCTTCTCCACCCTGTTATGTGATTCACAGTGGTAATCATCTCGGCCAAGAAAGTCAGGTGTGGTTACCCTGCTTCAACAACTTACAAAAATATGTAACACAACTTATACAAGACCACAGCTCACAACCAAAATTAATAAATAACTGCCACACACATTTTGTAGGTCTATAATACCCACCGCCAGATGTTGTATTAGACACACACCAAATCTAATTTCAGCCTTACTCAGTTTGACAGCAGGAAATCACAAAGAAGACAAAGAAGAAAACAGAAAAGTGTTATAGTAACATCATACCAATAAGCAATGACCTTTCCCTATGGTTTTATATACAGAATTATTCCTAGAAACAACACATTGCAGCCAGTAGGTGTGCATAAATCCAAAGCATTGCAACAAAATGACCATTGTGGAATAACCGGATCAGTAAAACTGTATACTATATACAGTATAATACAGGTATATTAAATTACCAACAAGTGAAATAATAAGAAAGAGAGCATCTCATTTACTTCATTGTGTCAAAAAGCATGTAACTTCTCCCTCATTAACATGCCTAAGTTAATTTGGAGTTGAATCCTGATTACCGAAAAACAGGCACTGAAATGACAAGTAAGGACTGAATGCTATGTTAGGTCAGAGACCCGGAAGAAGGCTTAGGCTAGAAACATTTTAATAGGTCTCTTTACATGTATAAAGGTAGACTAATCAGAGACTTGGTTCTCGATAGAAATGTTCTCCATGTTACCACAGCGAAAACAAGCGGCTTACTTCAGTGTCTCCCTTCATGCCCTTCAGTATTGTAGAAGCTTTGTCAAGTTTAGCATTCTAACACAACAATTTCATTCGTCTCTGTCCATAGTGAAAATGTATGCCAAAAACTATCTAAGAACAGGACCCA
Organism: Alosa pseudoharengus; assembly: GCF_046254945.1. Classification (NCBI taxonomy): domain Eukaryota; kingdom Metazoa; phylum Chordata; class Actinopteri; order Clupeiformes; family Clupeidae; genus Alosa; species Alosa pseudoharengus. The sequence goes on along the minus strand of NW_027468576.1, from coordinate 5,914,041 downwards.
GGTTGGAAAATCCCCATGTTACCTTTTAAATGAATATCCCAGTATTTGACGCTGCCGTATCAATATCATGCCAAAAAACACTTTTCCCCTAATCACTAGGCTTTTCACGTTAATGTTAAATGCCAGCCTACAGTCATTTCCTGTGTATTAGCCGCATTGTGTGCCGCAGGATAGTGTTTTATGCAAGTTAAAAGAAGCAAAACTATATTAATACCATATTAACTGCCCCGGTGTACTAACTTCATTTTGCAAAAACAATGTATAAGCCGCGGCTAATAGTTGGGAAATTATGATATCAAGCAGCTCCTCGTGATGTAAAAACAACTTTAAAACAACTTCAAAATCTGGATACTCCAGCAGACTCCGAGCCATTGCCAGGGACAACATATAGTAGACTCTACTTTTGCGATGCACATACATACAGCTAACTGGGCAGGTTGGACACTATATCAGGATACTAGAGACTGATAATACTTTGTTACATGTAATGTGATGCAAACACACAACACAAAGCTTTCCTATCTGCCTCTCCCTTCCTACACCAGATAACCAGAAATGCATCCTTCTGTTGATTACACTGCAATTTACACTGCAAAGGAAGGGCAAGAAATGAGGAAAACAGACATCTCTCAGACAAAAGTAACTCCTTTCATTTCAATTCATACTTCTGCCCCAACTGTTTCCACGGCAACCCCCTCATCTCTGTTGTCCCTGTTTGGAGAAAAATATATGATCACATACTAAGCAGAATGGAATCCAGAAGAGACGGCAGGACCACGGTGTCAGTACAACCCACATAATGATAGAAATACTAGAGCCTACCAATGGTGTACAATGAATTGTAGGAAATCATTCCCTTTTTTAAAATCATCCCACCCACCCATCAGTACCACCCATTAGCTGTATGTGAACTTCAATGCAACACCAACACCAATGCAACACCAACATATATTTTCTCTATTTTAAAAATCAAAAAATAGAACATGATTTTTTTTTAACGTAATTTTATGTTTTATATAAATAATAAAATATACAGATACATTTGATTTTGAAAAAGTATGTGTTATCTTACCCCTTTTCAGACATACACTGGACGTGGGTGAAGGTATGTCTGAACACAAAAGGGTAAGAGGCGGGTGATTCACACCTTTGCCGTGCGAAGCTGATGGTTTACCCATGCCTTAACTGTATGAACTGGTTATGACTTTGTCATGATCAAGTTCATCCATTAATTCTTGTTCATGAGACTGGCACTAATTCACAAAGACGGGAAGTTTCCATGTACTGTTCTCCATGTGTGTGGTTTTATATTGGACGTTGGATATTCAACACATTCAAAAAATCCATTTAGGATTGGCTATTGGGGACAAACTTGTGTCAAACCAATTTTGATGTGTATATACAAGACCTTAGCCTGCCATAATGAATAAGCTTGCAAAATGTCATGAAGATTAACTATTCACATAGGCATTGGCTGATAAATGTTCATTGGCAATCACCGTCCATTTTGTTTAGCAAGCCAAATGTCTGTTGCAAAATGTCAAAGTGGTCCTTGAGATATTGAAATGTGCCAATTCCAGTGGCTCATGTTCAGGGTCCATCCAGAATGTGGTAGTGATGCAGAGTGTAACAATTAATAATGTTAGAACCTACTAACCCTGCATATCACAAGATACTGTGCTAGATTTTTACTTTGAACATTATTAATGTGCCTTCAACAGGCCAACTTGCCATAGAAATTACATAATTTTTTTATGCGCATTACAGCCTCAGGTGTGTAGTAGTGTTCATAACAACCTGACACAAACAGTGCTTAAACATCACAAAAGGATAGACTGGGCATCAGATAATGAATTCATCTAACTTCAGATAATGAATAAACCTCACTTCACGTCATTCTCACTTCAAACAGAGGCCAGCCAGAAGACACCACATATCAGGCAAGAGAGAGACAGATAAAAACTAACTTACTTTCTTATTACATAAACTGAATCAAATGGATCTTTTGCATCAGAGGCAAAAAACAGACATACAAATAAGCCTAGATTAACTTTTGGACTGAAAAAACAGTGACTGCCTTGCGGTAGTAGGCCATTTCCTGAGGTAGTAACTTGCTTAATCTTACCTGGCTCGATAAAGCGAAGTGTCCTGGCACACTGATAAAAATGTACTTATGTACATTTTCCAGAGGTGTGTATACACTATGATTTCACACTGTAGTCAACCAAGGACAGCTGAAGGATTGCGACAGTATTTCCAGCTTTGGGAGCAACTAGATGTACCGCAGAGTGGTACAAAATATGACCGCCAGCCAATCCTGCACATTCTCTCTGCAAAGATAAATCACGCTTGTCAATTTGTCTTCATCGCCTACTGTGTTTGTTTTTGTGTGTGTTTGCTTCTGTGTGTGCGTGTGTGTGTGTGTGTGTGTGTGTGCATGTACGTGAGTTGACATGCAATCAAAGGTGTCATAATGATCCTGAACCTCCAATTTTGTGCAGTTTTTGTGCAGCCAGAGATACCTGTGATTACAACACCTCATTTTTGCTTTTTCATTTTTAACTAGGTGGCGCTATACATCAAATGAGTCGTTATGGGATCTGTTGACATGGCCCCTTAAGACCAACATACAAAAAAAATGTGGTCCTCCTAGGCCCTACGGTTCTCGAGATATTCACAGAAAACTGTGTCTGCCCTACCCTCCTTTTGGGGGGTCCAGTCCAGCGGGGGGGGCAACGGATCAAAACAAAAAACAATGGTTCCGTGTCATCCTTGTGGGGCTACATGCCCACCAAGTTTCATGCACCCCGGTCTTTCAGTGTCCCAGGAATCGTTGACACAAAATTATTGAAGAAAAAAAAAAAGAACAAAAAAAACAAAAAAAGAACCGGTCGTGTGTTCTCTTATCAGCTGAATCAGCACAGGTTTTGGTCATTACAAGATGTTACATGCTGCTATCTAAAAAAGATTTATAAGTAGGCTAACAGTAGTTTTTTAGCTGATTTTTTTGTTCTTGTTGTTATGGGCAACTAGTTGGCAAGCAACAACTCTGTGGATAGGGCTAGATGTCTCATTAAATAAGTTGCCCAAAGCCATAAACAATATTGCTTGTTGCTTGCTTTAGAGTTTCCTGCTCCAAATACATAAAGTCAAGCGATGGCCTTTTAATTTTCCGTATGGATCTTAAATTGTTGCATAGAACCAGCTATCCAGGCTGCCAGAGGGGAAGAGGGTGGAAGGAATAGATCACAGTGAAAATCACAGTGTGGTGGGAGAGAAGAGTGGAAAAGTGGTAACTGTAAAATGTAGACAATCTAGACTAAGTAGGTTCCTAGCTGTCTGCACTTCTCTTTCTCTCTCCATAAAAATGTTCTCATTCCCTTAAAACATATTCAAGTAGACATCTGAGAGCTTCCAACTCTTAACTGGGCTATTCACTTGTTTTTAATAAACGAACAGGAACAGACTGAGTAAGTGAGGATGAGAGAATTTCAGGCCTGCTTGGAGTGAGTGCGTGAGTGGAAACCGTGAGAGACTGCCTAAGTATATGGATCACAATGGTAATTGTTCTTGCACAGACTTTTGCGCAGACAAAAGTTGAAGCCAGGTACACCTATTTGTTTGGTAACAGTAACCTAGCTTATATTACGTACACCTATTTGTTTGGTAACAGTAACCTAGCTTATATTACGTACACCTATTTGTTTGGTAACAGTAACCTAGCTTATATTACAGTAAAAATTAAATTTCTCTAAATTAGGCTACTTATATGAAAAGAAATGTAATTAACACGGATGCATATAGGAAGGATAACCATCAGCTGAACGTGAACTGGAAATTCACTGACTGAATGCTTCAGAACTGCAATATGAGTTAATAAATAAAACTCTTCAACACAGAACAAGAACACCTGTGGCAACAACAGGGAATAGGATACATCAACAAAACACTGCACAATGCTGTGTGGCACTGCACAATGCTGTGTGGCCATTTGTGCTGCATTCCTTCTGACTTTGTATAAAAGACAACCTAATATAGACAAGGTTTTTTGTTTTGTTTTTAAACAGAGCAGTACCAATGGCCCACCCTCCTTCATCTCTATACAGCTCAGGGCTTATCTGGGCTAAGTGTAGCGATCTTCAGCTCCTCACACCAGGTATAGCCCACCCTGTCCTGTTTTAGCAATGAATTATGAATACTGCTGATACCAAAATACTAAAGGCATGAAAATGTTATTTAATGTTATTGGTAATATTTATAATAGGTTATATTTGGTTACAATTAGGTTATATTTGTCTCTGCAAATGTGTATTGTATAGCACTGGAGGGGACAGACTGAGTCACAGTATTCCCACCCAGTTTTTTCTTTTCATGCATCTCTGTTGTCAGAAAACAATGCAAAACACTCTGACATTAGAGGAAAATTAGTGAAAAAATGAAACACAGTTGATCAAATAAAATATGATCATGACCAATGCATGTCGAGGATTGTCAAAATGCTATGCACACATATATATATACACATATATATAATACACGCACATCTGTCTACACAGACTCTCATCCATGCCGCCTAATCAGCTTTCCCCTTTAGTGCTCCCCTTTAGTTCCACTGGTTAGGATAAGAGGCAGGCCTTTTAAGAAATTATTCATAGTGTGCCCATGAATTTTTCACAGACAACATAAGCCCATCCTACGTACAATTGTTTATGAAAGTACAAAAGAAATTAAGAATAGACTAGTAGGTTTAAAAACCAGTTGAACAGAATTGTTGAATACAAACAGATATGCTGGTTTAATATAATCACTACCACAGAAATTACTGCTACTAAGGCAACAGACACATTAAGAAAACAAATAGGCTTGTATTGGTCTAGTGACTTAGACCTAGAGGCAAAGGCACCCTAGGAATTAGAACATCTTTCTTGTGGTTTGGGAGAACATGGGTACATTATTGTTTCTGATGCTGGAATAATCTCTCTATTGACTCATAACTAGGCGAGAGGGGGATGCCATTTTCTTTTGTAATGGACAACATGAGAACGCTTCTATCTGCAAATCCTCCCTGAGTGATGTTCCCCTGTGTAAAGAAAGGAACACGCAAGCCTCACATCACTTCTTACTGTGAAAGACGACTCCCAGTCTCAGATAATAAATATGTCATAGGAACATCAATCTCAACTGCTTCATGAAAAAAAAAATGTAATCAGGTTTTATTTTTCTTCTTCTTCAAATGCAAAGTGAGGCCTTCAGCTGTATGCTCTCTGGAGGCCACACTATTCAACTCTTTATAATTGTTCAGACCAAGCCGAGGCCATTTAATTGCACACTACACTGGGCTGGCTCTGGAGAGGCAGCTGCACTCAGGCTCCTGCACACTGTAAATGAGCTGACAGACAAAAGGCCCAAAGGCCAAAATCATCAGCCAACCCAAACAAATCCGCCTATGTACCATTTTCCTCAGAGAAAGAGTATGAATGAGCACATGGAGAATAACAGAATAAGAGAAAGGACATAAGTAGAGAGACTGAATCATCTCCCACAATGCTAACACCTCATACTCTCAAGCATTCTACTTCGCTTGGAAAACAAGAACAAGGGAAAGAAAGAAATTTAACAAATGCAATACAGGAACCTGCACCTCTACACCGTGCAACAATGGGAAAATATTTGCTGCAGATCTCTTGAGACACACCAGATTTTAATGAGGACGTATGGCGAGGTGGGGGATTTATAAGACTAACAGGACATAAATAAATATTCAAATAATCAGCCAAGACAGAAACAATAACATTCCCTGACACAACTGTTTCAGGCCCTATTTCTCTCCACCATATGCAAATCAATGTTAATTCCACTCTCTTGTACAGTCTCAGACAGCCACGCCCACTCCCGCCCCAGCACATTTTTTCTGAATGGCATATTTACATAGATCTTTATGGCATCCTATAAATTTCCCATTTTTATCCTTAATATAACATATTTGAATTGCCTAGCCGTCTACGAAGACCCAAGCTGACAACTTTGCTCTCCCCGACCCCGGAGAATCACAAATATCTTTACTGCAATTGTGCAATAGACTATTTGTATGAAGTCATGCAATACTACTTTGTCAGTTGACTTGGTTCTTTTGAGATTATTATTGCCGGTTTTTATGTAATGTGTTATGCACAGGATATAATAAAGCCAATGAGTCTAACCAAACTTCAACAGCTTCTTTTGAAGTATCTAATAAGAGAAGTGTATTATCCCACATTTTACATTCAGCGTTTCTGAGGCCATTTGTACTAGCACTTCAAATCACTTTTTTGAAGCACATTGATGAAGTAAAGTAATCAACATTCTTTGTAATCAGTACATATCAACCATAGGCAAACAATGACAATTACTGTCATTATTGATATCCATCAGTTGACAACACTCTTAACACAGACCAGGGTTTTGTGAAGTGCTCCATTTAAATGTCTTCGGTCATGCCTGTCATTTTGGCCTGTAATGGCCAAATAAACAGATGCAACAATATCCTTAATGATGTAAGCAAATAGCCATAAGACTATCACAGTAGTCACCAACTACTGATTTAGTTGACATAGTAATTTCATATATACACAGGAGAGATGTTTAATTCCTAGTGCTATAGGTAGGGAAATTCACACAGTGGCCAATCAACAACCAAGCCTATTTACCGTCAAAACCAAAATCACTAACAAAAGTAGGTTATAGAAGATTTTATAGTTGCTGAGTAAGTAAATTAGTTTTAGCAAACATAAACAGAATTGCAACTGGTAAAAGACCTTGGCCAAGGATTCACCTCTCTGTAGCTTGTACCCTCTAACTGAACTGGAAAATTTCAACTGGTAAATAGAATGAGAATGCATGACCAAAAGTCATCAGAGTTCTGGCAGGATATCTGGTTTTGTTACACCCACACCCATACAACAAAACCGCTCCCTCTCACCCACAAACCAACCCAGTGCATGTGTGCATGTTCAAGGCCCCACACTGCACAATCATAGGTAAACACCATCTGCCTACCCAGCCCTACCTCCCTGCAGACATGAGACATGAAAGCTCCACTGTGGGGGGTTAGTTCAGCAACGGCCATACGATGCAGAGTGCCCACAGAGTGCCCTCATGAGAGCTGGCACAAGCCAATGAGATAAACATGGGCCTCTGGCTGAAGTGACCACATGGACAGAATTCATAAGGTTTAGATTGCTGGTCTGAATCCATGTCACGGCAGTTTGCAGCCTATCTAATAAACATTACACAGCGATGGATAAGCCCAAATCTGTTGAGGCGCATCTCAGGAAATTCATTCCCAGAACACTACCATGACCCATCAAATTCAGTGTTTCCCATACATTGACTTATTTGTGGCGGCCCACCACAATATCAACATTGACCACCACACAATGATTTTCCTGGTTGTGCTAAATTGTGCTTAAAACTGGTTAGAATCATAACCGCGCTGCACTAATTTGTTAAAAACTGTTGCATTCAAGTTAATTCTGCAAACCTACCACCAATAAAATATAATTCAATTCTGTGGGAAACACTGAAATTGCTAAATGTAAGCCTTATCATTGTGCTACAATACAAAAAAATTATGAAAGCTTTATTGAAATAACTTTCTTTCTACTGACTATACATTCAACAGAATGAATAATCATCTCCCTGGATTAAAACCAAGAGCTCTCATAGATTCTATAGTGATAAAAAAGTTGCTTGGATTGATGTGAAATAGAACACCCATAGACTTTTTTTTTTAAACCACTATTTGTAGAAAATCTGTAGAAATCAAGAAAAACAAACACCATGTACTATACTGTTCATTTTTTCCTGGCATTTCTGCTCTGTTGGATATAAATATTGAAGGATTCCAATAATGAGACAATACTACCACCTACTGGCAAGTAATGTCAAGTCACCAGAGCCATTTTCCCATCAATATTTGAGGGCCACATGTCTTAAACCAAGCTGAGGAGCACATTTTCACACACATTCACAAGCTGCCAAACCAGGTGTACCATCTTTGCTATCCATCAAATGAAAAAATCATTTGTCTTTGGTTCTTAGCAATAAACTCTACATGAAATACCAAGCTAATCGTGAAGGTTTTACAGAACCTTGAAAATGACAGAATCTCTGGGCTGCAACACCAAGACTCCCCAGCAGATGCAGCAGTTGGCCCATCAACTAGTGTTACAGCATGTGCAAATGCTGCATTTTTTATCATCCTCCTTTGTCTGTCTACATGGCATGTTCATTCAGCACTTAAATCATGGTTTATTGTACAAGAATAACATATTTTAGTCTTTAAACTAGAATGATAGCCTAGAAATCTAGACGCACCCTAGCGGCGGCAAATGAATTTGCTCAGACTGTACGTCTAGTAGCAAACCATAGGAATTTCTATTGGCTGACGCCGTGGACGTTATCCAATCACAGCGCTCTATTTTGTTAGAGAGTCTTAAGGCGGGCTTAACAGGATGACGACAGTCCTACGACGCTGAACAACAAGGAAGGTGGCTATGGCGAACGAAGATCGGTTGTTTGAATCGGCGTTGGCGTCAACTTTGGAGGAGTTGGACTTTTCTTTGAAAGTTGAGCAATACAATGCACTTAAGTCATTCCTTTCGAAGAAGGATGTATTTGCCGTTTTGCCGACCTGATACGGATATGGTCGTAGCGCTGGCCTATTGCATGCCTAGGCAGTTTGAAAGACAATTCTCTGCCCGCCCCTTGGATTAAGCAGGGAGAATGGGTCGATTCCAGACTATACATTTCAATGATATAGGATGGCCCGCCAGGCTACTAGAATGATGTAACTATTCCTGAACTGAAAACAAATTACAACATAATGGTCACAACCTTCAGGAGAATAACAAGCAACATGAAATCATCAGAACATATACGTCATCATAACAGGAACTAGAGAAAAGGAGAGGAAATACAGGTCATGTGTGCCGTTAGCAATGATGACACAACATGTTTTGAGTTAAACCACTTCCTGGTTAACCAGTCTGTACCCAGGTCAGAGTTGACTATGACGCACTGATGTGGGTACAGACCTCTGGCTCTGCTTTGACTGTTTTTAATGTGAACTCATTGGCAGTTTATGATAGTGGGTGTGTGTATCTCAGAGTGACTCACAGCACACGACAGTCACAGGCTAAAGCACCAGCTGAAAGTGTGTCTGCCCACGAACACTGCTTAGATATTGTATCGACAACAGATGCGGTATGCTTCCACACATTGATTGAATATGTAGGTCTGTATGTGTTTTGCATTTCAGAAGAGCTTAAAGTGCACAATCAGTGTTTGCTTTCATTCGTGTGTGTGCGTGTGCGTGTGTCTGTGTGTGTGTGTGTGTGTGTGCGCGTCTACACGCTCCTGCAAGATTAAGCCAATGCATGTACATAAGGAAGTGTGCAGTATGAATGTGAAACCATGTGCATGTCTGGAATTATTACCACAACAAGTTTCAGAGTAGGCGTATGCATATGAGCAGGCTAATTAACAATTATAAGTGTCAGGGTAAGAGAATACACCTGTAAGTAAGACTGTGTGTGTGTGTGTGTGTGTGTGTGTGTGTGTGTGTGTGTGTGATTGCATTTGTACCACATAACTCACCAGTCCTGCAGTGAGGGAGGGAGCAGACTGGCCAAGGGACTGGTTCCTCATGCGCACCAGGTTGTTGGGCTCTCCAGGCTGTTGCCATGCCAAATGGCTCACTCCACTGTGCATGCTGCTGGACAGAGGCAGGAGCTGCTTCCCTGAAGGTCATCAAAATTCCCATGAGCACCACACACACAGACATGCATTGAAAACACACACAGTTAGCCCAGGGGACCCTTTAATGACCCAAATTAACAACCCAAATCAAACCCAAAAAGACATCAACAATTTTCCAAGAGAGACTACACTGCAAAACCACACCAAAACCCACTAAAAAAGATCTACTCTAAGGAGCAGACAGGCACATTGAAGATGGCCATGTTTCGTTGGAGTGAGTTGCTCTGTGTGTGTGTGGGGATGTGTGACGTTGGTCTCACCTGTTAGACCGCTAGCCATACTGCTCCTCCGTGCTCGGCTCTCATCTTGGCTGAGCTGCCGCTGCAGTTTGGTCTTCCCTGCCGCGGGGGACAGGTCAGGGTTACTCAGCTTCCTGAACAGCAGAGGAGGGGGCGCCACAAACTCCTTCTGGAGAGACAGAGTGAAAGACAGGAAGACATAACATGAGGTGGATGGAATTAAGGAAAGGGTTGGATGAGCACAGAGACAGAGAGAAAGTGTGAGCAGATGAAGAAGCAGCGAAGGAAGAGCAAGGGATGAAAGGAGAAAGAGGAAGACATTTCTCCCTCAAGCAGTCATGACACATCATAGTAGTCCCATCATACTGGATCCCTCTTCTGAGGCCCATACACAGTAGACATACTAGATATGGGCAGCATGGCCAGGTATGAATAGTGAATCACAACAAATACCATCCAGCATCAAAACATTTCACACACATACATACACAGACGGCATAGACATGCTAACCTAATGACCCAGCACCTGCAGTAGGGCTTCCCTACCCGCAATAACAAGGAGCTTGTTTTGCTAAGGAAGTGACTCAAAGCACAGACAAGCAGGCGGCAAACCTTCTTCCAGCAGCTATCACGTTTGATTAGCGAGTCATCTGTCAGTGCTCAGCTCAACGGGCCAGCACAATTAATGATGGCAATTACTTATGACCTCAACAGGCTATCAAAACATAACCACACTCAGTGCGCATGCACATCGCAGCATGTGGTTCTAAGCTCCGTTCTGTTCTCAGCCAGGATCACAAACAGGCCGTTGTTGTGGAAACCTGGCAAAGATGATCAAATCCAGTCACATCCTCTGGGTGGCTTTAAAGTTCCAGTGCTTAAATCTCTCCTGTTACTTGCTCAAGCCTGTGAAATCCCCAAGTCCACAAAGTTCCCAGAGTATTGGGGTTACAGGCAAAGTTTTCCTGATCTTTAAGCCAGAGAGCCACGTGTTTACTGACACAAGCGCACACCAAAGAAGAACATAATATCCAAAAGTAAACATAAACTTGTACAATTTAAGTAATGTTTATCTACACAACCCTAAAAAAATATCTGTGGTTATCCTTAACCATACCTTATGTCCCGGGTACATCTTCTGCTTACTCCAGAGAGCATTGAAAAAGAAAGTAAGGCTGTTGCTGATCTCAAATGCAAACTTATTTTTGTCCCACTAGTGACCACAGCACAGCGTCAGTCATGTACATCAATCCCACTCTGCGGTCGACTTGACGTCCACCTGCAGCCTGACTGTACGTCTGAACCAGACTATGTTACGTGTGTGCATCAGCATGGCTGAACGTCATAATGGAGCGGCCACACGCAGGCTTCCAGACCTGGACAGACCACTAATCGGCTTGACCTGAGCTGCACAAGTACACACACGTGCAGGATCATTGCTTGTGCTACTGCTGCACTGAACAAAAACATGGTTAAGTGATCTCGCTCACACACACACACACATTTGCATGCAAACACAAAGGAGCAGCAAAAGGGCAGATGGGTTCAATGGCAAAACCAAAGCAGGGGCAACGAGAAGGCAGTCCATCTATGAGAAGACAAGCATAGTGGAACAGGACAGAAGAGACAAAGGCTTGTTTCCGAATTTGTCCCTTAGTCATGCCTTTTCCATGTTCTTAGCTAGGTACATTTATCTGTAAATAGGGCTCATTCTCCCTTCATAAGTTTTTACATCTTACTGCCCTCTACCAACACCTCACGTAATAGGATTTTGCAGTATTAGTCGCTGTAGGGAACAGTCTTAATGCTGATATCAGGTGAAGTGGGGCTAGCTGTGTGGAGTCAATGGAGGTGTGGTGTTTACTGATTAGATAATAACAAGCCCCTGCCACACCAGGAAAAGCTCCTTAAGGGCGTCTTGTGTTATTCATTTGTGGCTTTGGCAGAGCGCTCTTTCCCCCAGATGTTTTCCATTGTCATTGGTCTCATCATCCTATCCCATCATCGCCTACTTCATCCTGACCACTGGTTACTTTAAAGCTCAGAATCTTTGTAGCACTCAGGAAGGTTGAATGAAGACTGACACAAGAACCCAAGTGGGTGGAGAGCAATAAGACATCCTCAGTTGGAATATTCTCATCAAATAAGGGGAAACCCATCATCTTATTTCTCTCCCAGAGAGAAAATTAAAGCAGCATGAGTCATCTGCCTCAACTCAGTAGTCTGATGACCCAAACACATTGTCTGAGGCCTATTTAGGCGAGGCACCCCTACCGTCCGTGATTTAGCATAAAGCCCTGAGGGCCCTGCCAATGACTAGGGCCTGAAGAGACTCAGAATAATGACATCACCAGGGCTGGTTCTACTCCTTTAGAGAACACTGCATGTTGTTCCCATGTTTCTCATGGATGAGGAGAAGAGAGCCCCACCACTTTCCCTGCTGTATGGGACACAAAGCAGTCCAACATCCAGCTAAAATCCGTGATCAGTGATTTACACATGATCATCCTCCATCCTCGGCCCATGGTGGGTAAGGTCTGACTGCTGTTAGCAGACCACAACACCTGTTGGTGAAGATATAGGCATGCTTATGTGACCACCAAACTATTAAACCAGCAGTAAGGAATTGACAATAATGAGCTACCTTCCTAAAAGGTACACCTCATAGCGGCGGATGTCCTTCAAATTGTAAATGTATCACTGCTGTCTGGCACTTTTCCTAAGTCACTGAAAACAGCTGTTGTAAAGCCACTTCTCAAGAAGAATAACCTGGATGCCTCCATGCTAAACAATTACAGGCCCATATCCAATCTACCTTTTATTGGCAAAATTATTGAAAAAGTAGTCTTTAATCAATTAACCACCTTCCTAACATCAAATGGGTATTTTGATTACTTTCAGTCTGGTTTTCGGGCAAATCACAGCACTGAAACAGCTCTCATTAAAGTTTCCAATGACATACGCCTCAACACAGATTCAGGTAAAACATCAGTCCTAGTGCTACTGGACCTTAGTGCAGCATTTGACACTGTTGATCACAATATTTTACTACACAGACTAGAACACTGGGTTGGATTTACAGGCATAGTTATCAGCTGGCTAAAATCATATCTACAAGAAAGGAGCTTCTTTGTTGCCATCGGAAACTGTACCTCAACACCAACGTCCTTGACCTGTGGTGTTCCCCAGGGGTCGATCTTTGGGCCACTATTATTCAACCTCTATATGCTCCCACTTGGACAAATCATTCAAAATAATTTGATTTCATATCATAGTTATGCAGATGACACACAAATTTACTTAGCTCTATCACCAAACGACTATGGTCCTCTTGAATCTATGTGTCAGTGTATAGAACAAATCAACACCTGGATGTCTCAAAATTTTCTTCAGCTGAACAAAGAAAAAACTGAAGTAATTATATTTGGTAAAAATGAGGAAAGACTTAGGGTTGCCACTCTCCTTGACACAAAAGGGTTGAAGGCAAAGGATACTGTTAAAAATCTTGGTGTATTAATTGACAGTGATCTAAATTTCAACAGCCACATGAAAGCGATAACTAAATCAGCTTTTTACCACCTCAAAAATATTGCCAAACTCAGAGGGCTGATGTCAAAATATGACTTAGAAAAACTCATTCATGCATTTATCTCAAGCAGGGTTGATTACTGCAATGGACTGTTCACAGGCCTTCCTAAAAAGACTATTAAACAGCTTCAGGTGATACAAAATGCAGCAGCTAGGATTCTAACAAAAACTAAAAGAACTGACCACATTACTCCAATTCTTAAGTCCTTGCACTGGTTTCCAGTAAGTCACAGAATTGACTTTAAAGCACTAGTTTGTTTAGTTTGCTTGTTTATAAATCAGTAAATGGAGCAGGACCTAAATACTTGTCAGACATGCTTCAGCAGTACACACCTTATCGTCCTCTCAGGTCCCAGGTGAAAAACCTGCTAGTAAAACCTACAGTTAGAACTAAACATGGTGAAGCAGCTTTTAGCTGCTATGCGGCTCAGCTGTGGAACCAACTTTCGGATGACATCAAAAAGGCCCCAACTGTAGCCTGTTTTAAATCTAGACTTAAGACCAAACTGTTCTCAGATGCTTTCTGCTAACTGTGCCGAGTTACAAATTCTGAATCTGCCTTGATAATTATTCTACTTTGTCTTTTATTACTTTTTTTACTACTTTTGCCTTTGTTTTTGCTTACTAATTATTCTTTATTTTTAAATGATTTTACCTTGTTTTATGTTTTCTTTTTATTATGATCTTTACCTTTTAATTATTCTTTGACTATATTGCCCTTCTATGCTTTTATTTGTTATTATTGTTTGGTTTTGTTTATGTAAAGCACATTGAATGACCTCTGTGTATGAAATGTGCTATATAAATAAACTTGACAAAGATCTTGCAACACCACCAATAGACGAGTTGGCATTGATAAAAGCTTGCCAACATGAAAACTGGAGCATTTTGGACATAAAGTTAGCAATGTTGTTTTGTGATGCTCCGTCCTGGAACACAGAACTAAACAGTTCACATCTACGATGGCTAGCAGGAATGGCATGTGTTTATCTGTTCTTACTATGAACATACACAGGTCATTAAAATGAATTTGAAGATGATACAGAAACTAGTTAGCCAATAAAAAACATAAGTCTACTTCCAAAAGTGGAAAATTGTTGCAACACTGTTGCATAGTGCTTCTTTAAGTAAACAAACACTAATGCTTTATTATCAGACAGTTTAAAAGGATGTTCTAAATCAGCGGTCCCCAACCACCGGGCCGCGGCCCGGTACCAGGCCGTGGGACATTCCTAACCGGGCCGTAGCCTACGACATGAGTTTTAAAAAAAATGCATGCAAACTAAACTCAATTTAATTCGCAATAATGTCACGTTTTTACATGGCATAGGCCTATATGCAGTTGTTTGATTGCACGCATGTTTGCATTTTGCAAGGTCTATTTTCTTACGTCTGTCTGTCCCGCCTTCAACACTTTATATATTGCCTTCAGCGCTGCGCAGCCTCAGGTCAGCTCACTTCACTTGATCAGTTCTTGGCGAACGGTAGTGTCACACAAAGTTAGCTAAACTGCTAGAATGAGCAACAAAAAACAAGCATCTTTAGCCAGAGTGTTCGAGAGCCGCTGCAGAGATTTCTTACAGAAAAAAAGTCACCGCTGCACATTTTAGTGATGAGGACTGGGTGTCAAAACTCGCTTACCTGTGTGGCATATGCAGAGATTTCTTACAGAAAAAAAGTCACCGCTGCACATTTTAGTGATGAGGACTGGGTGTCAAAACTCGCTTACCTGTGTGGCATATTCGGGTTGCTTAATTACCTCAACCTGTCACTCCAGGGGAGAATGACGACTGTCTTTAAACTGGCAGATAAAGTCGCTGCATTTAAAGCCAAGCTTGATTTGTGGGGACGAATGGGGACGGGGTGTATTTGATATGTTCCAAACAGTAGTGGGGGTTTTGGGAGAGACTGAGGCAGGGCCCTTTCTCTTGCAGCTGGTGCGCGATCACCTTGTTGCGCTTTCAAATGAGTTTGAGCGTTAGGCTACTTCCCATCCTCCAAAGATCCACGGCAAACCAATGAGTGGGTCCATAACCCATTTGTCAATATCCCGAATAGTCATAACTTGTCAGCGCAGGAGGAAGAGCAGTTGATCGAAATTGCAAATGACGGTGGTCTTAAGAGTGTGTATGAGGAGAACACACTGAGGGTGTCACTGTCTTCCATCACCCCCTGATGGAACCTTCTTGTTGCAGGGAAACAAGCACAGGGCTCCCACTGATTATATTCGTAATGCACGTTTAGTTCCCATGTTTTGTTCCCATATTTTGTTAAGCATGTTCACACTTGATAGATGTAGCTTCAAGTTGTTCAATTTTCATAGTTCATATTGTTCAAATTTCACTTAAGAGTTCGTTACCTTCACTGTTAACTGGAGCTAGTTCTTTTCAAGTAATGCATGCACAACACATATGGAAAATGGAACCCCCGACCCCCCCGGTCCGTGAAAAAAAAATGGGAATCAAACCGGTCCATGGTACATAAAAGGTTGGGGACCCCTGTTCTAAATCATACGGTTTCCATGAATGTTAATGGAGACCAAATTAAATGTCACAGCTGTTTAGGCAGCCAGAAACCGGCCCACTACCTGAAAACAGAGCATGCAGCCAAACAGCAAGCTGCTGACGACAGCTGCGGGAAAATGAGATGGACTGGTGCCATAGAATGCAGTGGTGGCTATGTTGATTTATCAAACAGTGAAATCCATCAAAGTGACAGCAAGTGCTACACATTAACATACATTTGTGTATGTTAAATATAATATGCATGGGAGGAAGAAAGGAAAGGCAAGTTAGAGGCTCCCTTGCTTTTGGAAAAGAGGTATTCTGAAGTGAGGGGTACATTGCAGGCTTTCCTTCTCCTTGTTCTCACCTGGTCACCCTGGTGGTTTTGTGTAGACACAAAACCAAAACAAACAGACAGCCTTACTAATTGACCACTCACAAACAAACAACTTCCTCTGAACAATTGACTCCCTCTGAACAAACAACATACACACCTACACAAAACTACAAACACATACTAATCCTCATAATGATACTCTATTGTGCATACATTTTATTTCATTTCACACAAACACTCGGTCATCACTAAACAAACACACATTCAAACAGAGGCATAGTCAAGGCTACCCTAAACATAATCCAACCTGCCCTTGTAATCCAAAGGATGTTCCTACCTGAACAGCTGTGTCTGACTCATTATCCCGTTACCTAGCCCCCAACACATTAGTCCTTATTCACCCCCGCCCCCATAGGAACCTCAATCTCCACTCTATAACTGCCTTCAGACACAACCTCCACAGATATTTGTCAAACAAAGGTCCGACCCTTTAGTTGATTTAGATATGATGCTAACAAGCTGACATTATGCGGTCATATGTGGTTGAACAGGTTGAACGTGGCTGAACACGCACATGAACAGAATCTCTGCATGTTCTTCGCTTCGTTCAGACATGCGCTCATTTGCATAATGTCCGTCAGAAATACTAGGAGGGGAGTAGTGTAACAGCCGACTAAGTTCAGAGTTCCAAATAGCCGGTTATGTTGTTTAGATACTGTATATGGCCCAACCGCTTGACATCCGCAGAACATGCGGACTTACACCTATGTCTGAAAGCAGCTCATGCCTCCACCCCTCCGTCCCTCTCCCCACTTCTCCCACTGTTCCCTCTTTCACTTGCACTGGAAGCCCCTCCTCCCTCTTCACCATTCAGTTACATTACATACATTCCAATTACACAACAGCAGTGTCCTCCAGGCAGTATGGTAAAGGCAGTTTCTTTCCTTTCTCGCAAGTCAGCACAGGGATCTTAATGATCTGTACACACACATTACATCACATTCACACACACGTACACAACTGCTGTGCTACACAAGACCATGACTCCTGCAGCATTCATGAACATTCCGCTATGAAGAAGATACCCAACTTAAAAAGGATTTGACACTCCAACTGCAACTGTCCAACAGAGAGCAACAAATCAAGTTGTGCTTGTACACTTCAGCCGCTAGGTATTCACCCATTCAGTAAACCATCTCATCCCCTGAACACTGACTGTAGGCCTCATTATAGTCTACAAACCCCTCCCTCCTGTATGCAGGCGTACACGTACACACACAAACACACACACGCTTACTTTGTGGGCAGACGCCAGGTTGCAGCCTACCAGCTCTCAAGTAGAATGGGTGCATACTGCAGGTGAGTAGCGTGCTGCATTCGGCTCATTCTGAGATCAGAAATCCACAGCAAGGGAGCGGAATCTGACCCATATCTGATATCAGCATTGGATCAGTGCATCCCTAGGAATTATTGCCATGAACCCTCAATACAGTGGTAGTACATCTTTTAAACTGCCTCAGTTATATGTCACTCAAGGTTACCTAGACAGTCTGTGACATAACAGTGACCACACACACTGTTGAGGAGTTCAAATTGCCCCCGTCTCTTTGAGGAGAGTACCAGCTGACGGAAACAGAGAAACACACTGACACAACTCAATAAATTAACAATCTAGGCATAAGATAGCCTAGCAATTACATAGTGTCTACAACACAGATACAGTTCAGTCTCCTGCTCTCGACAACTCAACACAATGTTCCTACCAACTACTAATTAATTAATTTCTGTGTTTCTGTGTAGTGTGTGTCCACATGAGAGTTGTAGCCATTTGGCTCATAAGACTGTGCTGTGGTCTTGAAAGAACAGAGGCAGCCACAAGCACAGATCACAACAAGGCTTTTGTGCATAAACACCACAGCTTTGTTCTGAGGGGAGCCATTCATGACAACACCACCTTATGACTGCCTGTACTGTTTAGTCAGATACACCAATAGCTGGGCCAAAAATGCTTTACCAAAGGCCTCATGCATGAACTTGCCTCATTGCTGACCGTTTCAAATTCACAAGAGCAAAGAAACGAATGGATTTGATTTTACACGTTTCATTTTCATGTATCAACACTGCATCCTCCAACAACACAGTTGCCTTCAGGGTGATAGTGTTGTCATATTACCCTAGTCTGCTGAGTACACCATGTACTTGACTGAGGAGTGAGAAAGAATTTGTAAGTGTGTGTGTGCATGTGCGTATTCATTTATCACGCAAGCCCATTGCTGTGCTGATGTGTTCCAGATGTGTAGTGGCAGTGTAGGGTTGGGAACTGAGGCAGGCGGCGAGAGGTTGGATGTTTGTGTGCTGACTCCATGGGAACTGGACTGCCGGTGTTCTCATAAGCAGTGAGGCCGAGTTCGCTGGCCCACCTCTGTTCACCTCTGGGACCAAGCAGCACTGCTCTCTCTTTGTCTGACCACCTCCTCTTCCTTCAGTTACTGAGAGGAAGTCATGCCTGTCTGCGCAGTCTGAGAGTTGAGAATCAGACCCACACCCATCACACCACCACTCTAGATGCGTCCTTATTGACACACCCACTTTAACAAACCAAACAGGCAGCAAGTTCATGGTTGGGAATTTTTCAACATGAGAAAGCTGCCTAGGCCTAGGGGCTGGATTTTAAGTATGGCCTCTGCAGGACCTCTGCAGAAAGCAGGGTTGCATAATCATGTGCTCCAGGGAGTTATATGATCCTGGCTAGGCCAAAAATGACAATGATGGGGATAAGGGGCTGGAGCTGGGGTGGAGGTGTGCTTTATACGTCACATAGAACAGAGTTCTACAGAGCCAAACTTTAGTCCGTTTCTGGTTCCACAATCCATTCGCAATGCTAATTCTGGCATCTAATTCTAATTCTGCAGGGTTTGGATTAGCTTAGGACAGAAATCACTTTAATGTTGCCCCTGATTCACTGAGGGATGAACTAATGGCACCAGTGGTAAGTTGCAAATCAAGAGCACTTGGCCAGGCCTCCTCCTACTCCCTCTACTGGGGTTCCTATCTGCCAGCAGCAGCTGTGAAGAAAAATAAAACACACCAGCCCAAGCCCATCCCATACACAAACCATGGGCAATTCTCACACACTGACCCAACGTAAACGTACACACCTGACTATACTCTCTCTCTGACACACACACACACGTACACACACACCTGACTATACACTCTCTCTGACACACACACACACTCACAGCAATAAGAGTATGGAAAGCAATCAGCAATCCAGAGTAATGGAAAGCCCACACACCATGCAGGAGGAGATAAGACAGAGTAAGCTTATAATATGCTTGGTTATCTACCAACCATAGGGTCCAAAAGTATCAATAATTAATATATTGGGTAATAGCTTGGGCATAATCCTTGTTCAATATTAGTGGTTCAAGCTGCAGTCGGGTGCATTTCAGGTCTCTTGTAGGCCCGTGCATTACTGCTAGACATACAACATTTCTTGTCATGTCAAATATCAGTTGTAATTTTTGGTAAATTCCTATGAAGGGATTCATCCACATTTAAACAGTTATCTATTTTAACCACCACCCAGAAGGCAGCAGCTTGGCCTAAACTGCAATTCCAGAGGCAGATGTCAGTCCTGAACTGAAAGCATCCTGTTTCTTCTCAAAACACTAAGTGAAGAGCAAGAGGTCAGACTGTTTTATTGAACTCAAGCCATGAGCGAAAGCCCAGGACATTTTCTGATGCACATTTCTGCTGAGGCTACAGACTGTTTGTTCTAACAAACCAATACAACACCACTGCTGGCAGGCGATGTGAATGCCGGGCACAGGGACACTTTCAAGGGCCGAAGGATAAAGGAAAGTGGCCTTTCGGTGAGAGGGTGTGACACACGCTTTACAGTAGAGGTCACTGGTGTTCCGAGCCAAAGGAGCAGCACCCTGCAGCGTCGGACAGTGGTGACCTTTGAGCGGGCTAATCAAAGGCAAGGTCCTGCTGGGGCTCTGTGCCAGAGGCTGTGCATCACTGCTCACTGTGACTAATGGTTTCATTAGTAAGAGAACTGGCTGGACATAAGTAGCATTGCCCGCTGGGAGTGTTGGAGACAGGGGAATGGGGAGAGCAGGGACCAAAACAGGACTTGGAGGGGGGGGGGGGACACCAGATTTTTTTTAGTCATCCGTTTATCTGCATGCTCTGACTCACATTTGGCACAGGTATTTGTATTTGTGTGTGTGTGTGTGTGTGTGTGTGTGTGTGTGTGTGTGTGTGTGTGTGTGTGTGTGTGTGTGTGTATGGGGGGGCATAAAAAAACAGACAACAGCTCTGCTTTCATTTTGATCATTATTAGCTACTCAACGGGGGAGACCGACTCACTCTCGTTGTCTCTTTCCCTTTTTCCTTTATTCTCTTTCTGTCCCAGTTTCAATGGTTCTCTTCTCCATCCCCCACCTATCCACTCCATTTTTGGGCTTTTCCCGCCCCCCCCCCCCATCAGCAGTGCAGAAAATGAAGAATGGGGTGCTCGGAGGACGACGCTAACATAGCCAGCTGAACCCTTGTCAGATTAGCATTTAGAATCGTCTTTGCTGGCGCAGACATAATGGAGGAGCGTGCAAATGAGCTTGCAGGCTTTTGCCACTCTGTCCTGTGCTCTGCTCGCGCTGAGGGGGCGTATTTATACGCTGAGGTGCCGTATGCTAATGGACCTGCAGGTTATTTAGCTTGCTCTAAGGAGCAGACAGTACGACATTTAAGAAGGTGAGTAGGCAGAGAGTTTACAGGCCCCAGAGTACAGGTTACAGAGAAAACCAGGTTACATCTAAGAATGCATTCATAGTATTTCCAAGCAGTATCAAACAGAGGACAGACAAGTGCAAAGGCAGCAGAACACACATGCACACTTCATCAGAAGCATATAGCATGCATTACTCATTTCCCACACTTACTCAAAACAAAGACAGAAGGGGATAGCCAGAAAATAATTTTAAGCAAAGGAGTCACCGTGATAGGAAGAGAGAAGGTGGCACATTATCATGCAAACACACACACACACACACACACACACACACACACACACACAGTGACTCAGCAGTCCCTGTGAGGCAGAGGCTGATCCACTCAGGTGCCGCAGTGTGCCTGGGTCAGCTTACACTGCAGGAGGAATATCGCCCGTATACCCAACCTATTTAAAGCAACAGCAAAGAACTTTCCCTCTGTCGCACGCATTTGTTTATCCAGCACTGGCTTTGGAAATAATGAGGTCCACAGACAAGTTAGAATATGTTGCATGAGTTTATGGAAGTACGATATATTGCGACATCAGATTAGGGTTGGGACTTTTCAGGAATTTTCATGTTCGAATATTGATAACGTTATCAAACAATTAATCGATTATTCACTAAAGCATGACGTCACTTGTCTCCGCTCAGAGCCATCGACATGGTTTGAATTTGCCTTCACCATCACCCCCACACAAATTAAAGGCTGTGTTGCAGGGTTCATTTTCCAACAAATTTGCACAATTTGCTTGTTGATAATAAACATTTAAACTGTTATCCATTGTATTTGATGTTGTTGGGTATCACAAAACGGAATATAATACGAAAAAGCAGGTACTATTTCACAGCATTTGAAGTGATTCTCCTTTCCCCCCACAATGCATTGCATTACGTCACCTTGGGGAGACAACAGACCAAAGCCCACCTTGAGACCCTTGAGAGTAACGAGAGAGGAGTAAAGAGAGACGAGTAAGGGATTGTTCAGCAGTAGATAGCGCAGATTATAGATAAATAGATAGGCTATAGATAGCCTAGATATGTATATAGACAGATAGATAGCTAGATAGATCATGTCATTATGCTGGTCACAGGGGAGCTCCTCGACCAGCGGCCAAAATGCACTCGCTTCCCTAGTTACTGCAGCTCTCCACCACAGTTTCCATCGGGACGGCACAGCTAGGGTTGCCAACCGTTCCGTAAAATACGGAATCGTCCCGTATTTGCAAGGAAAAAGATGTGTTCCGTATTGAACTGATACGGAACGCATTTTGTTCCGTATTATTGAGAATCAACTCGTGCAAATCCATGACAGATCAGTATTATAAGTTAGACTATGAACGAAAAATACACAATTTGTATGAAATAAAGGGAAACTTTGCTGCTGTCATTTATCCCTCTCAGTTCGTCTGTCATCACTATCCCAACAGAGAATGCACTTTTCGTTTGAGCCACTGCGAGTCACGTATATTACGCTGATAGCGTAGCGTGAGATGACATGTCTTGTCATGAGTTTTACAGTGCATCTGTGCAAGATAAACAAATAGGCTAGCCTACTTGCTGCAGAGACAGAAAAAAGCCAGAAATAAAATAAGGCTTCACCAAATTCAGAGCTTCTGGAGCTGCTTGTGATGTTCAATATATTTTTTTCTATGACAACATATCCGCCAGTTCAGTTTTCAGAGTTATTTGGTTTGAGTATAATAGGCTACAAACAGTTATTTCTTTATCATGTGTTTTTGCATCGAAATAATTCTTGTTTTGCACCAGATAGAAAATGAGTAGGCTAGTGGCTATAGAATGTAGTATATTATGTGCGCATTTTAGTAAATAAAAGCCCACACAAGCACCTGCAAAACTGCGACTTGCCCATATTATCTCCCTCTTTGGTAAGCCGTACCCTGACGATGTCAATGGCAATCAATCACGAGCTGTAGTTATCGAAAATATTCATGCTGAAGACACGACCAGCCTAATCGGCGGCGGCTAGAAGCTAAGTAACTGGGGTGGCTCACAGGTGGGACTAAAAAGTTAGCCCAGCTAGCTATCATGATGCTTCATATTCTGATCTTCTGACTAAGTTTGCCCGGTAGCCTACTTATCTGAACTAACGACATGATCACTATCACTAGATATAAAGAACATGGTGACTTTCATTCGGTGCTGTTCACTGACAGTAACAAAAAAAGTGTCGTAATGTTATAAGCATAATACATTGAACTGAATAGGTGCATTATGTAGCCTCGTAATGTTATAAGCATAATACATTGAACTGAATAGGTGCATTATGTAGCCTCATAACGAGGCCTCTCAAATTCAGAAAATTGCATTAAACTAAAATCGGAAGACATTGTTATCTTTGTTAGACCATAGGGTAGCTGTGATATAAATTCTGTGACGAAATTCGAAGTGTAAATATACAAACTTCATGTTGAAAGTGTAACCGCGATGTCCATTGAAATGCATTGAAATGAATGAAACGCCGATCAAGTAGTCCCCAAAGTGACGTCATCACCGAATTGCGTACAAAAATCCCGCTAATGCTAAAAACAACAAAAACTGGCATTTAACACCATTTGGAGACATTTCTAAAATGATATACATATATTGAGTGCTTTATGTACCCATTAATCAACAGTGGTGTTTAAGCTGCAACACAGGCTTTAAGGTCAAAACACGCACATGACAGGACTGATTTATCAAAAATAGATTTATTAAGGAAATACGCCATTTAGAGGTCAACTTTTGTTTATTACAGTGCATTATGGCATCCGACGGATTTTTAACATGTAGGCCTAGGCTATGCAAACGAATCACTGCCTGATCACTTAAAAAAAAGTAGGCTACAGCCTAGACTAGACCTTTGAAAAATAAAAATAATAATAACATTGGAAAATAATGACATTAAGAAATAACACGGTCTAATGTCTGTATTCTGTTAAACTTCAGCTCAACGCTGGCGGCAATTAGCCTATTTGACAATTGAGTTTTAACTTAGATTACGTTACTATGAACGAAATTGATGGCCATCAAACAGGACACAAATTCACAATAACGATATCAAAACCTGGCTTATTGCCATATTAGATCATTGAACTGTTATAAACTGACTGTCGTGGCAACGTATTGGCGAGATGCAGGCTACCTTACAGGCTACAGTAAGGTGAGAAACTGGCCTGCATGGACTGCCTGGGCATACATTACCTATCACAGACTCACCTATGTGTTCTTGTTCATAAAAATCAACATATTCACATGTTCTGGGGTAAGGTGTGTGCGCAATCGATTTACTGTCAGTCCGGCAGCTGAAAAAAATCGTTCAGATGGGACGGAGGCTAGTGTAGCCTGAATTATTGGCTGCTGGTGAGCTGGCTTCGCCGGAATTAACGTTCGGATGTAGCCTACATTTTTCAGATGATATATTAGTGGAAACGTTGCACTATGGTAGATAAACAGGGCGTCACAATAATTACATTGGACTTTATCGTCTTTTCTAGAGAAATGGTCCCACACTGCACTTCTCCGCAGCCACTCCACTTCTAGACCGCTTCAACTCTGCTCGTCTCGTCGTCTGTTTCGCACAAGATATCGGAAGTTATAGCTGTTCTCATAATGCGTGCGACTAGAACGATTATTTATTAGGCTTAGAATTTTAGTCGAATAAATTCTTACAAACAAATAATCGATCATTGATTATTCATTACCAACCCTACATCAGATGCAAGCCAAATTTGTAGTTTCTTATGTCTCAATCCATCGAACTACAGATCCGCTACCCGATCTGGCAAACTTACATAGTGCGGTTATAGCCGATAGAGGGCCGCGAAGCGAATGCAGAAGTGCCGTTCACCCTGTTACGAGTTGATGAACCACTGAAACGATTTTGGAAACATTATTTTAAGGTACAAAAAACTCTTTGGTGTTGCTTTAATACGGTAAGGAGTAACAAGGGAAACAGACAGGCAAACTGAAACCATAACTATGTCCATTCATCCTGTGCAGTTCCGCAGTTATAAAAATTCTGCTAAAGAGCTACTACTGTCCAGTTAAAGTAGCTCTATCACTTACTTATTAACTACAACTTTGTGCTAGTCACAATATTGTACTGTGTTGGCAAATAATCTCATCATGTATTGTACACGCCTACAAAGTGCTTGACTTGTGTAAACAATTAATTTTCTATGAAGAAACAGATATAGATAATAAGACGTCACAGGCACATTGATACATTTAGGAGTGGAAACTAGAATCCTCAGAGACTATATACTAGAGGAGTTTCTATTGTTCTATTTATCGTTACTGTGTAGTTTATATCTGTGTATCCTTTACCCTAACATTCAGTTATGCATTCATCATCTGCAATATGCAAATGTTTCTCCTTTGTTTATTTAGAGTGAAAAAGTTCCAGTATATATTTTCCTACCAAACAGCTTCTGGTGGGGGATTGGAATTTTTGCAGACTAGGTAGCTTGAATGGGTTTTGGGTTCACTGAGTGAGCTCAGACCGCCCATCTTTAAATGCATTAAAACAGAGTGGGGTGGTATTACAGCTCTGGAAGGACTTATTAATCGAAAATACTGCTGCAGCCAGAGTTTCGCCCACAAGGAAGGAGGGGTACCCTGAGCAAGCAGGGTTGTGCATGATTGAAACAGAGGGAGGGGGAATAGAGAAAGAAAGGCAGAGGAAAAGAAAGAAGGAGGATGAGATGGAAGAAAACCGATTCGGAGACAATGACATGACGAAAAGGAAAAGAGAAGAATCAAGGAAAGAGGGGGGTGCATCGACGACAGCTTGTACACAATTACATGCTATTTGGTGAGCGTTTCATTTTGCTAGGCTGGGATTACAGCGCATTACAGCAGGGCATTAGAGCAGGAGTTCAGGCGGGAGAAGTAGAACTAAAGCTGCACTGTGATACCCACCCTGATGAAACCTCTTATGTCTCCAGTCATTAAGCTCTCTCCACTCATCTCTCCATCCTCCTCCTCCTCCTCCTTCTCTCTCTCTCTCTCTTTTCCAAGTCACTGCTCTGACCCCACACTTCTTCCCTTTCCCTTCACTTCCAGTGGGGTTTAAGGATTTAGTCTTAATTATTTGGCATTGCGAGCACCGTGACTTCTTAAGAGTACCATTTCAAAAGGGGCCGTAATCAGGGCACTGGTCCAGCTGCTGTAAGCCATGCCAATGAAAATGTGGGATTTGGCCGTGCGTCTGGGTCAGCCATGCATGCTCAGTTTTCATTCTTATCCTTTGTCAGCGCACTCTGATTAATGGGAGAGCTGCTGCACTGTTTGCACAAGACATCTCAGCCACACTACAACTTGGAATTTGGGGAGTTTTTTTCTAAACTGCCCTCTGTTAGTTAGAAGTCAAAGGTTGGCAGAGGGTCTCTGCTGAATAATGTGTGTCACTCTGACCAGGGTGCTCTGATGGGTGGTGGTGGCATTACTCTGGATTCCCTCTAAAAGTTCAGGAATGCCACTGGAGATGAGAATCCAAGAGCTCTTCAGTCTATGAAAACAAGCTTGTCTGGAAGGAAAAAGCAAATGTGAGAAGGATGTTGAAAGATTAGTCAATCATAAAGGTTGGGTATGTGGGGAGTGAGGTTCCCCTGAGCTTTCTCAGATCTTTATTGACATGCACACCACACAAACTACTACTGCACTCTTTATAAACTGTGCTTGAGATGGATGTGTTTTCAAACAGGAGTAGGCTAGCCACTGACCTCACCTATAAAATCAACATGGCAAATGAATTGTACACGACACATCACAAAACACTGCAGATACAAAGCTTAGTTAAGGGTGCTGCACTGTGTTGACGTAAGCCTATTTATTGGCTGAAGGCTTTAAGTTGAACGGACGGATGACAAATACATTCCTGCTGGTCAAAAGTGGTCCCTCCCAAAGAGAGCAGACAATTCTGCCGTTCCATCCGATTACATCATGCATAAGACTTACATAATGTCTGCTAATGAAAGATGTGCACTGCCCCAACAGATCACAGACTAAGGACCAGATAGGCCTGCATTACAAAGCAGGGGACCCTATGTAACTATATGGAAACTTAAAACTTAAGGGATTTTACAAAACAATATTTTTAATATTGTAATTTCAGTCCTATATAACCTCTTAGCACACCACCCAAATAATTTATTTCGCACTAAAAATCCAATCAATTGAACTTTGTTCTACTCCACCTGCCCAGTAACTTACCTACCTATATCAAAAGTCCAATATGCCACACCTCAAAGGTGCACAAGGCAAGAACAAAAGGCATCAGTTTCACTAAAGATCAATTAAAACACGACAGACAAGTGAGCCTCACACAGACTGAGAAACAAACAGACTAAACAGAACAGGGGGCTGTTATAACTCAGGCCACAAGATATCTGCGTGTCTGACCTGTGTGTCCACTGTTCAATCACTGCCGTGTGATCTACAGTACTGTGCAGGTCTTAGGCTTAGCAAAGCTGTGCTCTCAGAAAAGGGGCAAACACATTGCAGAATGGGTCTATGGTGAAATTAGTGGTCCTCAAGTAAAGATCTACAAACACAGCGAAAGCCAAGCCCACACAAGATCAATGGAAATGGCCGAGGTGAAAGATAGCAAGATATGCTAGAGAACTAAGACATTCTGGGCCAGATGCACTAATGTTTTTGAGCCCACTTCAGGCGTATTTGTTTGTACATACCTCGCACAAACCATGTCAAACAGGCCGCAGCGCAAACTGTATGTCGCGGGAGCTGCAAATGGCGATTTGCGGTTTTTCGTGTCATGCATTCATAGGAGGATGAGGGGAAAGTGGGAGTATCGCGCAAACACAGTGCTAACAGCGATTGATCAGGTATGCCGCCATATGTATGAAAACAGCGCATGTCTGTTTTGCAGTGAAAAACTAGCACCTGTTAAAAGCAGGTATAATCCAAATCGCGGTTAAATGCGTCAATTAGAGAAACGTTTAGAGACAGCTGAATCAGTATTCAGAGCATCGGTTTTCTTCATTGTACTATGTCAAAAGCAACCTTAACTTTTGTTTGCCTTTCTAATATCATAGTTTAACATAAACTATGTACATAATGGTGAAAAGTAGTCAGTGACATACAAGTGGGTTGGGTTCGAGTCTGTGCGTGTGTTGGATTCATAAATGTTGTGTGGATTTTGATGGGAATATGTAGTTGTGAGTGGTATTTTATGAAATAGGCTTGGTGATGGGTGTGCAAAGCCTATGACCTAGTTGACTACTTTGGCATGCATCCATAAAATCTTGTACACTTTGTATTGGGTTTCTGTAAGACTTCAGCTTCAAACTGGAGCACCTTCTAATGTGTGTGCACCAACTTAGACATCTGATTGGTGATTATATACATGAGGTCAATTTCATTGCACAAAGGATTTCTAAATGCCAAATGGATCACCTTCAAACATACAGTACATCCACCAACATTGAGTCACAACATTCCCTACATTACAGTTCCTGTTCCAATGATCAGCGTTCATCCTAAATAAACAGCCTGGAACCTCAGTAGGAGTACACTGTATGTAATTTGTTGCTAATGAACTGTACTGTAAATCCTCACATCAAAAGACAAACAATGACCCACAGTGACATCAGCTCCGGCAAAGGTTTTTGTTGCAGGCAGAGGAGGCAGCCAACAGCCAGTCACATTACAAAGAAGGGTCATGATAGATATGAACACTTGTGAGGGACAGGAAATCCCAACAGTGCTGAAGACCCTCCACAGAACTGCTTCAAACAAAAGCAGCTTTACCTTGAGACCAAACATTTTAACATTCACTGGCTGCCTAACACAGTCCACTCAGCTAGCATGAATGTATCCATCAAAGCCACAGCTTCATCGTCTATTGCCACGCAATCATTAGAAGGTCTAGTTTTACTATGGATTAGACCAAGAGCAGGAATTCAATCTAACACTGTTCAGTAGTTTCACAATGTGAACACAGCCACAGACATTAGAGGGGGGTGCCACAGATTGTATAAAACCCACTGATGCTTTTAATTAACTCTGCCATCTGCACCGCCCATGGCTGCAAACTACTATCCAAACTACTCCGAATCAGTTTTGATATGGATTTTCGGATCAAATCCGATCTGCGTCTACAAACACCATCAGTTTGGGAGTATACAATGTACGTCCACATTACTTCATTGATACGCAAATCTCCCAGCCGTTCACCCTTTGTCAAGTCCCTAAACCATGCAGAGCTGTGGCAGTAGGCTACACTGTACCCCAATCAGATAGGCTACTGCATAGTATCATAATCTGTAGGATAATTGGGTTGAAGACTAGGGTTGGGCACCGAAACACGATTCTAATATGGCACCGGTGCCGACACAAACGGTAGTAACTGCATCGAATAACAATGTGGATTTCGGTGCCTCATTTCGGTGCTTAAATAGCGTTTTTTTTTTTTTTTTTTATACGAGGCATCACTGCATGTCATGCGCCATCGCTAACGTCTTGCTCTGATAGCAACACATCCAGATATAGTTACCTAACATATGATAAACACTGGATGTATATACCAGGGGGTGCACCACATAGGCAAGTGGACAGTGTTTGACAGCTTGCGTGAGCCCAAGTAGCCTAGCTTACTTTAAAGCGATATTGCGAGCTTGTGTCAAAATCTAGCAGTGGGCCTAACTACACACAAGCAAAAAAGGCTATGAAACAACATCAACAATAGGCTAGCCTATACATTACACAATATCCTTGCTAATGTGCTAACTGACATTTGAAATGTTATCAGCAAAGTTGTAAGGGGAAAACTTTATTTCACGGTGTGAATGGCATGATATTAATCTTTCATGTGAACGAGGCCCATAGCATCACAATGAATATGAAGATCATGGTTAAAGTTTGCTGGCAAAAACATAAATATGTAGGTTACATACCTGATGTCACTGAGCTGTCAAAGAGGCTACAAAACCATCTTGGGAATGTAAACACTTCAACACCGACATGTAGCCTAACATGTTCAAAACTACTGCGTGTTATGGGTTAAGACATGCCATTTCTTGAAGCATTTGGGAGCACACTGAATTAACTGGAAAGTAGAGTCCCTGTTAGATTAGCTTGCTTGCAAATGCCGTTGTCCATGACCTGGCAGTTTAATGGCAAGCGGTTTTAACATACCTTATGGCAAACCGCCTACACTGGGTAAACTTGAAAACAGAGCTTACCATTGTGTGTGCATGCATGGCAAGCTGTTTTAACATTTAAATGTATTATTCGTAGGAGCAATGAGATATTGATAGTAAATTGAATGTAACAGTTCAATTTCATGTTCAAATTTGTCTTATCAATAAATCAATTCATGCTTTAGACCATTTTAATGTAAAACATTTTAAAAACAAAGTACCGGTTCAGGCACCGTTTCGGCACCGGCACAGTTTTAATCGATTTAGCACCGGTATCGGATAAAACCCAAACGATACCCAACCCTATTGAAGACAGAGTCAGAAGACAGAAAAGACAGAGGCAGGTTGTGTCATGATGTGTTCTACTCTGTATTAAATACGTTACACACATGAAAATACCTTTTATTCTTTGTTTAAGGCTTGTAGCATACATCAGATCTCATCTCTGTGGTAAAATAGCTAGAATAGGTAGAAAAGTTTAATACATTGTCGGTTCTACAAAGTGATCTGACTGTATTTTAAATATATTTCATATAACATTAGGCAATAGCCATATCAAAATCTAGTTTTGTCTAATACAATGAGCTAATGGTGTGAACTGAAAGTAAAAACGATGGATCCCTTGACAACAATCAAGTTCCTATCTGTTTTGTGTGCCGGTGGCCCTTAACAGCTACTAGGGATGCCTGTTGCTGTATTAAAACACACAAACATACATAGAAGGGGAAGCAGGATGTTATTCACTTGAAGCTCCTGCATGGCACCAGCCCAGGAGTTTAAATAACAGCAATCAGGGCCAGACACACAAGGGTGTAGTCCATAAACAAAACAAAAGACAAATCTTTGTAAATGACATTAATGCACCAACATACGTACACTAATTTTTTTAACCGCTTCCAAAAAAACAATCCAACTGTGGCTAGCTAGCTCTATAATTTGGTTATCATTTATTGTTTGCTTTAGACTGATTTTTTAATGATGCCAGTTATTACCCAAACCCTGAGGAATGGCATGAGCGCAAGAAAAGGCAGTATGTGATGTTTACTAGATATTAGTGGGGGGCCTTAAGCACATTTTCGCGCAAATTCATATATCATCTAAAAGCGCCAAATTTGGCACAGATGTAGCTCAGGTCATACTGAAATGATTTAGCTAGGGCGCCGGAGTCAGCGACCCTTGGGGCCAAGATGGTGGCCAAATCCAATATGGCCGCTGCGCGAAAAGGGTTCCGGCTATAACTTTTGAACTACATGGGTTACAAATACAAACTTGATATCTTTTTCAGCTTAATTGATCATGGGGAATACATAGGAATGTTAATATTTATGACCCGGGACATCTAGACCCCTTATTCCTCCAATTCTAATATGGCCGCTGTCCAAAAAAGCAGTTTTGGCTGTAGTATGGGGCCTTACACCCCATTGTTTGTGCAAATTAATCTACAAGCACAAAATTTGGCACGGATGCAGCTGTGGGCATAATGAAATGATTTAGCCAGGCCACCCGAGCCAATGGTCCCTGAGACCAACATGGCAGCCAAATCCAAAATGGTTGTCGCCTGAAAGGGATTCGGCTATAGCTTTGGAGCCAGATGAGATACAAATACAAACTTGATGTCTATTTTACCTTTTTTAATGATGGGAAACCCATAGGAATACTTACATTTATGATTGGGTATATCAGGACCCCCCAAATTCCCTAAATTCAATATGGCTGCTGTCCGAAAAAGGGTTTTGGCTTCAAATTTGGAACCAAATGCACTACAAATGAGGATGTTGTGTCTATTTTTAGTTTATTGACCACAGGAAGTCCTTTGGCATATTTATATGTATGCTTGGGTAAGTCTGGAACCTTTATTCTTTTCAAGACTTTGGTTGAAAATCTTTTTTTACCACAACTTTGAAGGTTATTCTCAATGTGTATTAATTTGTGAAAGTGAAGTGAAATGCTTTCAGTGTACCACAGGTGAATACATTTCAAAATGTAATCATATAAGAAAGAATAAGACACAATTATTATTGCAAGGCAATATTTATAGTATGTCAAATTGTTAAAAGAATAATATAGTCAATTTGTCCAAAACTCTTCAAAGGTTTGCTTAGCATATCAAAAAAACAGCAATAACATAAAAACAACAACAGTGAATTCTCATGGTCTCTCTCATGAATTTTTGCCTGAAGAAGACCCAGCAGGGTCGAAATGTTGCCTGTTGTGCAAACATATGGGAGTCAAAAGCAGTGTTGCGGACATTATATTTTTTCAATTGAGTAAGTTTTAATTTGTCCTGCACCTGCCAGAAGGTGGGATGTGCACACAATAACTGTTTGCTCTCTCATGAATTCTCATTCTCATGGTCTCTCTCACAATTGTAGTCATAAGAACAAAACACTTATAGAAAGTACACCTGGTTAGGAAGGAAGTTGGTAGGAAAGGAAGTAGTTGGCTAAACACTGTTGTTGGTCATCTTCTGAGACCACAGGTGACCACTACATGGACCCATTACAATTTGCATACCGTCCAGAGGTGGGTGTGGAGGATGCCTTAATCTACCTGCTACCTGATAGAACACACTCTCACATGGACAGGGGCTGGCAGTATTGTGAGGATCATGTTCTTTGATTTTTCAAAGTGCTTTTAACACCATACAGCCTATGCTGCTACGTGACAACCTTTGAAGGATGCAAGTAGACACCTCCACAACTTCATGGATTACTGATTACCTGACTGACAGACCACAGGTTGTGAGAATAAAAGGGTGTGTGTCTGAACAGATAGTCAGTCGCATAGGAGTCTCCTTTTTTCTTCACACTGTACACCTCAGACTTCCAGTACAACTCTGAGTCATGTCACCTGCGGAAGTTCTCAGACAGTTCACAGACTGCAGTTGTGGGGTGTGTCAGTGATGGTGAGGAGACGGAGTACAGGCAACTGGTGGACCACTTTGTGACATGGTGCAGAAACAACCACCTTGTCTTGAATGTGGCTAAGACAAGGGAAATGGTGGTGGACTTTCGTAAGGCCAGGCCTGAGCTAAATACCATTTCAATACTGGGTGAGGAAGTTGTTGAGAACTACAAATATGTGAGGGTTCTTATAGACAATAAACTGGATTGGAGGTACACTGAGGCTGTATACATACCCTGGAATGGAATTGTCTCTGCGAGACACTCTGGCAAAGAGCAATGATGCACGTTACTTTTACCCCAACATTCCGGGGAACCAGCTAAACGGATGAAGACAGCTCTGCAACGTTGGTGGACAGTACACATTGGTCGTATTGTTATCCGATTGCGTCGAAGTCCGAAATCATTCAGAGTAAACATGGTCTAGTTTTATCCAATTGCATGCAGTGAGATTTTTAAATGCATGCTTGTTGCCGCCCCTCAAGTTGGGCCATTACATTGCTCTTTGCCAGACCCTTAA
This sequence comes from Alosa pseudoharengus, assembly GCF_046254945.1. Taxonomy (NCBI): domain Eukaryota; kingdom Metazoa; phylum Chordata; class Actinopteri; order Clupeiformes; family Clupeidae; genus Alosa; species Alosa pseudoharengus. The sequence continues at coordinate 5,880,207 of NW_027468576.1, read as the reverse complement.
TCTTTCTAGATTATCAGGGTCTGGATTTTCCAGGCTACTGAGGCTGTATACATAAGTATACTCTTTTGATCCCGTGAGGGAAATTTGACTCTGCATTTAACCCAATCCGTGAATTAGGGAAACACACTCAGCACAAAGTGAACACACAGTGAGGTGAAGCACAGACTAATCCCGATGCAGTGAGCTGCCTGCTACAGCGGCGCTCGGGGAGCAGTGAGGAGTTAGGTGCCTCGCTCAAGGGCACTTCAGTTGTTCCTACTGGTCGGTGTTCGAACCTGCAACCCTCCGGTTACAAGTCTGAAGCGCTAACCAGTAGGCCACGGCTGCCCCAAAGAAGGGTCAGAGCAGACTCTATTTTTTGAGAAAGCTTAGGACATTTAATGTGTGGTCATGGTAAAAAAAAAATAGTTTTCATCTGTAGCTTATTCGGTTCAAAAGTTGTAGTCAAAACCCTTTTTTGGACAGTCACCAGATTGCATTTGGGGACTTTGAGGGTCCACATATACCCAATCATAAATATATATATTTTGTGTTTCCCATAGCCAGAAAAGGTGAAATGAAATTTTACATTTGTATCTCATCTGGTTTAAAATATGCAGCCTACAGTAATCCCTTTTCAGGTGGCGGCCATATTGGATTTGGCAGCCATCTTGGTCCCAGGGGCCACTGGCTCCGGCATCCTCGCTAAATAATTTCAGTATGCCCTCAGCTGCATCCATGCCAAATTTTGTGCTTGTAGATAAATTGGCAAAAACAATGGGGTGTAAGGCCATATTGGAATTGGAGGATTAAGGGGCCCAGATATACTGGGTCATACATATAAACATTTATATGTGTTTCCCATGATCAATTAAGCTGAAAAAGACATCAAGTTTGTATTTGCAGCTCATGTGGTTCAAAAGTTATAGTCGGAACCCTTTTCGGGCAGCGGCCATATTGGATTTGGCTGCCATCTTAGCCCCAAGGGTCGCTGGCTGCGGCGCCCTAGCTAAATCATTTCAGTATGACCTGAGCTACATCTGTGCCAAATTCGGTGCTTGTAGATAAATTGGGGCAAACAATGGGGTATAACTACAGTCAAAACTGTGCCAACATCTGTGCCAAATTTGGCGCTTTTAGAAGAAATTGCGCGAAACAACCTATTTATGTGCTTAAGGCCCCCCACTATATGCCAGATTGTCAAAGCTGCAAAAAACTTCTGATTATTATGTGTGACTAGGCTAGTAAATTGGCCTATTTGTGTGTATCTAAGAATAACATTAAAAACCAAAATGCAATGAGCCTTGCACATCAACTTAGTGATCAAGACCTTCAAGCTTTCTGAATTTCTGAGTGACTCTCTAGCTAATAATATAGAGTAGCCACAGTGAAAGGAAAACAAGCCCTTTTCAAATAAATTATGTTGTTTTGCAGAAACACTGTGGTTTAGTCACTCAGACTGGAAAATCACACAGGTCGCCACATGCAACATTCCTCACACTCACACACACACACACACACACACACACACCTCAACCTCTACCCTATGCACCACCTGCAACCTGTGCGCTCTCAAATCGGGGCACCCGGGCTGCTCCGTCTCTATGGCAGCACCACAGACAGACAGACAGACAGACAGGAAAGCTGATTTAACAGAGACCCATGGCAGCCAACACTTCCTTCTGCCATTTTACATCAGCTGATTTTTGAATACAAGGAAGGTGAAATCAAGACTCAACCAATGCGGATCAACCCATTTGGGATCGCACCAGTGGTTGTGTGTGTGTTTGTGTGTCTGTCCTGTTATTACTGCCGACTACAAACATCAAACAGTACAACTAGTCTTTTAATACCAATGCAATTTTGTCAAATCTTCAGTCAGTGCATGTACCATACTATGATATAACTAGCTGACTTAGCGTTAGCTTAGCCTATAAGTCATATAACCGTTAGGCTACTTGCTAACTGGTAGACATAATATAAAGAATTAATCATGTTGATGGCACTCACAATCTCACTCATTCACTCACTTTCAGCTTCTCAGCCTTTAAACTTGTAACCTCTCAGTTACTCACTCCTCCCTTACTCTCCTTTTCATTCTATTTCTCCCCCGTCCAACCCAATGAACCTCCCTACTTAGATTTCTCTCTCTTATCACTAGTGCGAGAGGAGGCATAACTCATCCCTTCAGAGTACTACACAGAGAACAAACAGAACTCACTAAGCCAGGCAAGCCAGAGTAAGCAAACCCACTCACCTCTGTAGAACTGAGGGGATTAGCACTCTGTTGCTGTGCGGTGCTGCACTGACGCCTGCAACCGAAGCCCCTCTCGTGACCACTGTACTAGTTAACTGACCTGGGATCAGGTTTGTTTATCTGATCATGATGCTCCAGGGGAGCATGACGTTCAAGTGATGCAATTGAGCTTATGGAGACTAATGGACTAAATTACAGTCCAAAGACAAAAAAGCAGCACAATTTTAGAAAGAATACATACATTAATGATGATGACAACAAAACAAAGACATTGTATCTCCAATGATTAACTTTCAGACGCTAAAAACCTACATATTTAAAGCCCTAAGGAGGCTTTCAAAATGCATAGCAGTCAGAAGTTTGCCAAGCTTTTTTAATGAGTAATGAGTATGTGTGTGTGCACATTCACTACCCCATCTGATGAGATTTGGAGTGGATTTGTGCAGTGGTTGAGGACAGAGGAAGCAGAGGAGGAGTGAGTGTGCATACAGCTCAGTGGCTAATGACTAAATCTCCTACTACAATAGCATTGCAGAACATAGGGAGTTGAGCCAAGCCCCCCACTGTGTAACTAACCACTATGAGCCTGGCTGGGAAATGTGCACCGTCCTACCACCTCCAGATTCAATAGTCACTCTTTCTGTCTCCCACATTCACAGGCATACACACAGCTTTAAAAGGGCTTTGCAACAATGGCCTCAGTGTTTTATCATACACTGTACTTAGGCCACATCCAACTGCTAAGAATAACAAGAGAGCCCAAAATTCCATATGAAACTCTGAACATGTAACACTATGTGGATTGTGGACCAAAGACAACAGTGCTCTCATCACAGATCTGCACTCTTTCACTGCTAACAAATATGCCAGTTTTCAATAGCATGCATCTGCCCGTCTGCTTTGATGAATGGGAGAGATGGAGCTCATCAAGTTTACATAATGAGGTGCTGATAATGACTACATCTGCGGCACCTTGCCTCACAGGACTCCTTTACCGGGTATATTACCCCATTTGTTAAACTTTAATTACCCGTCTCTCCACTGGCTTGGGGTCTCATCAGGCCATCACACTAATGGGGATGGGGCGCTCGATGGACTCAGTGTCCAGGCCAGACACAATACAGGGCAGCCAGCCATGAGCCCGTCTCATGCTTCACCCTGTATTGGGTGCTTGAGACCCAACAATCAAGTCTTTGGTGCATACCTATCAATCCCCCCGTTTCTTCAGGGTTTCTCACATATTTTAGCAACCCCCCCCCCCCTCCCCCCCTTGGTCTTCCCATTTAATATTTTCCTGTAAATATCCATATTTATAAATTCTCACAACATTAGCTCTACCTGACCTGTCCGTCTCTGTAGTGCTGTCCTGTTGATACCCTCTCGCCCATCCAGTGAAACAGATTCTGTAAAAGCAGAAGAGCATTGTTTTGCTTGCTTCAAGGTGAGTGCAACTTTAGAGTGATATTATTTAAGATAAATTAGATTACTGTGTAGTTGTTGTGAGAACACATCTTGACGCCAATCGGTACTGTCACATTATAGCTTTACACCTCGTTCAGTTAGTGCAAAGGTTTTGTAGACAATGAATTCTTGCTATTAGCAGAGGGATAGCAACAGTAAGCCCAATGTTGAAATTTGAAAATTTCCATCATAATGCAAAAAATTCTCGCACACATTTTACAGCACTGTCTGATAACGTCAATCTAATAATGGAGCAGCGTGAATGCTGGATTATTGACCGGACGGACCAACTTCTGACGATCATAACCCCATGTAGAGAAATCAGGTTTAGCTATCAGGAACTGTCAGGATTTCAGCAAGCATTTCATAGACTGGCCATGAGAATCGAGGGAACATGGATGTGTTCTCCATTTGAGGAACGTAATTGATTGCAGACAGCTACAGACACGGAGTGCATAGTAGGCCTACTTTTACTTTCTAGAGTGTGCATTCATTACGTGAAAGATGATTCATACCAAAATAGCGATCAAAGATTATTCCATTTTGAACAAAACACCCTCGTCTGCTTGCATCACACCACCTGCCATTTGACCCCTTGTGGTTCATATAGAGGAGAGCATCAGAATGTCATAACCTACTTACACCATTATCTAACTAAAGCCTCTTTGGACAGCACATCAGATCTGTGTGGTCAAGCCCACAGGGAAAGAGTGATGAAATGTCCGAAAATGAAAGAAAAAAAAACAGAACACGAAAATATGTAAAGCTGATTTAGTGATGCGGGATTTTTACACAACTGGTATTCAGAATAGACAGCCATCTGTCATCTGTGAGCCTGATATATCATACTTCTATTACCTATTCCAGAGTAGATGGAGCTTGTTGTACTGATCATAAGTTATTAGTTAAATGCAGGGGGTGTAGAGGCATTAACTCTCATTTTAAATTCATTCAAGCTATAGAGCCAGAGTTGAACACAACTGTACTCTCTTACCATTTCTCCCTCTCTTTATCACCCCACATACAGCATATTTGTCCAGGCTACCACCTCTCCATTAGCCTGGACAAATATGCTGTATGTGGGGTAATAAAGAGAGGGAGAAATGGTAAGAGGCAGACATAAAGAGCTGAGGGTTTAAGAGGGAGCAAGTGAAACAGGAGAGAAGGACGTTTGTCCATTCACACATTGCTTTCAATCGAATTTTTCGAATCTCTCTTTGTGGTCGCTGACCAGTACTCGCTGCACTGATAAACAAACATAAGACAGAGGCTAAGGATGACTACCAGTCTATTTACATTATTTCATTAAAGATCCATGGTAAGTGTTAAATTAGCTCTCTGTCTAAACACATCTTTTTTCAATGTCACACAAATAACACTTCAAGTCCAGGAAACTTGAGATGATCATTGTGAACCAAAAATCAAACCACAACCCCGAGTATGGGGTGGAGGGACAACACACCAGCCAATATCTTCATTACATAGGAAAATAGGCCCAGATTACCAGGAATGATAACATAACATAACATAACAGCTGGGCCAGGCAGGTTTGTGTGTGTGTGTGTGTGTGTGTGTGTGTTTGTTTTCGCTTGAGGAACACATCAGACTATTGTTGAATGGGACCGCAGACTGAACACCTTAGTATCATCATGTCCCACATGACCTCATCTAATGGAACAACTGCAGGAGGAAGAGTTACAATAACATAGAGGGAGTATGTTTGCACATGCCCTTTTAGGTAAATAAAATGACTGAGATAAAAAAGGACCATACAAATATGAATATTTAAGATATTTCACAATCCCGTCATGCTCACATAATATGCATCCACTGAAAGAGTAGGTTTATCAATTTAAAGTCTCTTCAAGGTAGTGTGCGATTACAATCCTCAAGATTTCTGAAAGCTGAGTGTAATTCAGCAGCTAACATAAGACATAATAAAATAGGTCTACATATAAAATAGGCTTACATAACCCCTACATGTAGGTTAACTATGGAGGCATAAATGATATCTTGCATGAGCATAAAAACACCTCACTAATTCCATGCTGACTGAGCTCAATGAAGACAAAGAACAGAGCCCAGAATATATTAATACATTTATGGGGAGGAAATTATCTCTGGACCAGCCTAATGCAAATCAATGACAATTTCCATGCCCTTCCCCTGTCCAAAACTCTCCCTTAATGCTTTTGACTGGTCAGCTGTGTTTGTTATACATGTTGCTTAGCATTAAACGAAAACACCCGCCTTCTGAGCACTGCAAGAACATAGTAAGACCCATGGGACAAGAATGTGAAGACCGGCAGGTTGTGGTGTGAATAAAAAAAGCAAAAAACAGATTTAAAAGAAGACACCTAGAGAATGCTTAACTTGAACCAAATAAAACACTAGGTAAAAGAGGCAGACAAAAGTGACTGATAAATGTCAAGCACGTCATGAGGTTTTACTAGTGTAGTGATACATGCACACAACACAACAGTATAACAGTTATTTTCTTTCTGAAGGTAAATTCAGCTCTGACTACAAAACAATCAACCATGTTCACCGGTAAAAAAATTGAAAGAAAGAAAGAAAGAAAGAAAGAAAGAAAGAAAGAAAGAAAGAAAGAAAGGTGTCAGACCAGGTTCAGAAATATCAGTGTAGATGTCCATGGCTGTGCAATTGGGCAAATACTGCAAAAGACATCTCGTCACCTTTGAGTGACTGACCACCACCGTTGGTACCATCTTAAAACACTGGCTTAAGGAGGGTTAAACTAAATTGAATGTGGCATCTCTTGAACCCTATAATGCAATGTCAGGCACAGTCTATCAATGGAATATGTAGTTTTACTGGAGTGCAGTTTACTGCAGTGACACAGGCACCTGGCAAAGCAACTGTAACAGTTAACTATTTCCTTTCTGAAGGTAAATTCAACCGAGAATCCAATGAAATCGACCGTTCATCATGTAGCCTAGCCTACATTCAGTGAGTTAGTAGCTAAATCAGTAGCCTAAGTAAGAAAGAAAGAAAGGTGTCGGGCCAGGTTGTACACCTGGATAGGAGGGCAAATACTACGAAAGATATCGTGTCACCTTTGAGTGACTGTGACCACCGTCGCTACTGTCTGAAAACACCATAGACAGTAAAAGAAAGGAAGACACTGGTCAGGGAGGGTTCAACTGAATTGAATGTGGCTTCTCTAGAATCCTATAACCCAAAACAGCTGCAATATGCTGTGCCTGAAACATTATGGAACAACTACTTTAAGTCCGTTAAACGTATTGGACTCAAGTATTACAGACTAGGTAACTACATGAGTGTGTAAAAGAAAGATAAGACAGTGATAATAAACACTGAGCAATTGGTGCAAAATAAAACAGGGACATATCGACTTACCGCATCTTTTTCATCAGGCCCGCTTTCCGGTTGATCCGAAATGCACAACTTTCTCTTATTTTTGTTTTCAGTCCTCTTCATTGTGTAACATTAGGTAGTTGCCGAGTTCAGTGAAGACCTAGCTTCTAGCATGGGTAATTCATTGAAACGTGTGCTTTCCCCCGCTTATTGGTTTAACGTTAGCAGGTTAGCCTTTTCTCTGGCCAACTAATTAGTTAACGTTGCAGTTTCGCTAAATTCATTGAATTTCTCGAACACTCCATTATGAACGGTAACGTTAGCCAAGATAATATTGTGCTATTTCCGCCGCAAAATAAAAAGCCCACACAACGAATGTGTCTGTGTTGATCCTTTGCGAGCACAGCGCGTAAGCTAACTATCAACTTCAGTACCTCTGCCTTGTTGTTGATTAGGCTTGGAACTACATGATGAGGCTTGTCATTCAGTGCAGTCTTGATGCTACGTTCATGTTGGCTAGCACTTCGTGCGAAAGGCTAGCTTCTAGCTGTGCCAAGACTGAAAAGTTCGTATCAAGGTATGCAAAGGTATATAACTATTCAAAAACGGTGGTCTTTCATTGGAAACAAAGATGTTCGACACTGACTTCACTTGATAAGTGACGTCATTACATTAATTTTCCGTGTAAAAGAGCTAATTACAGTGACCTTTCAAGAAATTAACCAATCGCGTTACTGTGACACTCAACACCACGATTCCCGACCTAACGTCACCAGGTACCTATCGTGTAAAATAGCTAACGTTTACTTAGCTATGACAATTTAAAAATAACTGGTATCGATGTTATTATGTATCCCATGAAAAATATTTCTTGGCGACAGAACAACCTAACTTCTTCCGTCCCGCAAGGCTGATGTTTCAGCGAAGTATGTCAATTGCACCATGTAGCCTTTACGTTTAGCCCGCGTTCCGCTCGAGACACGTAGGCTATACTAACGTTACTTGCAGTAGGCTATCACATGTCCAGTCTGTCAGGTAGGCGACACAATCGCTTCTTGACAATCAATCAGCTTGGTAATGGATATTACTATTGAAAAAAAAATGTGTTTAGTCGGTTAGGCACCTATTCCTCCCTTCCTCCTAGACCGGCTACAACAGCACAAGCGGTGATAAACTGCTGCAGATGCATTTCAGTCTGCAACCAGTGTGATCTTCACTTGACGCGCTTCCTGAATCTCGTATCAAGTATCATGTCAGTCGAAGTTTACTTGATAACTGATCTAGGTTCAGACCAAGTAATTTTTTGACCACATGCAACAAGGAAAATATAGTTCTGGCTGATCTGACAACAGTGAACATCAGCGGGGGGACTAGACAAAAAAGAAGTGCTGTTTTCTTTTTGCAGTTTGCTGCCACCTTGTGTCCGCCGGTAGTTGTTACCCCGTCCCATCACTTTTAAGGTGAGGAGCCAGAACATTTCTTCCCTAGTTGTTTATACACGTGACGTGAATATAAATATTTTTTGTAGTGCACGTTTTCTGAAATCGTATGTGTAAAGATGCAAATAAGGCAGTCAATATGCGCTCATTTGCATATATTTCCCAAACATTAATCTGACAAAGACAGGTTCAAAATTGTTATTGCATTCTGTTAACATAGCCTAGGACATCAGGAAAATACTGTCAGAAGTCAGAAAGAGATCAATTTTCATAATGTCATAAACCAGGCTATATATATGAATTATATTACCTTGTGTAAATATACTTTCTACTTTCAGCAGTCTCTGCATTCTTGCAGGGAACATCATGTGCTTGGGTGGGGATGGTGATGGGTATTCAGTGGATCCTGGAAAGTTTGATTGGGTGGTGGGGTGATGGGGTGGGGATGGTGATGGGAGATATGGGGGGGGGGGGGGGGGGGGCACTGGGGAGTTTGATTGGGCTGATTTGGTGTAGATGGTGATGGGAAATCAAGGAGGTTCGGGTTGAATATTGGTCCAGAGTCTCCATTTGACTGATGAGGTCCTGGGGAGTTTGTTGCTGACACTTCGCTTTCAGCAGTTATTCCAGTAGTGTTCATGTTGTTGTGTCTTTGTGGTGGCAAGGAGTCGGCGGAGGTGGGGAGAGGTATTGGTAGTAGATCAGGTACTGGTGTTGCAACATGACTCCTTTTTTTCTGATAGCACCTATCAAGGCTGCTGAGAGGCTATTTCCTCATGCTCATTACATCCATTTGTTTGCTGAGATTCCGGGGAGTTTGACGCCAGTGATTGGCTTTAGGTCATTTCAGCAGCATCCTTCTTATTGTGTCCAGTGGACGTGGCTGGGCATTGTTGAGCAGGTTGTCTAAGTATCTCCAAGGTCTTCATGGTTGGCCTGTCTCTGTTCCAGCTTGTGTTTTGGTTTAGCCGATTTGTTGATGTCATTAACTTGTTCTCTTTGTATGGCTACTGAGTGCTTATCAGAGGGTCGGCTCAATGTGGCAGAAAAAATGTTGGGTGCAGGAGAGAGAGGTTTTCAGTTAAGATTTTGGCCCCAGTCCAAATTAATTATGTGCTATTTGGTCTGAAATATTCCCTGTGATTCCATAAAGGTTCAAATTGTCAATAATGTTCATCCCAACTGAAAAGCATGTTTTTTGCGAGCCAGGTGTTTAAACCAAATAGTCTGGTAAGCTGCTGGGAGTGGACCACTGATGAAAATTTGTATTCCAAGCTCATATAGGGCTGAGAAAAGTTCCTTGAAATCTTCTTGGACATACAGCTGTTTGTCATTCGCTCCAACATGCACAATGATGCGTTTGATAGTTGCATATTTTGACACTATTTCTGCAAGTTTGTTTTTTGTGTCAGATACTGGGATACAGCATACAATTATCCTTTCTCCATTTAAATGTCTCACAGCAAAGTATACTGCACTGGTAGTCTTCATTGCACATGGAATCTGGCATTGCACTTGTAAATGTGGACAGGTACATGAACAGGTACAGTACATGAACAGTCCGGCAGTGATGGTTGTTTGTGTATATGTGTGTGTACGTTGTGTGAGTCAGAGTTAAGTCGCACAAACAGTGACTTCAGACTTGACTCGGACTCAAGCTTTGAGACTCGTGAACAAGCTGTATTTCATGCGATTAGTGTTTTTTCCCATCTAAATTTATTTATGTATTTCTATTTTATTGGTGCATATTCAGTATGTTAAAGGAATTATCCGGAGTAAAATGCACTTTAGATCGATTTACGGATGATTGGGGGTACATACGTTGAGTTGACATCAAAATCATGTCATTCGGATGTGTTTTGAGAAAGTTCGATTGTACCGTTTTCAGTCACAACTCGTAGCCTGGAAGTGAGCAGGGCATTTCAATTTCGCCGCTACAAAACGCTATTTTTATACATCTTCTACAGTTCCAAACAACATAACACTTACGTGGTAGTGAGTAGAGGGTCCCTAAAGCCAAACCGAAGTATCCCAAGGTCTTTATGTGGTCGAATAGAGTCCAGACCTTTCCGGAAATGTTGCCATCTTTGCTGTCTTGCTGCCGTCTTATTGCTGAGTGTGTTGTAACACGCTCTGGAAATTCACAATTTCGTCGCCGTTTAAAAAAAAAAAAAAAACATAGTCCAGTCCATACAACTTCATTTCAATTTCGAAAGAAATACTGGACTATGTTTTTTTTTTTTTTTTTTTTAAACGGCGACGCAATTGTGAATTTCCAGAGCATGTTACAACACACTCAGCAATAAGACTCCTACAGCAAAGATGGCAACATTTGCGGAAAGGTACTGGCTTGATGAAATTCATTCTGGACTCTCTATTCGACCACATAAAGACCTCGGGATACTTCAGTTTGGCTTTAGGGACCCTCTACTCACTACCACGTAAGTGTTATGTTGTTTGGAACTGTAGAAGAGGTATAAAAATAGCGTTTTGTAGCGGCGGAATTGAAATGCCCTGCTCACTTCCAGGCTACGAGTTGTGACTGAAAACGGTACAATCGAACTTTCTCAAAACACATCCGAATGACATGATTTTGATGTCATCTCAGCGTATGTACCCCCAATCATCCCTAAATCGATCTAAAGTGCATTTTACTCCGGATAATTCCTTTAAGGAAACGTGTGACGAGCTGCAAGTCCCCTTTGCCATAATGCGTTGCATAACCCATGCCCTACTCACCCACAGATCAAAAAATCCATTGACTACGACAACAAGTCCAGGTTCAACGTCGAATTTCATCAGGCATCTCAAAACACACCCAGAAAGAGCATATGAGGTACAGGTAACAAGCTAAACCTCGCAAAGTGTTGTGCTAATGCTGGGAACAGACAGATTGCATGTTTATATTTGGTCATATGATGTGTGCACCCCCCCTCCCCTCCCCTCCAACACTACACGTGTCAGTTGTATCATGCAGATTGTGTCAAGTAAAATAAACTATTAAAAAAAATGGCAATTGGGCAATTCCGATGTCCTGGACCATGTTTATGACCCTCTGTAGAACCTTTTTGTCAGCTGCACAGCAGTTAGCATGTGATGCAATATATTCTATGGAACAATGGTAGATACACATAAGCAAATGAGTAGCATCTCACCATAAATGGGCTCAGGGACCAATCAACACCACCATGTTTAATGTGCAGACATAATTAAATGGACGGAGGATGTAGGTGTGTTAAGTGTCAACAGGACACATTTTGATTTATGCAACATGATGTCCTGGAGGAAGACAAAGCAATTTCTCACAACTCTGCAACGGGTTTGGTTTTATATGTCCATTGATTAATTCATATTTTAAACAACAAACAGCCATTCCTGTAGAAAACCCGTAGCCCACTTACATGGCCACAGGTGTGCCTGCCTAAAAATTGGATGATAGGAAAAACATCATTCCAGCTAAGCATTCAATAATGAATACTGAATTTTATATAACAATACACTAGCCTAAAATAAATGTGCAGTCAGTGAGCAGAATTTAGGCATGGCTGCATGTGACATTGTTACAGATCAAAATGACATCTAAAGTCTAACAGCTGTTCTGAGTTAACGCTATATGTTTATTGTTAAGCTTATTGAATAGCTTTCTGATAGAGAAGACAAACCATTTTGTGGAATGACCCGTGCTGTGCCCTGATTCAGTGCTGCCAAAACTCTGCTTACCCTCTCTGTCTCTGGACCTGCGCTGTGCTGTGTGAGAAGGGGAGTGGCTACAATAAAGTGGAGAAAGCCAATGGGTGCTTCTTTTACCAATTTATTTAACAATCTCTTTTGAAGTGTTTTGTAATAAAACCATGTACAGTAAAATCACTGACTGATAGACTTTTGCTCTGGCTTTATTCTATTTCCAATGATAAATTAAAAATCCATAACAGCACATTACTTTTCTGTAAGAAACTTCTTTTCTGGGAACACTCCTTTGATCACGATTGTTGACAACAGAGAAAAAAAGGCGACAAATGTGAGCAGGGCTCTCAGAGCTTTAAACCAGCTAGGGTAGGTGGGAAGAAGAGCGAGATCATAGTGCAGAGCAATACCTAGCCCAATGATCACCGTTATAGCTGACTGTGTAAAATAATCTTTGCTGAAGAGTAAAGCTACCCATGCTATCAAAGAGGGAACAACACTATTTGCCAGGTTCAGCCAATCAGGTTTGGCTGGACTACCCTCAGGAATGGCAAAACCCCAACGCACACCACCCAAGAAGGACACGATACAGGCTCCATATGCAACTTGTGCAAATGCTATCTCAGGCATGTAGAGCTCTGTAGCACCCATGACAAGTGGTGCGGCCACAAATGGCATGAGTCCGGATAGTCCAAGATATAAGGCCGGTTTGGGCGCCAGTTTTAAGTCCTTCATATCATACCGCAGCAGGTCCAGTTCCCGAGAAGAAGGCTCTTCAGGGTGCTTTCTCTTATGCATCCAAGCTGAACTGTGGAAAGACTGAATCCTGAGGAGAGTACCTGAGTTCAATCTGAGAGGCTCTGGACCTCTGCATATTGACCCGCAGCTCAGAACCTTTCCTTTGATACATGGTGGTCTATCTGGGCAAGCGGATAGTCTGGAAACAAGCTGCAAAGGCTGAAATTAAAAGGTATGTTTTTGTTAAAATGAATTGCAACAGGGACAACCTGTACACTGTTGAGATGATTGTACAACGTTACTACATTATGCAACAGATTCCACCGTGGATCGTCTCATCTGCTTACATAACAGTGTTATATGTTTAAATAACATGGAACAAACATAATGCAAAGTGCAAGAGAGAAAGAAGTAGGACTATACATGAATACCTTGTTGCCAGACAAAATGCATCTTCTCAGTACACAAGACAACATCTCCCTAGAATCAAACATAATAGAAGTTATTTTATTTCATATTTATTTAAAAAAAATATATATATATATAAATTATGTATAGAAAGCTACCTAGGTGGCATGCAAAACACGTATTACGACTTGATTCTAGCATTACAATTAGGTTATTTTGATTAGGCTAGTTACTCTGTAGTAAGCTAGCTAGATATGTAAATAGCAATGACAGGTTGCAACGTATGGACAACTCCTAAATAGTTTAACACATTGATTGAGTCAGTACCAATCAGATGTAACATTAGCACACTTAACTTACCTAGGCACAATTATCATCTGACGCTCTCATCGTTAAAACGACACTATTGTGTAGATCAACAGTAGCAAGCTAGCTCGAACGGAAGGTCACCCATGCAATCGAACAGTGCAGAGTAAATTCCTTCCGCCAGCATATTTCTATAGGCAAAATCGTTCCTAGCAAGCAAGTACCGCTAGTCTATCGAGCGCGCATCGGCGTGTGTCATAAAAAGGGCTTGAAGCTGTTTAAGGTTAAAGAAGTACAGTTGCTTAATCGTTGAAATAAAAAAAACGGTGTAGTGTAATATAATGTAGGCTATTGCACCCCAAAAAAGAGATTAATCACCTCTGAGTTTGGATTTTAACGAATAGGCTACATTTCACATTCTGAACTTAAGTAGGCCTGTGTCAAACAAAAAAATAAACACTGACAACTCTCTCCATCAATATTAAAAGGCAGGCTAACTTAAGGACAGTACCACGACATATTTAAGCATTAGTACATTTAATTGACTGTTTATGGGTCATGATGACTCCTTCAGTTAGTGATGACATGAGTTGCTCAGACATTCAACTTTAGGCCTACATGCTTTACAAAAACAGTAATATCATTTGAAACACACTGTATAGTGGGACAAAAATGGTATGGTGGTAGGCTATACATACAACTTTCTGGTGCATCAGAAACTCAGCTTTATGTTTCGAAAAAAATCTCTGGTGTGCACCAGAAAGTTTAACTGTGCTACATGAAATTAAGCACCAGATCAACTTGTTTATTCGTTTGTGTGTCTCAGGGTCTCACTTAAAGCAACATGCAACAATTTGCCATTTAAGGGGCTGTATATTCCAGAATACCACATAGACCAGGGGTCGGCAACCTTTTTTGCCTGGAGAGCCACTTTTACCAAATGTATATATTTTTTAATCTCAGAAGAGCCACATAAAGACAGTTACAAGAAAAAGTTTGGATATTTAACGTACAGTTACTTTCATTCAACAGAGGATTTTTAAATACATTTTCTAGTTTTAATGTGCAAGTAACTTGAAATGTAAAGTGGAATGACATAAGTATGGGCCTTAAAGGACCTCACTGAATATGAGCCAGACAGACTCCAAGGCCATCACCAAATCTAATCTCTGGTAGGCCTAATGTTCAATTTCGCCAATGATATGTCAATGGAAATTGAGTGTTAGCTGAGTGTTGTTAGCTATGCTATGATGTTACACATTGTATTATATTACCCATAGCATATGACTATGTAACTATTCTGTAAAAACATTGTAGCCAAACACACTGCATAACCAAAAGTTACAACAGCTACTTTCCCATTTCAGCCTTGTGTTTGCGCTCGCAAGCTGTGGTTGCTGACGTTTCCTTTTTGACATTTTCCTTATCTAGCCTAGCCTACAGCATGCGCACACATCAACAATAACAATTAAAGTGTTCTCGTTGACTGAAATGGAGGGAAATCGGTGATTTTGTTTGATATTGACATGGCAACGAACTGCGAATGTAACAATATTGTGCAGGCTACGGTTACGGAGTCAAGTGAGGTGGAAAGTTATAGGCCTAGGCTAAATTACTTAGATAGACCTACAATATTACATTTTGAAAATGAACAAACTAAAATAAAATACATTTTAATTAAATACTCATTAATTATTTTCAAGAGCTGAGCCGCATCAGAGGGATCAAAGAGCCGCATGCGGCTCCAGAGCTGTGGGTTGCCGACCCCTGACATAGACACTTCACTGACACTGGGTTCAAAGCCGATCACATCTTGAGTTTGACATCAATGGCCATTGTGTGAATATGTGAAGTCATATTCCTGAAAGGGTTGAAACTATCATTGCATCATAGGACCGTATTTTTGGCCGCTGTTTTTTTCCCTTTGTTTGTCCGTTTGTTTGTTTTATATTTGACAATATCAACATTAAACTTGATAGTAGCCCACTTGGCTGATAGGGTACTCTGCACATACAGTAGGCGTCAACATGAGTGCACTGAAACTTTCTGTTACTTGCCCACACACACCAACACAAGCATTCCATAAACAACAGATTTTATTGAGCAGCACCGACAAACACAGAACTGAATTGTAATCTACACCTCAGCAGCGAAAGAGTTTGGTGGAAGTGTGAGGGGATAATTATGAACGCCGCACAGGGAAACTATGTTTAGTCAGAGTTTTTTTTTCCGGATTTTTTTTTTTCCAGTGATTTTGTGTCAACGATTCCCGGGACACTGAAAGACCGGGGTGCACGAAACTTGTTGGGCATGTAGCCCCACAAGGATGACACGGAACCATTGTTTTTCATTTTGATCCGTCGCCCCCCCTGCCGGACTGGACCCCCGAAAGTAGGGTAGGACAGACTCAGTTTTAGTATGTTGGTCTCAAGGGGCTATGTCAACCCATCCCATAACCACTCATTTGATGTATAGTGCCACCTAGTTGATTGCACGCATGCACACACACACACACACACACACACACACAAAGACACACACACACACATACAGTAGACATGTAGGCATAAGTATGCACGCACATGCACACACACAGGCAGGCACGCACAGACTCACACACACAAACGCACACATAAACACACAAGCACACACACGCATGCACACACACACACACAAAGACACACGCACACACATACACAGTAGAGATGTAGGCATAGGTATGCACGCACATGCACACACACAGGGAGGCACGCACACACATAAACACAATCATGTACATTCACGCATGCACAAACACACACGCACACACATAAACACACACACGCACAAACACACATAAAAACACACACATGCAGGCACATGCTGTCACACACACACACACACACCATTACCCCCCCACACACACTCACAAGCAAACACACACACACAGAGAAACACACATATACACAAAAACATACGCACATGCACCTACTCATTTACAGACACAAAAGTTGCAAGAGTAGGGGATGGATGAGATGGAGACAAATTGACAAGCGTGATTTATTTTTGCGGAGAGAATGTGCAGGACTGAATGGCGGTCGTATTTTGTACCGCTTTGCGGTATAGTTTACAGTTTTTCTCGATTGCTTTGATGC
Organism: Alosa pseudoharengus; assembly: GCF_046254945.1. Classification (NCBI taxonomy): domain Eukaryota; kingdom Metazoa; phylum Chordata; class Actinopteri; order Clupeiformes; family Clupeidae; genus Alosa; species Alosa pseudoharengus. Next base: position 5,863,462 of record NW_027468576.1, on the reverse strand, counting down.
ACTTGAAATGAAACTGGGATCCACTTGATCTTGACCTGAACCTTCTTAGCACAGCAGAAGTACTCTCTTGCAAATGATTTAAAACATTTTCATTGTTTCACATCCTTTTTCAAAACATTTAACACAGTTCTCACACAAAGACTCCTTTGGATTAACTGTGTGTAAATGGAAAACATTTATCCACAGCTAATAGATATTGCTTGCAAACCTATATGAACTTAATGTCAATGTGTGAATCTCTTTTGCAATTCTTCAATCAGCAATCATTCATTATTCATAAGAGATACCATGTCTGTTCTGTGTTGCTATTTACGAGTATGAATCTAAGGCACTGCATTGCCTATTTGGTGAAGAAAACAGTACAAAAGCTGACAAGTCCAGGTGTTTACTGTAGGTCTAGTTCAATGAAAAATGACAAGTTGTAGTTCAGTGTGAAATGTGTCTTGTCTAGGTGCTTACTGTAGGTCCTACATGTCAATGGTAGTTACATCTTGGGAGGAATAAATACAATTCATTTGTACTCAATACATTTTGTCTTTTCATAGTTTTTCTGATGACAAATGAGAAGAAATGGCACAGACATAGCAAAAATGAAGGCTGAAACTCTTCATTTTGAGAACGGTGTTTTGCATTTTGTTGGGCAGTGTATAATAAATGTACAGTTATTTGTTTACAAGTTGTATTGTTTGATGGCAAAATCTGCTTTTGCTGTGTGCTTTGAGAGTGTTATAGTCATTTGCAGGCAAAATGTGCCACTGTTTCGGCCTGCGTGTTAACTGTTTTGAAAATGTGGAGTTTGAGTTGACTGCTGCATCAAAGCAATTAAGAAAAACTATAATAATGTTGAAAGCTTTTTTTGTTTTTGATTTGTAGGAGCCACACCAGCCAAGCTCATTACGACTCACACATGCATAGCTGAACAACCTCTGTTTATTTTCTACACCAAACAAAAGGGTATCGCAGTTAAAAAATGCAACAATTTGCCACTTTCTATGGTATGCTTTTATCAGGCAACTAGTTTTCCCTTCATTTTCAAATTCATTTCAATTGTAGGCCTATGGAGCATGTGAAGGAGAGATAAACACATGTACTATTCCCACCAGCCACCCAACATATGTTGTGTTGTTCTGTGTTCTGAGCTGGAATACACAAATTGAAAGCAGACATTGCTGACTATATCGCCATTACCTACCAAAGATTACCTACCAAAAGCTGCATTCAAGATTGAAACACTGCACATTTTCAATTTTTCTGATTGCAGCTACCAGACAAGTTAATGTATTTTAGTGCATTGTTCAATGTTAGGTCTATGTCACTAAACTGTTCTGAGGCAGTTCAAGCAGTGCCCAACATGGAAGCTGCTTCAAATGAACTTCTCTCCATTCAAGTCCTACGGAGTGGCTCTGTATCTTACTGTCTGTGGTGTCAACGTGCAGGCTCTGGGTTTGTGACCAAAACCCCTTACTGCTGCTTTAAAGTTAAAGTGCAGTTTCAGATATACTAACATTAATGTTGTTGTGTAACAATTGTTTTATAATTCCATCATTGGCAATAAATAGCAAGGCAATGGCAGGAATAGAGAATGGGGGTAATGATGTGTACTTGATTTTGTTTGCATAGTGGCATAGTGTTTGCATAGTGGCAACACCATGCAATCAGTGGTCATACTGCTATGTGACAGATTCTGATTCTGATTCTGGTGGTGCATATCTTGCCATTTGGCTGGAAGAGAAACATAAATTTAATTAGCTATAACCTTGTAAACAACTTGAGACAAAAAAAGTTTTTTTCTCTATATAAGAAATGAATTGTTGAAGCAGTATTTATGTCAGTGTTTTCGTGTGGACGTGGCCGTAGACTATATTTATAGAATATAGGCTACATGCTGCCTCTTTACTCAAGGCCCTGGAAAAAGTCTATCACTGCCTGTAGATTTACTGATGGCTATAGTAATCACCATTGTGTCTTTTATGATAAAGTGGGTTGGCCATCTTTAGTTGGGTCTGCACCCACCCACTTACTAAGTGCTCTCATAAAGGCCTATGTTACCCATTGGCCACGGCGCTCCTCCAAGAAACGTTGTCTGGCACTACCGCAATCCAGACTATTTTCCTTTGGGATGCCCCAATGGTAGAACGACCTGCCAAGTGCCACCAGAGCAGGGGCATCCCTTAGTTTAGTTTTTTTTATTAGTTTATTTGTCAAGGGCCATGCACAGTTCGAGCCTGTGCATGGCAGATGTGCATAGCTATTCAGCTAATTTACATCTGTGGTCCCTGGGCAAGGGGGATAAAAGGACAATATAGACAATACAGACAATACTACAAAACAGATAGAAACCACAAACAACATAACAAGCATTACATAACATATAAACCAGTATACAAAAATATATAAATTCCATGTTATAGAAAGATCAATGACCACATAGTTGTTTTGTCTTCAGCCAAGTCTTTAAGGACGTTTAAAAACTGCTGAGACTCTCTCTGTCTTCAAGAAGGAAGTTCTTGAAGACCCAACTATTCCAAGGGTACCTCCTTTCTTCTCTCCTCTACCACTTTCTCCTTGTGCCACACATTGACTAGGACTTACAATGTCAGCAATCCTTTTTTTTTGGGGGGGGGGGGGTTGCCTTTTCATTTGGATAGGACTGTGAAATATGACAGGAAGCAAGTGAGTGATGGGATCAGGAAATGACTGCAGGCCATATCAAACCTGGGTCACCGTGGGCACTTGGACCCAAATGTGGTCCGGATGCTGTAAGTTGTGCCACAGTGCCCCCTATAATGTTTGCACTCTTATCCTCCAATAGTATTGACAGATGCAGTAGTCATTCTTAGTATCTCTGCACTGTATGCTATTCTGTAAGTCGCTTTTGATAAAGGTGTCTGCTAAATGAATGAATATAAATGAATCATGCCCTTCATGCATTTCCCTGTCCTAGGTTGACTCTCGCACTTTGTTGTACATTGTTTCATATCAAAGTGAAGCAATGAGTTATCAAATTCTGTAAAACTGATACAATGTTGTGAATAAATACTTAATTCCTGTTTTCTAGGTGTACTGTAAACCACCTCAGTTACACAAATATAATAATGTAGATGATTGTCTCACATATATTGTGCATTGCAGAATCTTTGTATTGTGATATCATGCAATGTATCTTCATAGTATTTTATTGTGAGTAACTATGTGATTCCCTATACTCATAATCTTTTATATATTATTATAAAATATGTAAATAATTATAATATTTAGTAATTATTAATTGACATCTGGCCTTTAAAAGGATACCATGACAAGATCAATAAGTATGGGTATGAAGGTGGTTGATAATTGATAATGTACCAGCCATTGACCAGGCAAGGCTGTAGCCTATCTATAGGCTGGTAGGCTATATCACGCAACACGGCACAACAACCACGGAAGCCATGGACATGTTGTTGTTCCTGTTATATCTTCTACAGTCTGATTGGAGTGTGCTTTCTTAAAGTGAAATGGTTTAACATTGATGGATGGATTACTGAATGGGTCTACCAAACCCAGGCCAAGGGCTCAGGGGGCCCTGAAGCCCAAGACTCTGCATGAAGTCGACTATGTTCTCCACCCCTGATATCTGAATAGGGCCCCTCAATCCAATAATTCTGGTTATGTTGTGATGTCTTAATAGGGGACCTCAATCCGCTATGGTTATGCTATGTATGATAATCATGTGTGATAATTCAATATAAGGACAATCAGACCGTACCTAACCCAACATGCCACTCAGCTCCTAGTACAGATCATGGTTATCTCATGCCCGCTGCCCGCATCAAATTCAAGTCACAAATGCTTGCATACAAAGTGTCCCTCTGTCTTCAAAAAACTCTTCCAAGAATACCTGACAACCTCACACATATGCACTTACCATGTTCTTCCCTCCTCTACCTCCTTCCTCTCCACTTCCCTCTCTTGGACCATACCTTGACTAGTATTTAATATGTAAGAATGTCTCCTATCCTCTAGCACTATTGACAGATGCAGTGGTAATTCCTAACAATATCTTCTCTGCACTGTAGCTTAAATGTTATTCTATTGCTGAGCAATTCCACACAAAACTGTCACATCCATAACGCCAACACAATGCCATGGTATTTAGTTGCCGTTATGGACGTGACAGTTTTGTGTGGAATTGCCCTGCTGTAGCTGTAGCTCTGTAGCTTAAATGTTAAAATGCTTAAGTGCTATTAGCTTAAATGCTATTCTATTGCTCTAAATCGCTTTGGATAAACATGTCTGCCAAATGAATAAATGTAAATAATCATGCTTTGTATTTGTCATCTTTTTTTTCAAAGATCAAGAATTGTTTTGTTTGTCACATACATAGAATGCATAGTGAAATGGCATTTAGCTGCTCAACTTTCCTGTGTAGAGGTGTCCTGAGCATATCACTTACTATTTATAAGGATAAAAAAGAAAGATTTAGAATAATTTAATAAAAAGGTTGAGAGAGAAGGGGGTAAAAAGTGCAGTGTGTGTAAGTGCAGTATGGCAAGTACATGTAATGTATTTTAAAGAGCCTATGTGTTCAGGATGCGGATGGCTTGGGGAAAGAAACGCCTTTCTGTTTTAGCCATGTGAGAACAGAGACATCTGCCTGACCTCAGTGGTTTGAACAGTCCATGGTCAGGGTGTGAAATGTCCTATATGTCCTAAATATTTTGGGGCCCTTGTTTGTACTCTTTTTGGATATATATCTAGCAGGGTAGAGAGAGGAATCATTCAAGAGTCATTATTTAAGAGGTTATTTTCAAAATGTTCTTCCAGACGACCATGCCTCTGGACCCCCTTAGCTTAGCTGAGTTACCAACTTTCTGAGGCAGGCAGAACGTCTGTGCCCAGGGGCCCAGTGGTTCATAATCCATCCATGGGCGCAATGTTCCAAAATTGCAATCAGTGATTAGATTTTTTTTTTCTTGTGGGCCCACACATCTTGTCATAAACTCATAAAATTGTGATATCCTAAGTATGCTATTAATGAAATATTGCATCATATAATTGAATATGCTACATTTTCTTCCTGAAAAAGGGACTTGAACTCCAAATTTGATAGCATTCCACCCATACACCCGTTACATCCATAAATCTTCAGTTGGCCTTCGAGGCTATGTTGTAGGCTATCCCACCCAATTTAATTATGTTGGCTAAGGATTTGTGAGTATCAGGAGGGGGAAACAAATGTGGATAGCCTCAGAAGTGAATTGTTTACAGTAGCCATTGATGGATTAGCCTACCAAACAGAGATTATAATTTTTTAACGCATTCTCAGAATTAACTTTGCAGAATGGTATCAACTAATTGAAGGAGCTATATCAATGTCCTCGAATCTGTAATGAAATTCTAAAACAGAGAACTAACTTGAGAACCATTATGCAGGGGAATGTTATGACGCGTCCATGGCGCTCTGCGATCGATTAGCACGTCTGGGGAGAAGTAGACAGGAACAGGGCAGATTGACTGGAAAGTCGGAAAGAGTGCGATCTCTAAACCCAAACAATTAAAATCCTTCAAACACGACATTTCGAAAGGTTTTATTGCAATCTGACCACAACTTCGTTTTGTTCATATCCACATATCGGATTATTGCATTTTGCGAGAGCGACAACTGGTCATAGAAGGTATGTTTGCATCGAAATATTTATCCCTCTCCGCCAGTATGGCTCTGGTGCTGCTAGGGAGCCATCTTGCAACAGTTTATTTTGCTCAAGCTGGGTCTTAAGCCATCTGGCCAGTCAAGTATGCCTGTGTTTACATTGTTGGTTGGTCGATTTGTCATCATATTCGTTCGTTTGTCCAATATAGTAGTGTGTATTTACGATGAATCACTCATAGAATGCAGATTTAACTATTTAAGTTAACACAACATAAACGGGTTGGTAAACTATGGTAGCAAGCTACATGCTAGCAGTGTCTCGCGAACGGCCTGCTAGTACTCCTAGCATAGCAGGCTACGTCGTGCTGCTGGCTTACAGGCTAACTTCAAGTTTTCTCCTGCATCGGTAATCAAGTCTACAAACACGCGTCGTTTAGTTGTAATTCATGGACATTATTTTGATTGTGGTGGATGGATGACAGCTTTGGTATCACAGTTATGCAAGTCATACTGCACACATTTGTTTCGACCGAGCAAGGACGTTGCTTGACAAGCCTGCTAGTTAAGATAGCTAGCAACATATCTTTGCTACTGGTAGGACGTCATCTAACGATTACTGCCCACAGCGTAAGCTAGTTCAGAGCGCTCTTTTCTGTGCTTTTATAAAAGTTTAATTAAAGCTACATCTTTCCATCTATATTTGTTGCGGGGCTACTGTTGAGGCACGTTATAGACTACTTTAGTGGGCATATTATTGCACCAAGAGTGTCTGGTAGCCAGCAGAATAATTTAGTTTGCATTTTGCAAGTATCTGATCGCGCTAGCTAGCTAAGATTGACATAGCTCGATGGCTAGTGAAGTTGCTGCATACATTGGCTAACTTAGGAAGTCGGGCAACGATAGCATTAGATCTTATTTAATGCATTTTTAGACATCTATAGATATTGAAGAAGAGCTGTTAATGTACATAGTTAAGCCATATTACCAACGCAGTAACGTTAGAACGTCTTAGAAGGGTTCTAGTCAGTCGTCAAGCCAGATAAGTTCACGTTAACTCGTGTTAACTGTCTGTTAAGTTACTGAAGCTTCAATTAACCAGCACTAATATCGAGAGCAATTAACAATATTGACAAGCGTTAACATTTAGGTCGTGTTAGCTGGTTAAAGTGCTGTGGCCAACTGCGTCCAGACGATTCATTCTGTCGATATTTTGACAGGTTGTGAGTTATCAAGATGTGACCGTCGACATAGAATTGACTATATTATTTTAACTTTGCGTTGTGTCTATTCCAATTTGACTAAGTATTTCATAATTTCATATTTCAATTTGAAAACACTGCTCTAACATCCATCATTATATAAGCCTAACAATATATTATTTTATAACAAATGTCTTTCCTTCCTCCCTTTTTTCTTGCAGAATTGATCTGCAGAATAGCAGGAAAGAGACTGTTCTTAAGCCTGAGGATCCCAACATCCCAGTTTTACCAACTGACACTGTCTACAAAAAGATATCAACTGCGTGGTGGTGCTGATTACATTTCCTCTTTCAAAAGGGAGATAAATGTGTGGCCCATCGAGTGTTTACTGGTCTAGGCCGTATTTCAGTTGTAGTTTTTTGCCACTGCATTAGTGAGTAATTTACTTGATGAAGCGTGTATTGAATTAATGAATAGGGACATTAGTCATATTTGGAGACCCAAGCATAACATTGGTCTTACAGAAGAAATGTTCATGGCTGTGAACGGCATGTGTTCTTGAAGATATGTCAGAATCCTTCATGTCACAGTGCTCCCAATTATCCATTTTCTCTGTATGATAACAAATGCAAACACAATGTTGGTCAAATTATAAAAACACCCCTGCCTTGCTCTTGTGATGTGACACATCGGCTACCCTGTTTTGCCCCCACGTGACTCCCTGGCTGTTTTGATGAGGTGAACTCAGGCCTTCGACCACTCTGTAAAACAGCTCTGTGTGGTACACCCACCTCAACCCCCTGGTTTTCTGTGCTTGTGCATGTCCATTGATTACAATGAGCTCGTGACAAGGAGGATCCCCAAGTGTCAGAGCAGGCACATCGTGCTGCTTCCAGAACTTTCAAAACTAAAAAGAAAGAACAACAGACTTTCCGAGCCATTGAACTGGCGAGGTTCCCCATTTTGAGGACATTTGAGACTGTTAAAGCCTCTATAAACTACCCCCATACAAAGACACCCAACCCCCCCTGTCTCTACAGACCTGCATGCACTCTCTTATCAGCCTTTCTCTTGATGTAAGGCCAACCTGGAGGATCACCAAACTACCACTGCATATCACTTGCTCTTCCATCGCCGCTTCTTATCCTTCTCTTGTTGGTCTTACCAAACCAAGGAGCTAGTTCCTCTGTTCAGAGCTCAGTGCCCAAGCTGCTGCTTAACGCTCCTGTCCCAAACGTAGCCCTCTGTCATCCACCACACCATCCTGGACACTGGAATCTCCGTGAGGCCAGGGACTGCTGTTGTCCTCGGCCGATAGGTCGCTCACCTCCAGGAGGAGCCTTGAGGAGCGGACCAGCACAGCTCGCTGCTGAGACAGGGCCTAGTGCGCACATAGAGAGAGATCTGAGGACGGCCACTGGAGTTCAGAGCCTAAGACTCTGGGGTAAGCAGCTGCTCTCACAATACCACTGTACAGTCAGACACATTTTCCAAATATGCAGTGATCCTCATGAGCATTTTGTTTGTTTTATTTATTATTACATTATTATTATTATTATTACATTACATTTAGCAGACACTTCTTGACCAAAGTGACTTACATGTCAGCTATATTACAAGGGATCACATTGTTCCCGGAGCAACTTTAACGTTAAGTGCCTTGCTCAAGGGCACAACGGTGGAAGTCGGGAATTGAACCGACAACTTTCAGGCTACTGCATGCTAGCCCAGCTCCTTAACCACTACACTACCACCGCGGTTTTCATCATTTACATCTTTGTGTCTCCCCCATAAGCCATATATAAGTCCTTACATCAACATTTCCCATGTATGTAGATCATTCTATACTGCGTACATGGACACATTCAGGCACATCTTAAAACTCAACAGAGAAAAAAATGCTGGTCATGGCCATGCAGATCGAGTAGCATGTGTAACACACACATCACATTCATCAATCTATTGCAGGTTATTGTACACAGCTGGAAAACTGGAACTGCCAAATTGATCATTTGAACTGGCATTAGCAGGATAATATCCATTCTCATACTCGTATCCAGTCTCCTACTGATGTCAGACTTTGAGCTGTTGTGGTTCTCATCACTCTCATTTGTGGTGATCAGATCCTGGCCATGAGGTTTGATGCCTCGCTCCACTGAAGGGAGACACTGGACCTAAATGGCGCAGCATGACTTTGTTCCTGCCTGGCTTAACTTCTCCACGCCTCAGCCTGCCAAGGTGAGACTCCCGGGCCGGTCCCACAGCACACACAGGCTTAGTATTACTGATGCTTAGTTTAGGGGCCTCATACAGAAGATGTTTGATGGTGCAATGAATACTCCCTTTCCCCCTAATTAACAGATTGATAGCAAAGTTTTCACGTCCAGGCAGTTGCAGTCATTTTGTTATCTTAGAATGAGGGAGTGGTATGTGTTTGAGTGTGTATGTAGGTGTGCGATTACATGTGACTGACTCTATAAGTGTGTGTGTGTGTGTGTGTGTGTGTGTGTGTGTGTGTTATTGTGCAGATCCGTTCAGTTGTGAATGAACGTATTTGTTCATCTGAATGAAGTGCACATGTGCCGCTGGTGACTAATCTTTGATTACATGCTTGTGTGTCAGTCCCCTGCAGCCAACCTTGAGAAGCATGGAGAGCACCTCCCCCGAGGAGACCACCGGCCAGGGGGGAGCCGCCGAAGACACAACTCCTCTGATGGCTTCTTCAACAATGACCCGCTCCGTGCTCCCGCAGGTGGATATGCACACACGCACGCTTCCAATTGCTCTAGCTCTAATTCTAGTGTAGATTACTACAGGTGAGAGTTTTGCAGTAGTAGGCCTACTAATCACAATTGGGTTCCTACTGATGGAGAGAAGTGAGAAGGAAACACATGAATGTTTTTAGATACAGTTGTTGTGTGTGTCCCCCCAAATTATTATTATTATGCAAAAAAGGAAAAAGATTGTCTGGGAAGTTTGGGTTTTGTTTACCATGCAACATTCATGGCCTTCTCCTGGCATCTGCCTGTGATGCACTGCACTGCTTCTAGTTGGTTTTAAAGGTGGTCCCCTCGCTCCTTATGCTGCAGATGTTGTGGCTGGTGGTGTAAACTATCTACCTCTGTAGCACCAGTACTATGTGCAATAAAAAGTTAAGGCACAGACCTGATGTACTCTTGCATTAGGGCTGGGCGATAAAACGATAGCGGTATGTATTGCAATAGACATGTAATCGATATCAATAAAAAATACGTTCGATAGAACATTCGATAATTAAAAGCAACACACGTACACCTCCTGGCTTACGTTGTCCATAAATAAATAGGCTAAATATATCTTGCATTGTAACTAGTATGTGTAACTCTACCAGACTAGGCGATAGAAGTAGGCCTACCTCAACACACTCTCAACAAGTCCTTGCCCTGTGCACTCTCTCTCTCTCTCCCTCTCAACAGGCGCATCCCTCCTCAGCATGCACATGTAATCCAAACATTCACAATCGTGCAAGACGACTGGCTAAACTGCTATTAAATCCGGTTAGCATCATTAGCACACTGCACGAATTTGTTCAAAACTGTTGCATTCAAATTGACTGCTAAATTCTAATCATCTCAATCCCGATGCAAATGGATAAACTAGCAAATTAAGCTACTTTGTTTACTATATTTCCATGCATCAACCAGTGCTTCTTTTCATTCAGACTTATATGCACACATATTTATTTGAGTGTTTTTCATGATTGTGTTATTTCTTTTCCCTGTTTGCTTTGATTGATAACTAAGGTGACTAAAATCAGAGGAAGGTTAAGTTTAAAATAAAAGTGTTTTATTTTTCTTCTTCTGGTCCTTATCTGAAATAGATTTTTTTTTTTTTTTAAAGTCAATAATTATCGATATCGACTGATATGAAATACTTATATCGTGATGCAGTTTTCAGCCATATCGCCCAGCCCTATCTTGCATACAGGCATTTTTGCATATACATACTCTTGCACACATGCACACATTGCAAGCACTTTTCTTATGTGTATGCTCATGCTGCATTAATCTGGGTGACTAGACAGTGGCCACTTCAAGTCATAATTGTAATGTTTGTCTCTAATATTAAGGGCCCTTATTTGAATGATGTTGCACAGTCTTGAGTCTAACTAAAGTTGATTTAATAACTAGGCAAAATCAATTTGCTAATTTAATTTAACCGTGGGCAAGACTTTAACTGCAAACACTGATCAGTCAGTTTAATGCTCCCACATGCCGCATGATGGCCTGTAGGCCCCGCCACTTTATAGTGTAATGTTGTGGAATTGTTTTTTTTTTTTTTTATTATTATTGTTATTATTATGATGTCTGACTTTTTTGTTGATTCTTGCTCTCCAGGGGATGGGTGGCAGCAGCCTTCCCTGTTGAGGCATGATTCGGTGGACTCGGGCGTAGCAAAGGGTTCTGGCGGTGGCCTGGGGAGTGGGCAGGGCTGGAAGGACTCGCCCGGCTGGCAGCACCATCACCAGGGGCGCCATGGCAAGCGTGGAGGGGGCGGAGGTGGCGAGCGTGAGCGGCAGGGAGGTGGCCACCGGCAGCGCAACGGAAACTTCCACCCTCCACGCAAAGGCGGGCCCTTCCAGGACCGCTACTCCGACGAGGAGCGCAACGAGGACAAACTGAAGTTCGTGGAAGAGGACTTTGTGAGTGAGCTCTACATGCAAACAGACATCCAAATGCGCTCAGGCACATGTTCCCCCCCACAACTTCATAGCACTTAGATGCACACAAACCTAGTGCTGGGTTTTAAAACTTGATACCAAAGTAGGCCTGGCAAGGAGAACATCCCTGTATCACCCACATGAGATAGCTTGCTTGCAAACCTTTTTATGTTAGGATTTTGCATTCCTTTTTGTTTGTTAGATTGTTTGTTTTTGACCAAAAATCATTCTTTTTTGCAACCATTACCGGCTAGTTCCAGCATCTAGAGAGGTTGTTGATAAAAAGATCTAAGGTATATGTGAAAAGAAATTTGCATTTTAAAAGCTGATTTAAAGATGGAATTAAACAGTTTGAAGAGAGAGACATTGTTGGAATTCATGACCTCATATTCTGTACAGTATTCAAAGTGCAAGGTTGCAAGGAGCACAGTGCAAGTGGATCTTTTGTTGGTGTTGAGCCAGCCTAGTCCTAGCTTGTAACTTGTTGCCTCACATGATTGTATTGATACCGCAGATCGCCATATCCTGAGAAGCTTTCTAACTATCTTTAGTAATAGTTTGTGGGTGTAAGTTCTGATAAAAGTCTGAATCAAATCAAACGACTTCACAAAGCACACCAATGATATGGCTTAGGAGGATTGTTTTTCACTTCTTGTTTCCTTTGTAGTGTTTGTATATGTGCTCACCATACAGTAGTTTTGAGCTCAAGCAGAAGTGTCTTTAGAGGCAAAGTTTACTTGTTAGTCACTACATGTTTGCTCCAGCTATCTCTGTTGCCACCCGCATTCCTGTGATTTTAGACACTTCAAACACCTAATAGACTCCTACATTGTTGCCAAGGCTAAAGCTGAGTATGTTCAACAGAAGCTATGCAGCCAAATACAAGGCCATTCAACTCACTGACTTTGTGTGTGTGTGTGTGTGTGTGTGTGTGTGTGTGTGTGCGTGTGCGTGTGCGTGTGTGTGTGCGCGTGCGTGTGTGTGTGTCAGCCCTCCTTAAACCCGGAGACAACTGGAAAGCCAGTGAGCCAGGCTCGTGCTGTGGGGACCCCTGCCGGAGTTTGGGGTAAACGGCTTCATACTGCTCAAATTTACATTCTTATTAGAATCTTAGAATAGAGAGGCAATTAAGTGGTCAAACTTGCAACTTGGCATAATCATAAGTGTTGTCATTATAAACATAGTTAAAAGTAGAGTTGGTGCAGCCCATTAAAATGGCATTGTTTTTTTTCCCCTCAGAGAATCCCCCCAGTGCCAACAAGCAGGTGTCTAAGATGCTGGTCATTAAGAAGGTGTCTAAGGAGGACCCCAGTGCTGCCTTCTCAGCTGGTTTTGCCAGTGCTGGCCCACTGCCCACCAACGGCACCAAAGTGTCCATTGCCGGACCCAGTGTCTACAAGAACCTGGTGCCCAAGCCTGCCACAGCTCCCAGCAAGGTACAGTAGGCATGGCAGTCTCAGTTTCCACAGATACCTCTCCAACATTTATGACTTTCAGTGTCATCCCTGAGATTTTCATATGTAGCCTAGTGGTAAGAATAAGCTATAGTTTATACGTAGCTTGCAGTTGAGTAATCGTTGTCTTATTGTTGCTTCTGCCCCAGCAGCCTGGTCCCTGGAAGCCCAATGGAAGGGAAACTAAAACGGGTTTGCATTTCTCTGGCCGGGACTCTGCCTTCTCAAGCCCCGCCGCTGTGACCAAACCTCTCCCCCCTGTCAGCGCCCCAGTGCATGTCACCCCAAAGGAGGTGAGGAGGACACTGCTGGTCACACATGGCACTAGGATGGCCTTCTGGGCCTGCACACTTTTCACTTTTGCAGTAAAACTGACCATTTTCATCTGAGGTCATTCTAATGTGGCAAACCTCTGTCTCATTAGTTACCACAAGTTAGGATTGGTGGAGAGATTTTCATTAGCCAACAGTTATCATATGCACTTATATCATGTGTCACTCATTTGATTGGACTTCATTCCTCAAATGACTGTTGGAATGTTACTATTTTTGGTACAAAGCATACAGATTTTCAGCCATGTGAGTTTGTTAATGTCAAGCAAATGCTCTGTTAAGGAGTGAGGCTACATTTGAATCTGAACATAGTTTGTTGCCTTCAGTAACACTACGAACTGCCACTGCAAACTAGATGATAACCCCTGATAACTTTCTTAATGTAAAACCAAGTGTCAAGTGTAATTATGTACATTAGCCACAATAATATTCTTATTTGGAATGAGCTTGAGTAGGAAGGTGCTCTATGTATGTAGTACAGCGAAGCACAGTCGAGCAGAGCTCTGCTTAGCTAAAGGTGGAGGCAAAAGCCTGGTAAAGGCTGAAGAGTTAAGCAGTTTCCTGCAGAGCACACACTGTCCAAAACAACCAGATTATGAAAGCAGGACTCTTAAGGGTACTGACAGAAAGTGTGCTCTCTATCATGATACGGGTACATTCCCCCCCAAGGGTGTCCCTAACCAAAATCCTACTGCCCTCCCAAGCATGTTGAGACTGCTTGTATCACGGCCAATATAAACAACTTATTGTGTTGTGTACAATTATTATTGGGAAAGCAGCCATTCAAGAGATTAGTGTGGGTTTAATTTTTCCTCTCCCTTTCCCCCCTTTTTCTTTGTGCTCTCCGTTCCCTCTCCTCCTCTTCTCTCTCTGTGTTCTGTCCGTCCGCCCCCCCAGCCTCCCTCCAGCACCACTCCTCCCATAGACATCACCCCTCCCCGCCTCAAGCTGATGCGCCGCAGCACCGACCGCAAGAGCGAGTTCCTGCGCGGCCTCAAGGATGAGCGCAACGGAGAAGTGGGCGGCAGCCACAGCCCTGGAGTGCCCACCGAGGTCAGACACACACATGCATGAGCATATACTGTACACACACAATACACGTATAGCTGATCTGTGAACATGTTCAGGTGTCTTTTGCTGTGTTTGATAAATTGTATAGATCAGATAAGTAGATGATGTAACGGTTGATCAGTCCGCAGTGATGGTCTCCTCTCCAAAAGACTGCAGAGCTGAGCCAAGCAGCAGCAAATCTCGAGGCGTTTCGCAGGCGTGTTGGTTGGCCTCGGGTTCTTTGAGCTATTTCTGGAAGCTGTCTAATAATGCAGGTGTGGTGTCCCTGTTGATTACTGGTCGGCCGTTTTGGGAAGGGTTTGAACATGTACCTGTCATTGCCGTGTCCCACAGGGAGAGGGCAGCACCCCAGAGCCCAAGGAGTATGGAGAGGGACACGAGAACGGCATCTCTCACTCACTCAGTGACTCGGATACCGAACATCTGTCCAGCTCCCTGGAGGCAGAACATCGGTGAAGAATGCAGACAGACATACAATCACTCTCTCTCTCTCTCTCACACACACACACACACGCACGCACACACACAGTTGTATTAGGTCACATTCCATGTTAAGGAAACAAGGAATTTTTAATACAATTTCAAAGTAGTTTAGCTCAACATTGCCTCACAGTAATTGCCCAAGTGTAGATTGAGGTTTTGCTTCTGCTATAATAAAAAGTGTAGTGAACGTGTATTCGTTTGATATACATACCACCTTCTCACTGGTTTGAGCTGTGCCTTTAGTAGAAATTTGCTGACCTCTCTGCTTGCTTGGCCCTGATAGGCTGCTGAAGGCCATGGGCTGGCAGGAGCACCCGGAGAATGATGACAACTTCCTGCCTCTGACTGAAGATGAACTGAAGGAGTTTCAGGCTAAAACTGAACAGGTATATGGAAGCTTTTATCTTTCTTACTTGGATGCATTTAAAAGGATGCTATTAAATGTAACTAACTTGGACAGCAGTACAGTTATGTGTGCATTTTCTTTAATTGCATATAACCCTTGGGCTTTAAACCTATTGCCTTGGCTTTAGTTGGCTTGGTTGTCCAGAAAAGCTCCAGATAATGGTTGGCACAGATGAGCAATATTGCACTGTATTGGCCTTGACTGTGTGTGTGTGTGTGTGTGTGTGTGTGTGTGTGTGTGTGTGTGTGTGTGTGTGTGTGTGTGTGTGTGTGTGTGTGTGTGTGTGTGTGTGTGTGTGTGTGTGTGTGTGTGTGTGTGTGTGTGTGTGTGTGTGTGTGTGTGTGTGTGTGTGTGTGTGTGTGTGTGTGTGTGTAGCTGAGGAAGAATGGACTGGGGCGCAACGGAATGCTGGTGAGGCCACGGGGTGTTGCCATGCCACTGGCCTGGCGGAGCCCGGTGGAGACAGGCCTGGAGGAGGGCTCCGAGTCGGAGACGAGTAGCAGCAGCCAGACGTCTGACGACGAGGGCACCTAACGAGGGGAGCGCCTCTTCCATGTCCTTCCTCCCACTCACACACCACCTGAACAACCACCCATCCCGCTACCACAGTCTCTCGCTCTCTTCCATTCACACTGTTTTATTTAAAGAAAAGAGAGAAAAATGGATGAAAACAACAAAAATAGATCTCATGCACAAGAGACATCAGTCATATCCCAGATAGAAAAAAATAACATGCCATGAGTCATCCACTCATGAGGGCAATTTTTGTTTTCTTTTTCATCTTTCCCTTTCCTCTTGCCCATTTTCTCCTTTTGTTGTCCCATTTTTCAGGAACTTGAAAAATATGGAAAAAAAAAAACAATGTATGAAAAGTCACACAGCATCTGATTTTTTTTTCTTGCTTGGGGAAAACAAAGACTAACTCACAAATAACAGCAACTATAATCCTGATTTAACATGAAACAACTTCATCAGAATGTTCTTTTAAGGAAAAAAAAAAGAATAAATAAAAAATGGCTTTGACACCTTTTTTGGCGAAAGCAATTCGTAGTGTTAGTGTTGATAAAACAATCATTGTGAGCCGTTGCCACCAACGAAGCTCCCAGTCCCTCAAGGAACACAAGTCTTTCACCATCTACAGCAGTGATGAGCTACCAACCCCCTCCAACATACACACTTATACACACAGTGCACTGTCTTATGATGCACGGCAGCTAGTGAATGAAAAAAAAATAGGTGGACGCTCTAAATCCTGGTCCTGAAGGACCCCTCTTTAAGCCGGTTTTCAGAGCAGGTAGTCCATCATGGACACAGCTGGAACCCCATGACACCTACTGGTGGTGGCTATTGAGAGATAGTTGGATGATGGTGCTTTGAAAACCAGCTCTGTGTGGGGTGTGCCTCAGAGCCTGGGTTCAGATGGAGGAAGGCTGATGCTTAATATTTAACTGGAACATGCAATGTTCGGTGGAGGTGTGTCCTTCTGATGATGTGCTGTTTACTTCAACATTGTTTGGTTTTAACGTCTCATGATTAAAAGACGCGCAACATGTTCTTTTCTCGTCTCTTGTTAGAGAAGTCTGTTTTCACTAGAATTATTTCAGCACCATGAAAAAGATCTCCTGTAATCTTGTGTTTACAGCTGCTCCTTTCTGTGTAATCCGAAAACAATTCTCAAGCAAGCACACCGATCCTTACATTGTCTGAATGTAGCCAGTAAGGGCTTAGCAGAGTGAAGAAAGAGAGCAAATGCTTTATCTTCAAAGGCGACGGTTAGTCAGCTCTGGTGAAACATGACGTCTCGTGTTTTGATTTTTTGGCATTAATGATTTTCTGATGGTCTGGGTCAGACAGAGGAATACTGGGATGATGCTTTGGAGAGTGATTCGAAGTTTTGTTTACTTGATACCCAATGACAAAGAGAAATGACCGAAGGTTCTGAATTTTATGACTTTCAACCCCATGCCCAACCCAGTTTCCCTACTGCTGTTTTAAAGGTGTAGCACCATCTTTCTCTAGTTTCATGAGGGACTGCTGTTGTAAATTATGGTTCACCAGATTTCTGCTTTTGTTTTGGTACCTCTTTATTTCTGCTGATAGGGCATAAACGGCTTATCACACACTTAAGGTTCTTTGTTTTTGGTTTTTATTTTGGTACAGCTGTATAAAATTCCCACATTTACTAGTTTTGTTTTGCATTATTTTGTTCCTGGAGCCTTGATATTCAGGGTGGATTGTAAAAAATATAAGAATAAAAATTGTGAGTTTTGGAAGATTATTTTGATAACATTATTTGCAGATTTGAGAAAATGATAAAGGTGTCGTGTATGGGGGTTATCTGTGTGAGACGAAGACAAACAGAAACTACTGCATCTTGGAGGAAAAGACAGAATAAAATTGTAATAAATATTTTGCATCAGTTTGCCAAACATGTCTACCCTTTCGTTGAATTTCAAAAATTACACTAATAATTTTTGTTTTCATGCAAGCTATACATAACTCTGTTGCTAAAGCTTTTCCTGGGAACTACAGGACTTTTATTATTAGTGTTTCCATATGGTCATCTCCCCACCCTTTTACTTGTTTGCCATGTTACCTGGACAGGTGATAAACATAGTGACTGTAACTAACAAACTAACTGTCACCCTTAGCAGGCATTGTAAACAAAAAGAAGGCAGAAAAGGTGACCGGGATCTTGGCATCGCTTTTAACTAGCTCAGGTCTTTAACACAGCTATGCCCTTTATCCACCAGTGAATGGTTTCTTTCAAACCTGAGAAGTTCAGTCAGCATCTGTGAGATAGTAAATTAAAGGGACATCTCATGTAGTTAATTAGGGGTCTCACAAAAGGCCTATAGATGTGGGATTCAGAGGAGTTCAGTTGCCGTGACTGCCACATGGCTTTCCGGTCGGGGGGGCTCCTGGATAAGCACAAAGCTCGCTTCTGCCTGGGGAGTGATATTGGAGACCCAGCCGTGCTTCGACAGGGTCATGTGGAGTTCGCCAAACCCGAGAGGAGCACCTGGAGGGGGCTGGGGCCCAGCAGGACCACCACTCCTGCCCTTATCAGTGTGAGAATCCCTCTCTTCTATCTCTCTCTCACTCTCACATACAAACACAGTTTCTTTCTCTCACTTCACCTAATGCACTGTTCCTCTTCTCACTTTGTCCTCTTATCTGACTGAGGTGTTTGAGCTGAAATGACAGTACTATGGGAGAGCTCATATTACAGTGACTAAGCTCACTCTGGACAAATCAAGCCTAACATCTGTGTGTGTGTGTAGACATGTATGCCAAACATTATGGTGGACTTCAACTGTACTCTGCACAGCTATAGAAGTGTTTCAAGTCATTTGACATATGTCATGTTAGCAAACACATACAGTCTGAGTACCTATGGCCTCATAAAGCCATGAGTGTGAGTTCACCACCTCCATCTCCAACTACACAGCAGAGAGTGGCGTGTACGAGGCAGAGTAAGGAAGGGGCCGAGGGGGGTGACCCCCAGGGCAGCACGACTGACAGCGCTGCTCTGAGAAGACTGACCAATGAGGTAAATGGAGAAGCACTAACTCAGAGCCCATACTAGGAAAAATCTCTGAGCAGGCTGGCCTTCCATCAGTACAAGTAGCAGTGTCAGCAACCCAGTAGAAGTAGCTGTCTCAACAATTTGGGGGTTTGGGGAACATTGATTTCTAGTGTTCATGCTTAGAGATGCATCCAGGACCACAGCATACCTCATGATACTGTACTAGAGTGAGCCAGTAGTTTTTATCTCAAGTTGTACTGTCTACACATTGCAAATATATACATATAGTTTCAGACACTTGCATGAGTGTAAGAGACCTCACATATTCACAATGTTTCAGTTTCTCAAGCTAAGGATGTCCATTCAGGAGAGTATGAGCAGTCTGCCTCAGCAGCCAGTGTCAGAGGTGAGACCATTACTTCATTCCTGCCATGAAAATTACCTTACCTAAACAAACCTGAGACACACATTAGATCGTCCCTTCATTCCTAATTCAGACATAATAAAGTGGCTTTGGCATAGCTTTCTATTATTCTTACCTAAATAAACCTCAGCTATATGAGATAATTTCTGCATCCTGTTACATAGCCAGTAAAGTTCAAGAAGCCACATATTTAAGTCTTACCCAAAGAAACCCAAGATACATGTGTATGCACATAACTAGACTGTTTTGAAAATCTCTCATGGTCATACTTCTATGGGTGGAGAGAGGATATAAAACAAGATGAGAATAAGAAAACTTTATTAGTTAGCAAGTCACTTTATTCATTAGCAAGTCACTTTATTAGTTAGCAAGTCACTTGCATCAATATTCTATGAAGAGCAAAATCCTTTGTGAGCATGTGTGATGTGTTAGAGTGTTTCAGTGGTCCCAGAGGTGTCTCAGGTGAGCATGTGTGATGTGTTAGAGTGTTTCAGTGGTCCCAGAGGTGTCTCAGGTGGCGCGCGGTGAGAGGCTGAGGGAGATGTGGGAGCAGCACGGCCACCAGCTGGCTGAGATCAGGGCCCACACTGGCCACCTGGAGCAGCAGAGGGAGGGTGAGGGAGGGGCCTTGCTCTGCTCACACTGCTCAATGGACCACTTGACACTCTGTTACAGTTTTAACTAAACACAATAGCACATTTTCCTTGAATTGGGGCCATGCCATGCAGTCAATGAACACATTTCTAAGATGCTTGCATTTTCTTTACATACAAGCATAATACAAGTCTTATTTACAGTACAAATGCTTATACTCAGCATGCCAGAACTGAAAACGTAATGTTCAAAACCTTTGTAGTTTAAACCTCTACTTCTGCAGCTAAAAAGCTACAGTATACACAATTGTGAGAGGTGTGCTCTCATGCTCACCATAGAGTGTGTGTGTGTGTGTGTGTGTGTATTAGAGATTGAACGGCGATTGGCTGCATTGTCTGGACTGAGTAGTACGGCTCATCTGGAGAGTCTGCTGCAGGAGTTGAGGGAGCAGGAGGAGAGGAATGAGGAGGCCCTGCAGCACCTCAGAACACAGATCAGCGTCCTGCAGGCACAACAACAGCGGTGAGAGAGAGAGAGGGAGAGAGAGGAAAATGAGAACTACAGAAAAAGATTGAATGTACAGTATAAGGAAACACATTGAATGTAACCTCATGCGACCATTAGCTCATTTGTAAAGAGGGACAAGGGGCCGAGGAGAAGAGAGAGTGAGTAACTAGCTGCCAGCCCTCCTGTGTTATCTCAGAGCCAAAGACGCCGACGCTCCTCCAGACTCCCCTGAAGACAGAAGGACACAGCATGTTACTTTTGACCTCATATCCTCTGTGGATGGACCGCTCTCCAACCAAATAAGGTCAGCAGCGAGCTATCCAAACAACTATCACCAGTTCATCATGCCATTGGCCAGGATTCTCTCTCCAATCTCTGTAGGAGAAACGGGCCAAGTGACCACAGACCAAAATCCCTGTCTGTGCTGAAGGGAGCTTATCAGGTTTCAGGTTGAAAGTCTTGAACTCCCCTCCATGATTGAATCCAGGCCCATAAATACTCAGACTCAGAATGAGATAGAATTTTATTTCTTTTTTAGACTTTTTTTTTTGCTTCAGTCAGACTTGGTTAACTCTGCATGTATTTCCCTCTTGAAGCTATATGTGTGTCACTGTAAAACAATCAAAATTAGGCCCTTCTCCAACATGACTGTTTTCCTTTGCTCTGCTTCCTCTCCTGTGATGCCAGGTCTCTGAGGTTAGCTTACATGCAGTCGGGTGGTTCGGACCCGGAGATTCTGGCTCAGATGCATGACCTGCAGGCAGAGGCTCACACACTGGAACAAAGCCAGCTCAAAGAGGGCCACAAGAACAGCAAGAGAAGTGAGCGGCTAGGAGTACATCCATCCTGAATCCAAATGCATATTCATGTCCAGTGCAGCCTGTCCGTATTTGTAGGAGGGTGATTGGCTATTTGTAGGAGGGTGATTGGCTATTTGTAGGAGGGTGATTGGCTATTTGTTGGAGGGTGATTGGCTATTTTCAGTTCAGTTCAGATCATTTACTTGTCACATAAAGTTACTATTTCACCCACAATTCCTATTATACATCTATACATCTGTTGGCAAACAGCTTTAAAACTGATAGCTCTGTTGTTTCAGTCATTCATTTGATCTGTGTCTTCCCTCCCTCCCTCCGTCTCTGCACACTCATCTGTCACTCCAGGAGTAAAACTCCGGCCGCAGGCTGCGGAGCTGACCTCACTGGAGTCGGACAACCGGCAACTAGAAGAGGAGATCTTCAGGATCCAGTTGCTCCGGCAGAGGCATCGAGGGGAGGAAGGTGCAGCTGTTTGGCCTGTGTTGCTGTGTTATTGTGCTAGTTGATGTTGAGGCTCTCCAGTCACACTGACTGCCTATGTGAGATATTTCTGAGCTGCAAAAAAGTGAGCCAACAGTGGCCAAAAGTGTAAAAGAGTCTGTGTAGGGAGATGTTGTTTTTTTCCTTAGTAGGATACATGCTGATTACAAAAAGTCCAAAGAGGGCTTACATGGTTCTATTTACTTAGAACATTTTCGCGCTGCTACTATGGGGGGCTGGAATAAAAATCTCCATATGGCTGCTGAGTAGGCAGGTCAGCTGAAGATGATCTGAAGCGCTGACCCTCAAATCTTAGCTATACTTCACTAGCACAATGGCTAAGTATCAGATAAAAGCGTTGGTCCAGTGTTTTCTCACTGGTCCCTGCCGTGACAGCAGGTGCAGAGTTCCAGCTGATGCAGAGGCAGCAGCTGCAGCAGCTGGCAGGCCTGCAGGGGGAGATAGAGAGCCTGCGTCATGAGGTGGCGAGGACCAGGGCAAACCGCCAAGCCCCTCCACCCCCTCCCCCACCCCTCTTTCCTGGACCAGGGGCTCAGCTACACCCCCACGCTTCTCTGGTGAGTGCTTACTCCCAACACCAGAGGAATATGAGAGATTTGGTCTAATGGAAACTGTATAAATCACTGTGTAAGTCTCACACATGGTGGAGAAACGAATGTCTTTCTTTGTAAATCTTTCATTCAATTGTTTGTTTATTGACTTAATTAATTAAACATGTGATGTACACTTCTCTACTATTTAGCAGCATTTCAGTTCATTTGAAATTCATCAGCATTCTAAGGTTATATTTACAGCTTTTGCAGATGCTTATTGCTTACACATGCAGTAGTTCCTATTAGTAATGATGTGCTGATAGTCTTCATTGGTGTGCTAAGGAGCAGCGTAAGGCACAGACATCCCTGCTCAGTAGACATCTCCTGAACCCCCGAGACACACTGGGGCCTGCTCCATATGATCCTGCGTAAGTAACGAATCTATACGTTTCTGTATGGTATGTTCATGAGTATCAAGTGTTCATGTAGATGTTTGGTATGGTGTTTATGTATGTGTCTCTGTGAGGTGTCATAACATCTGACAGCCTGTGTGTGTGTATCGTTTTGCAGAGCTGGCTTTGTGATGTTCTATGATATGGTGGTTGGTGTGGATGCCACACTCACAGCGCTGCGTCTGGTGGTAGGACTCTTCTGTCTGGGCCAGGAACTGGGTCGCCCCACCCCCCTGCCCCCTGTGCAGTGCCAACCTGCGGGGTCTCTGTCTTACCCCTACAGCATGCCCACTGGCAACTATGCCATCCTGTCTGCCAAGCAGCCAGTGCCCAGGTTAGAATAACAACTTGGTCTTTTACAAGAGATTAGTCTATATTACTGTAGACTAATTTCATTAATTGAACTGTTCTGGGAAATGAGTCACACATTTGATACTGACCAAAGATTCAAGTTTAATAGTGAGTCTGAGGCACTCAAAAGGTTTAAAGGTTTGGTGTTGCTTTAAAGACTGACCAAGGATCTTTGAATTTTCTTGAGCGCAGCCACACAGCACTCTTCCATTGACTTGCATTGTGTTTAATACAGTGACAACTCGTGGTGCCCCATGGTATTACAAGAGAGCTGGGCTGATGCTTGCTGGTTTGCATGTTAACTTCGGTGGATATCTGAACAACACAGAGCATAGGCGTTTTTGACACTACGTCACAACAGTTCTATCTGTGCATTCTGTTGCTGTTTCTAGGTCATTTTTAAATCCATAACTTTAAAGATAATTGTGTCTAATATCATCATCATGAATGCTCCTCAAGGATCCAGCCGTCCCCCTCCCTTTCCTTGCTGGTGGAGGTTCAGGCAGCTGGAGGTCTGGACCCGTATGGTCAGGACCTGGTGTCCCGTGGTTGGACCCGGCTGCAACTCTTTGACCAGCACAACCAGGTGCTGAGTGGCTACTGGAGGGTGCCCATTAGGATCTTACCTGTGAAACCATCCCTGTCATCTGGACAGCTCAACTCAGTGTCTCAAGTAAGTACAGCTGTTCAAAATAACTAGGCTATATAAGCACCCTGGCACAAGACATCTCATAGATGGGCTGACATAGTGTGACACATTCACACTTACAATACCTCACCTAACCCAACAAATTAATGAACCTGAATATATTATGTAACCTCACTCATATACCTTGGCTGGCTGTACAATGTATCTCACACTGATGGTATTACTAGCAATATTGATTGAGCTGTTTTGTCATTGCAGCTAATGTATTCCCTATTTTTTACTGATAAATTGAAATATATATTGTTTATTTGTCTGTTATAAATTTGTCTATTTTTTACAGCTCGGTAATATGGAGTTATGCCTGAGAGTGACAAATGCACGTGATGGTGAGGTTCAGTCTCTTGCTGAAATTGATCCAAGCCACACCAGCCATTACAAGTACCCTGCCTTGGTAGGAGACATTAATTTATTCCAATCCTAAATCTATCCCCATAAACGTGCTGAAACATTCACTTTGTTGGTACAAAGAGACATTTTACTAATGCCGAGGTGTGTGTGGGCTGAGTGACTTTGTCAAGTAAGGTTGTTGTTTTTGCAGGCCTCTGGAGCATATGGAGGGAGTGCACCACCTCACCTGACAGCATTGCAGCCTTCCTCCAATTCTGCTCTCTCTGCTCCTTCCTCTATCGATCAGGTGGACCCTCCCACTGTGGAGGAGTCCAGTCAGAGGTGAGAAAGAGATCTAGCCCCAACCCTCATGTGTCACTCAAATTCAGATCATTCTACTCATCCTTTTACAGTCTAAAAGAACCCTCTTCTTTTAGACTGGTCTCTGGATCATTTGGTCTCATGTCATTTCAGTATTTCAGAACTCAGGGTTGGGGCCTCTTTCTCACCTTGGTGAATGTTGATTGAAGTGTCTACATTAATGTGTCAAATAATTATGGGGTGCTGATTCATGAATGATATTTGTATAAATTAATTTAAAATAATTGCGAATCTGGAACTCTTTGCCTATTTTTTGTTTTTGTTTTGAGTCTTTTCATATACTTTTAAAGAACAGCATGCATGGTCTTAGCTTTTCTATGTTCTATGTATCTGAACTGTTTCATTTTATTTAGTTATCTATGTCAATTTGTGAAAGAGAGTGTTGACCACTCCCATTGAAACAACACAAATAACCCAATTAAATCACAATAATAAACTTTTTCATTAAAAGAATTTTCTTTGTATCATTTTTTCATTCAAGCATCTGTTGATAAAATGATGGGATCATATCAGTTTTACTAATGTGGTTAAGGTAATTCAGTGCTGTTTGCTGCGTTTGTCGGACTGTAGTGATCTACAATCTGTGCGAGAAGAGGTGAGGAAGATGGAAGGCTTTGGAATCATCATAGACAGGGTGAAGGGGGTCGCATCAGGACAAGGCAGTGTCAGACTGACCGGCTACAGTCTCACATCTGGACAGGTGGGATCAGTTCTGAAACTATGGAAACATTACATTCAGTTTATGTAATATTCAATTACATACTTTACAGTTCACTAAAGACTCACATATGATTGCATTAGACAGACAATATTCCCTTTATGTCATCTGACATTTATGGACCATAACATTCAAGGTCAAACTACACATCAAGTACACTCACACACACAAGAATTGTTGATCATTTGCTTTAAAGGCTAAATGTGTGATTCTGATCAGTTTATTCATGCTCTTTGTAGGTCATCATGTGTGGACTGTCTGCGGTGCACTGCTCCACATCCACAGTGTCTTCCTGTATCACACACAGACACTTTATTTATGGAGAACAGCAGGTGCTTCTGCTCTCATACTGTTGTGTGTACACACTACTGCTCTTACCTGTCACACAAAAGACACACCTCTGGTTTCACTGAATAGTTGAATGTCAACACCAGAGAAAGCATTTCACTAATATTTTTCACTAATATTTTATGGACCTTTATGAAAATTAGTTCACCAGACTTTTGTATGTTGCAATGTTGTTGCCTTGCCTGTGTGACATGCATTAAAG
Source organism: Alosa pseudoharengus (assembly GCF_046254945.1). Classification (NCBI taxonomy): domain Eukaryota; kingdom Metazoa; phylum Chordata; class Actinopteri; order Clupeiformes; family Clupeidae; genus Alosa; species Alosa pseudoharengus. The sequence goes on along the minus strand of NW_027468576.1, from coordinate 5,837,792 downwards.
GGGAGATCATAACACAAAATATGACTTCCCTTCAGGCCTGCTTCCCTGCTGTCCAGCCAAGAGAGGACCTGATTCTAATTCTGCGCTTCTACCACCTGCCCACTGATGGTGCTGAGCTCCTCAGAAGCCTCCTGCGGCAGAAGGAGGTGGCGCCCTGGGAGACTGCTGTGCTGGTGGGAAACCTCAGCAAACATGAGGAGTGTGTCGTAGCCTGGGGGGCCATCAGACTCACTAGGTCTACATGTGAGTTGTGTCAACATTCTGTGGAAAAATCGGGTATACAAAGTCTGATGAAGAGATCTGGATGTGGATTTGATTTTACTCTTTTCCTGATAAGCCCAGGGATCCAGAAGAGATGAGAGGGCGAGCCTCTGGAATACAGGCACTCACCTGGTGCCACTGTACTGCACACCTGTCCTTCCTGTCATCTCTCTCAGCCCACTGGTATGCAGTCACAGTCAGATTACATCACTCACCCCCATCACATTCAGTATCATTTTTTGTGGCCATGGATATTTGTCTTTAAAGCCTTATGTGAAAGATTTTTCAAGTGTGTGTGTGTGTGTGTGTGTGTGTGTGTGTGTGTGTGTGTGTGACTGTTCCACCATCAGTAGGGTCATGGGTGGAGTCTTTGACCACCATTACAACCAGTGAGCCATATCGGATGATAACTTGGATGTATTAACACCACTTTATAAGAGCCTCATTAATAATGTCACTGGAAACCAATGCACTTTCATATTGGGTTTATCCTGGCATCTACGTATTGATATGCTTCTTTGACCAGCACAGGGTTTGTAATAGTTTGCAGTGTATTGCATATAAATGTGCAAAGCAGTTTTTTCAGAGTCGGTCCTGACATAGCTACAGGGGTTGACTTGGATAGCAACATCTTCGAGCCCTTCTACAACTTTCGGCTGGAGCTACGATGCCCAACTCTTCCAACTTCTTCTACCGTTTTACTGAAGGTAAAGTGGAGAGTGAATGTCAGTAAAAAGCATGATGATCCGTGAGCAGCATAATAATGATGTACAACAGCAGCCGTGGAACCGAAAGGTTGCCGGTTCAATCCCAGACCAGTAGGAAAAATGTGGGCGGGGGAAGTGGTTGAACACTGCTCTCCCATGCCCACATCCACGGCTGAAGTGCCCTTGAGCAAGGCACCTAACCCCTCACTGCTCCCCGAGCGCCGCTGTAGCAGGCAGCTCACTGCTCCGGGTTAGTGTGTGCCTCACCTCGCTGTCCTCTGTGTGTCTCACTAATTCACGGATGGGATAAATGCAGAGACCAAAATCCTTGTATACGCAAGTATACTTGGCCTGTAAACCTGATTTACATGATTTGCATTTACAATTTATTGTGCCTTTGCTTTTCAAAGATTTACACAGTGGAGATTTAAACTGTGACCATTGGCTGGGCAGCTCTCGGACTGTTTGTGGAGTCTGGCAGTGAAACACAAGCCGGTATAGACACCAGTCCACAGCAGGTAACCATGGCCCGTTCATGTTAATGATTCTCATCTACTTACCAAAATGACTATGAATTCTTATGTATTCTACTTTATGTGAGTTGACACTCACATGTTGGACTTTATGTACTTATTGGACTCTTATTTGTTGGCTTGGTTGGCTCTCACCTTGGCCTGGTGGATTTGTTCACAGATGAATGTGCTGTTTATTCCACACTGCACATGTGTCCCCTGCTCTGGTGACAGGTGTGTCTGAATGAGGGGGCCCACCAGCTCAGGCTATACCACCAGTGTCCAGCGACAGGCACTCCTCTCTCCTCACAGGCCTTGGCCCTCTCCAGCAGGTACAGCAACTCTAAACACTAAAGAGCTGGTGCAAGCCAGTTGTTTTTGAAATGATTGTTTATTTATTGAAAGTATTGATTACATTTTGCAGGTAAGCTCACTTCTGAATTTTTTAAAAGTAAATAAACTGAGAAAAACACAAATTCATCCAATCATCCTAACCAATATATTTTACTGCAGATTACAATTGGAACCAATAGAATATGTTTGCGTGTTGCCATAGGGTTGTTCCCTGTGCCAGTGTGCTGGTGAGGGTGTCCAGTGCTCCGACTGAGTTGGTCCTACAGAGCCCCAGAGCCAGCAGCCACAGCAGCTCTCCCCCAAGCTGAGCCCCTCTGACAGGGTTCTCTACTCCAGCTCTGCACGACTGACTCCTGGAGAAACACGGCTACTTGCTGCCATGATGCACAGGTTACATGAACCCTTAAACCTGTTCCTAGAGATACACATGAGCAACTGGCAAAAATACAGACAACATGCAGTATGTTGTCTTCAGCTGCAAACATAAACTTTGTCATTTCATCTGTAGTGTGTGTGACATCTCTTGACTCTCTTGGCATGTTGGTGATGTGTGGGTGGAGGAGTGATGTATGGTGATGTGTGGGTGGAGGAGTGATGTATGGTGATGTGTGGGTGGAGGAGTGATGTATGGTGATGTGTGGGTGGAGGAGAGTGATGTATGGTGATGTGTGGGTGGTGTGCTCTGTAACTGCAGGTCTGTGTGGAGAGTGCTCTGAACCTGCCCTGGTGTGCCTTCCCAATGGGGATATGTACTCTTTGCCCTCCTGCTGCTGTTTACCAGGGTCCTCCCTGGCTTGCCCATGACCGTCCCAACTTTATCCAGTGCCTGGTTCTTAACAGCAGCTACAGTGCCCCCCAGTGGTCAGATGGATACATGGTACTTACAGATGTTTTATCTCACTGTTTTTGTTTTAAGAGGTTTCTAAATCCCCTCTTCCGATAAAGGAAACTGATCTTCCCTTGCCGTCTTTCCATCAGCGAGTGTACCACAAGTATATGACAGCCATCATCCACCTCTATGCTGTGTCTGTGGTTCCTATGGAGGCATCTGAACACATGCACGACAGCAATGACAATCAGAAAATTGTATTTAGTCTGAAACTTGGCCAGCAGTGTTGGACCGCTGTGCCCACCTTTACTCACGGATACTGCAATACAGGCCGCTACCAGCTGCCTCTTTTCACTGGTACACCATCACAGGTTGGAGTTTGTTTTTTTATTTATTTAGGTTGGAGTTTGTTTCTGAGGAAAGATAATTTGTCATTTGTATAAGTTGCATTTATTTTAAACAAACTACTCAATGATATTAATAATGAAAATGGTCACATCATCTTCTCTGCCTCCTACTCCATTTCTAGAAAGTGCTTAGTGCATTAAGAAATGGAAAATGCAAACATGTTCTGAAGGGTTTGCTGCACAATAATGAGGTATGAAGCTTTCTTCTAAAGTAAACAAAACTCACTTGATATGAAAACAGTGAAGCTTCATTGGAGTCCCTCATTCTTCTGGCAGGTGCAGCTGCTCTCAGGAGCCAGTGTGTTTGTGAGGGTGGCCGATGGGCGCAGACACCAAGAGTTGGAACAACCAGCCGCAAAGGTTTTTTTTTTTTTCCTTTGCTGTGATGTCAGAACTAGATTAAGAGGCCATTGGTTTTATCTACATTGTCCTCCCATCTTAAGGTACACACCTACAACAGATCATCTTAAGGTACACACCTACAACAGGTCACTGCTTAAGAATTGAGTTTGGAGTGTTCATTGTACTAGGGTGATATTGAAGGGCATGATGGCATTGAAAGCAATGAACACATATGCATTTAGCCACTGAAAGCCATGAAAGAGGATTTATCAATAACATTCAAGAAACCAGTTTAATTAATTAGCAAAATGTGTTTTTCCATTAGGATGCACAAAGATATTTCCTGCACTTCCTAAAAGCAGAAGACCCACTGAAGCTAACGTCCACTCCTCCCCTCCATCAGCTCATACCAGAGAGCCTCCGAAGCCAATCAGAGGTCTTCTCCAGGCAACTGGCTACACAGTTCAAACAGGTAACATTAATCTGTTAGGCCAGACAGACCATTTTTTACCATACATAAACCTGCATACAGGATTACATTGCTTAGCCCAAATAAATGTCAAAACCAACTTTATCCATCCCACTAGGTAGTGCACCAAGAAGCGCTCAAGCCAATGGGTCCAGTCAGTGATGGACTGCTTTCCAAGGTTTAGAGAAAATGTCCAAGATAACTTCAGCAGTGTGTAGGTTTAGTTTCAATCTATGTACAAGGACAGATTCCTATACAGCAGTGTTTCTCAAACTTTCAGACGAAGGACCACTTAACCAATAAAATTTTTTTTTTTTAAAAAGCGGACCACTTTTTTTTTTTTTTTTTTTTTTTTTAAAAAAAAAAAAAAGCTAAGACCTACTTCAACAGTATATTACACAATAGGCCTACTTACTGAACCACCTTGCTTATAGTCTTTGCACCTTGCTTGTGTCAGAGAATTCATGATTTAAACTGGCATAGCTTACATATGCAGTGTTACAGAAATGCTTGGATTTACATACAAGTTGGTTAAATATTGCAAACTAATCTATATTATATTTTAACTACAGAAAGCTTTCAAGCCAAGACCAAATCCAGTGCATTTTGATCAAGATTATGCTGCCAATTCCACAAATCTCAGAACTATAAAAGTACTACAAACTAAGGAATAAACAGCAGTTGCATACCCTTTAATAGCCCCCCCCCCACACACACACACCATCACAAATAACACATCACTTCTAATACAATAAACAGAAACCTGGAAACTTAAAATTGCTTTGCAAATATTCTTTATTGATTTTTTACTACAATTATACAAAAAAATGGACAAGGAAGAAAAGATCATAGTGACGAAAAGGGACTTATTTACAACACAGAGGTTTTGTCTGAAGAGGGGGAAACATGCTCTGCTGGTAGAGGGATCACTGGTCACCAGGGAAATGGAATCACGCCGAGGCCTATGGGACAAGACACAACATTAACACACAATCAGCATAAAAACAAACTGAACAGATTCTAAAACGAGTCTGCCAGCCAACTCAAAAATTGCCCGTCTTGACAAGGCATCCCCTGTAGGGACACCCAAAAACAAAAAAAGCTGCTGCCTCCTTTCCTCCCTTCATTACAAAAGTCAGCGCTTTGAAACTGGGCCAACACTCCATGGCAATGCAGAGGTTACTGGTGTAACTGATAGGAATTGGCTCTGGGCAGGACCTCTGGACCACCCCCTCATCTAAAGTGGGGCAAGGAGATGTCTAGTAATCCTATCAACTCGCCTCCTGTTCCATTTTCTCCTGAACTCCATTGCCGTTGCTTGCGGAGTCTCCACTGCCATTTACTGTAGTCTCCTGTTTGACCTTTTTAGCTTCACTGTCCTGCTTTGGGCTCTCCTCCTCTGGTTTCCTCTGTTCAGGAACACAAAGCGGGACAATACACATGGGTTTGGGTGCGTCGCTGGCGGGCCATCACACTTCACGCCTTCACTTACTACTTCCTCCAAAGCCACAACATCAAACATAACCAAGCGGCAAGCCAGAAAGCAAGCACACGACTGCACATACTACTACAGCTAATTCACTAATCACAACACTAATCACAGCACAATGGCAAGCACAACCACCTCAACCACTCAAATCCCCAAGAAAAATGCCATTTACACATGCCAGAGAAATAAAAGGGGAAAAATGGCATGTGATATGCCCTAAAGCTGATTAGATGGAAAGGGAGAGAGAAGCAGGTAGTTCCACTTAGCATATGGGAGAAATGAAATAGGCCAAGGAAGATGGATTGGATTTACGGTCCTGGACACTGCATACATGACATTGACATTTAAGGGCATGCCATTTGCTCCCCGAGGTGGAGCTGAAAGCCTCTAGTCCACTAACCTTTTTCCTCACAAGGTGAGAGATGTCCGATGCTGATTTGGAGGTAGCCGCCACCCCCTCAGCTGGCTTTACTGGAATCTAAGGCAGATGTACATCAGTGATTCAGACCAATAACAAGAATAAGAGGGGTTTGGGTCGAGTCGGTGCTTACCTGGTTAATAACTGTGGAAGATGAAGAGGAAGAAGCACCGTTCTCAGTTGGGAATGCAGATGATGTAGAGGCCCCACCCTGAACACCATTAGGAGGGTAGAGGGAGAAAAACAAAAAAATGCATTATAAGCTTCACACTTTTGGGAAAACTAGACCAGAAAGAAAAATCTAAACTTGAGGCTTGCTCACCATGGTCTGCTGAATAGCGACAGAGGCAGCAGCAGCAGTCCTCTGGCTCTCCTTGGCATCCTCCACCTTCTCCTTGATGTCAGGCAGCAGCTGCTTCAGCTCCTCCAGCTCAGTTCGCTCTTCCTTCACAGCTTCCTCCTCCTCCGCCTTCTCAATCACCGTCTGAAGCATGGCTACCACAGATCAAGCAACAGGTCACATTTGAGTTAGATGTCATGTCACAACACTTGCCTTATACAAAAAGAGAATGTTGTGTAAACATTTATTCAAATATGTTTAATGGAGTTAAGAATCAGGACAATCAAAAAAAGATTGAGCACAGGGAGACATCTTACCCACTCTGGTCTCAATCACTTTAATGGAACTGCTGAAGTGGTCGATGGCCTGTCTGTACTCGTTTGTAAAACTGAAGGTTATGCCCAGCTGATAGTGAGTTTCTGCCAGCAGGCGACTGTGAGGTGGCAGGTGTTTGAGCTGCAGGGCCAAGCACTCCTGGAAGTCTTCAAGGGCCTGGCCATAGTTACCTTTAAAACAGAAGATGAGCAGTAAGCAACAGAACCCCAGCCTCATCCAGAAATGTAACCATGTCCAGGGTACATCAACTAAACAGCATGTCCATTCCTGGGCACGAATACAAAAGAGGCTTCCATACCAGATTCAGTACCAACTTCTCCAAGCTTCAAGAAGATCTGTGCCATCATCAACTGGTCCTCCTTGACTTCTTTCCTATAAGAAAAATAAATAAAAGAATTGTCTAATTCCTGATTCAAGATGGATGCTTGTAGACACACACACACACACACAGAGCCTTAGATAGGCAGATAGAGATACTTTATTGATCCCCAAGGGGAAATTACCTTTTGTAGATTACTTTAGCCACCTCCAACATCTCCCAAGCCAGCTGAAGGTTGCCCACTTCATCTTCACTCTCCTGTAAGAATGGAAGCAAGGAGGCATGTATATTTGAAGGAGAAATCCACCGATTTCTCACATAGATCTGTTGGTCACAGAGTACTGCCAGTACGAAAACCCCAAAACAATTAGTTCGGCCTAGCTCAAGTTGCTGCAGCCAACAGCTAGAGCCGGCAGGCAGATTGTGTTGACCCCCCCCCCCCTCCCTCCCTCCACAGAGTACTCCGTTTCACTCGGTGAAATATCTATATGAAGTCACCAGAATTATCTTTTAAGGCATATAGCAACACTGATGTTACAGTTAAAGTTGAAGTCTAACAATTAACCAGACTTAAGTTCATCTGACTAGCTAGTTGATCAATTACTAAATAAACATGCAAACCTTATCCTCAGCATTTCCTTCTCCATCACCATCTTCATCATCATCGTCCTCATCATCATCACAGTCACCATCATCTGAAAGACAAAGGGAAATTCAATCTATGGAAGAAAAATCACGCAAGCAGAGAGGCATTGTGGGTGGAAGGAGGAGCAGAGCAGTGTTGTCCAAGTGAGGGAGCAGTGTCCACTGTGCAGCTAGAGAAATTGTGCAAGAGAACTTCCACCAGACCCACACCTCATCCCCAGTGTTGCCAATTCCCAATCACTCCATTCTACCTCCTGCCATCTCTTCATCCTCAGGCTCTTCCCCATGACCATTTTCATCAGAATTCTTCACGCCATTCTCCATCTTGGCAGGCTCTTCCTCAGAGGCAGTCGTTTCAACTTTATCCCTGCAAGGAGACTCCTTCACACCATTTTTCATGGGTGACTCGGTGGCTAAAACACCATCTTTTTCTGGGAGATCTCTGGGCTTCTTAGGCTCCTTGGCAGACTCCACCTCCCTGGTTGGCTCCTTTGTCGGCTTCCCCACTGTTGGTTTCTCGGCCAGCTTTTCTTCCTTTGGCTTCTCGTCAGCCTCCTCCTTTACAGGGACTTCTTTAGGCACTTCAGGCGTTGCTTCCACAACCATTTTCTCTGACTTTTCTGTACCCTCCTCTTTAGACACTTCCTCTGCAGTTTTGTCTTCGGTTTTCTCTGCATCACCATTCACATTTTCCTTCTCAGCCATAGCATCGTAAACCTGCTCTCGAAGCTCTTCCCTCGTTTTTTCTACATAGCCACAAACATGTACATTAGTGCAGGCATATGTAGTCCCTGTGCCTGCTCAAATGTGCTGTAGTTACCTTTGACTATTGAAGTGTTAAGGTAAATTCTAAATGTAAAAATGAGCTGCTCAAACCAAAGCTCCAAAGCATGACTAAAGGAAATAAAATAAGTGGGACACCAACCATCTAGGTTATCTGCACTTTCAATCTTGGAATCATTCTGCTTTTCACCCTCCTCCGAAGACTCCTCTGGAACTCCATCCAAAGCATTGCCAAGAACAGTATTCTCCATCCTGCACCACGACAAAAAACAAAACAAACAATGGGCATTAACTGGACTCTTCTATTACAGGTAAACATTCTAGCATAAATAGAGCTCAGCAACTACTTTGCTCATACCTGGCAAGTTCCAGCAAGGCTTTTCCACAAAGGAAGAATGCTTCACCACATTCATCAGCAGTATCGCCATACTTCTCAGCCCTAAACAAAGTAAGCTTCCTGTTATAAGGAGAGTAGTGGTTTGAATTTAAAGAATAAACCCCAAACATATACATCTTACTCACAGCATGCCACAGGCTTCCTGGAACACACTGACTGCTGAGACTACATCCCCCATGACCATGTGCCTGTTTCCAGTGCCAATCAATTTCTTGGCCTCTTCCAGTACATCCTCTAGGCTGAGAAGGTAAGAACATGACAAACATGTTTCATTGTGGGTCAACAATTAGGGAAGTGTCCGAGTGTGCACCTGTGGACAATAGCTTACCCTTCTGCTGCAGCAGCTGCATTTGATGAACAGGGTTTCTCATCCGTGCTGAAACAAACAACATTCATGTAATTCTAAGTTGTGTGTGTGGTCATACGTTCTGTTAACGTAGCTTGTTCTCAATAGTCCAGGGCTACTATTTAGCATCAACCCAAAACCACACTAAACTTATAGAAGTTCGTCGCTAACGACGCTCCCAAAAATGAAAGCGCTTATGCGCAATTAGCCATTACAATACGCACGTATCGCCAGTAACGTTACACTAGCATAACGTTACGTGCTAAGTTACAAAACTAGGTTAGCCAACTTACAGCAACCACACAAATGTTAACATTATGTCAACGTTAACGTTAATAACCATCGGCGTTTAGCCACATAAACTGTGACGTTAGCCATCTCGACAACAGCAGCTAATGAACTAAAGCTAGCAGGTAAGCTAGCCAAAGGAAACGGGCAAGCACTTGAGGCGGCTCGGGGTTTTCCAGTTCTGGAAAATAATGGAGCGTCTATTTGTTAGAAACGAAAACGGCAACTTGCTTGCGCAAAACAGTGACAGAACAACCAAGTTGGCACTAAAGCAACTCCCGCCAACTGAAAGTTGGTAGTGGCTTCCCACCACACTATCCGATTCCTTGCAATTAAACTAGCAGCAGCAAGGAATTCATACACGCCATTCTCCAGTAACGTTAGACGCTAACTTCGCATCTCTATTGCGTTAGCAAGCTAGCAAAGAAACAAAAATCACACTAAGCACACAGCCGATAGACCAACAAGCTACGTATTATACCAACTTTTAATTTTGCCCTTACCTTGCGGCACTGGAAGAAGCTGCAGTTTCCTCTGGCATGTTTTGATAGCTAGGAACACGGACACCGCAGACTATGGCAATTCCAGACGGAAATATGCTCAATGTATGGCAATCTGCGAAAAGATGGCAGGTTTACGTGCCTTGTTTCTTCACTTCGTCTTTGTTGGCGCCTTTAAATACAGATCCAATCCTCACTTCCGCTGAACTTTCACCCTTCGACAAAACGCGGGAGAATGAAATTAAAGGGAACGCATCACAGGGTTGTAGCCTATGGTTGTAGCAGAGCCCTTATGTAGCAACGGGCTCATGTGTTATGTTGACTCCAGAACTGACAAACCGAAACATATTTTTTATGTTTGGGTAAGTAACCCCTAACATAACACAATTCATCCATAGTAAAGGATGGTCTATTTCAGCTCAATTTAACATCAATATTGAATTCTGACCATTTACATTTCTTTTTTAAACACCTGAGAAATAGTCTTCAAGTCTCAGCCCACCTAAATCTTAAAATTCAAATTTTCCTCTCTACATTGACCTTTGATTTATTCTTTTGCTCCTTTATTCCTCCGAAAGCTTCAATATTCTTCAATAATAATTAGCTTCAATAATCTCCAAATAAGATGGTGAGAAAGAAATTACTGCAAAATGTTCCTCTGGTTAGGGCCTAAACTTTACACTACCCCTGTCCCTCCTGCATTGGGACCATGCAACATGGTGTTTTTTCATTGTAAAGAATAGATTGTGTAACTGATTGATTGGCAACCCCATAAATTTACTTTAGTAATCTTCAGTGCTCCTGTCCTGAGTTTTATGTGTACTTGATTACTACACTCATGTTCAGACTACTTCAATTAGAGCCATACTGTTAATCGAGATACAGACACAAGTCAATTCCTAGTGCTATAGGTAGGGGAATTCACAAAGTGACCAACAACCAAGTCAAAAACATCACCAACAGAAAAGCTTTCGAGAATTTCACTGGGGTTATCAAGCAGGCATTTTCCTTCATCTGTATTTTATTGAATTAGGCCCTTAAGAAAGTAGTCTGAACTAACCCAAAAATAGTGCAATAATAACTGAATGCAAAAAAACATGCTGACTGGACAGAGTAAAAACTTTATTTTGTGTAGTACATCTTAAGAAGAAGGGAACCAGGTGGATGGGGTATAGGTTGTTTTCAAGGCACAGCAGCTATCAGCAAAGGATCTCAATATGGGTCATTGAAAGGGTAATGAGGATGTCCTGCATCCCTTGGTACTGGCTTCCCGTCCACCTGAAAGAGAAAAGATTTTCAGCTCAATTGTAGCAAAGAATGGTGGTTCACTAAAGATGCTCTGCATGAAGTAATTCCCAATATTCCTGCCAATGATCTGCAGCTGCATGGAACTTACTGTTATTGTTGGAACAATGTAGCGCCAGTTTCTATTCAGGGCTGTGATACTGCTCATCTCTTCTGCCTCAAGAGTAAAGTCAAACACCTGCCAACAAACATACATATCACTACACTATATTATTCTTAGGTATAGGTCTAAATGGATAATAGTAAAAATATTTACATCACAAAATCAATTTGTGTGGATATCTACCTGAATATTCTCTTTGATTCGTGATTCAGTCACACTCTTAGGAATGGTGACAACTCCTCTCTGGGTCTGCCATCTAAGAAATTCACACAATGCATTACCATCGCTGTGGATGTGACAGTAGCCCACCCAGCCCAATGGACACCTGTGAACAGCTCTTCCAATACATATTCTTTAAGGCAAATGCTAAGAAGTTTGCATTTGCAGGCCTACCTTAGAATGATTTGTGCAGGTGTTTTGTTGTATTTCTTGGCTAAAGTGGCAATAGCAGGTTCCTCCAGCAGCACAGGTTCATCTGGGTGTTTCCAGGCTCGATCAGGTGACCCCAGGGGGCTGTAAGCAGTCATCACTAAACCCCTGTCCTTGCAATGGGTAAGCAGTTCCACCTGTGCCAAGTACGGGTGGCCCTCCACCTAAAGTAGACACAGTCAGAGAACATCACATCGCACTAAATGAGTCGGCTGATGGTATAATCAAATCAGACTCACAGCAAAGTGATATGTGTGCTTGCTGAGAGATGAACTCCCTAACACTGATATTATTATTCTATTCTTTGTACATGGCGAGCTACTTATGAAATTAGGGAGTTGAGTTTTGTCATAAAGGAAAAAGAGGAAAAGGAGTATGATAGAGAGGACAAAACAAAGAATAAATGGTTCCCTTCACATTATGAAATCTCACCTGAAGCACAGTGGGTTTAATGCTGGCCACAAAAAGGACGTCGTCAATCTGGCGGCTGTTGAAGTTAGAGAGTCCGATAGCTCTCACCAGACCTTTTCCTACCAGTTTCTCCATGGCAGCCCATGTAAGCTTATAGTCTATGTCATCATAGAGAATGGTGCCATCCTCCCTCTTAGGAAATGGTGTATCCCCCTGTCTGATCAGAGACAAAGTATGCATATTCAGTATTAAAATATCCTGTCGAAATTCCCCAAGATCATTAACAAGACAGGTGAACTATTTTCAATTTCACCTGTGGTCTGAATGTTAATGGGTCAATAACATTTGCAACATCAAATACACAGCACATGAAAACATTCAGTCTTTCTCCTTTGGCCTCTTACAGATAAAATCTAAACACAGGGTTTCCCGCAGCACTTTGCAGTCAAGGCGGCCGCCTTGGCAAAAAAAGCCTGCCGCCTTAACTACGTCGTCAAAAAAAAAAAAAAGTGTTACTTTGTCCTGTTTTCTCCTTTTCATTCCAAACCGTGACCAACGCCAATCTCCCTTCTCCGCAGAACGCATTAAAAAATAAGAAGAAACGTGTCATGAATCGAAAAATAATCAGATTTTATAATCTTTACATATGTGATATGCCTCCGAATCAGAGCTAGTGAGCGGAGCCAAAGTCCTTTTAAGCAAGTCCCTCCACTGGGCGGCCATATACCAACGTTTTTTGGGCACTCATCGGGCACAGTCTTTGGGTCGAACTGCGCGTGCGCAAGGCTTCACGACACCAATCTTGCTCCAGCGGCGAGATCACAACACATGATTGGCACGATGTCTTCACAACAAACCATATGATTGGCTCAATGTATTCACATGTAGACGTTTTGCCAAGGAAGGGGTGGGATATGTGTAGACAACGGCCATATTGGCGTGACAAACTAGCTCCATGCATTTCTATGGAGTATTTTTTGAGTGCTGTGTCTCCTCATTAGAAAGTCTCTGGCGGAGCTGAGCAGTGCAAATATCTCGCTCCTCGTTCTCAACAATCAGTCAAATCGCGAACAGCCACAGCTCCGTTTAATTGTCAGGTGTGATGAAATGCGTTCATATTCCACTTTTTATGTCATAAACGTTGCAGGCAGTGGCGTAACTATAGTAGGTGCAGCAAGTGCAGTCGCACCAGGGCCCGTGACCTCCCGGGGCCCGTTGCTCGTTGCTACCCCCGCCCTGCCTCCTTTTTTTGTTTTTTTAGAACTTTAGAATGTTAGAGCACGGAGAGTGAAGCGTCACTTTGACGATCAATCGGAAGATGAGCGCTTAACCGATGCAGAGAGATACTTCAAAGTGAAGGTATTTAATGCAACTCTGGACATCATAATCAGTCAGCTCTCCCAAAGATTTGCAAGTATGCGGGAAACTTGTCATGTGTTTAAGTCTTTACGTCCTATGACCCTTCAACTCGCAAGTGATGATGAACTGCTTGAAAAGGCAAGACGTTTGTCAGACCATTATAGAGATTTCACAGAAGTCATCTATTTTTCAACTTGCCAAAATGCTGGTGGTAGATTATGACAGTGTAACATCCACATTCGGGGAAGTGTGTACTCATGTTGTTTCTGACATTGTGACTGTGGCAACAGCTAAGCGATCTTTTTCCAAACAGCAGCATGGGGCAGGAGAGGCTCCGTGGGTATATCCTGTCCATTGAAAATACGAGAGCCAGAGCATTAAATATTGGGAACATCGTTGACGATTTTGCACAACGAAAGGCTCGTAAGATGGCCTTTTTCTAATGGCCTAATTCACGCATATTGGGGATTGTATGCATATGAATGATTTTATTTGGTTTCTGGACGGTTAAATAAGTTAGGCTACATTAAGTTTTGTTTCTGCGCAGTGCGAGTATATAAGCAAGCAATCTACGCTTGCAGTTTCAGCAGAGGGTTGAAGAGGCGCATTGAGTGTTCCCATAATTCCATGCGAGTTGATGTTAATGCAGTAATATTAGATTACCCTGGCCTGCAGGCTGTTAATAAAATAATTTTTTAATGTTTTCACATGTAATGGATATGTAGTCGTGTGTTTTTTATTTGAAATTGTAATCTGTAACTACTAAACTACTTCGGTGCCTCAGGCCCTTTGCATAAACAATTGAAGTCACCCTTAATGTGTATTACATGTATCAGAGCTAATTCATCCTGGGCCAAAGTTCCTGAATATAGGGCCCGCGTAGCGCTCTCGCACCTGGGCCCACCATTGGGTTGTTACGCCACTGGTTGCAGGCCTATGGAAAGGGTTTAGTGGTAGGGCAGGGTAGGGTTGTCCAATGATCAAGTTGTTGCTTCAATTTGTGTTTTAATTTATGCGACGCACCAATGCTGGGTTCATCCGTTTGGCGCAAGTTTAAAATATTTAGCCGACTGCGTGATTTGTCATTTTCGTTCTTTTGGCAATTAATCCCGACTGATCCCTTTAATTAATGTTGCCAAGCTTGTTTGTTGTTGTACTATCAGTGTTGCAGTCTTTTAAAATAAATTTTCTGAGTGAAATATATTGCCGTTGCTCTTAGTTCTTTGGGACCGGGGAGCTACATTTACCTGACGCGAATTTGACCGGAGAAGCGGCCGAGTAAACCGCCACCTGCTCTCAGCACAGTGTTGACTTGCGCAAGACTGACAATAGACGGGCGTAGGCCCGCCCAGGCCCATCCGTGCCTACGCGTATGCTTTCTAAATTATTTAGCTAACTCCATCCCCATCAACGAACTTAGGCATGGGAGCGGAACAGAGCGGCCACTCCGGCCTCTAAATTAAAAAGCGCTCAAATTCCATCCATATTACACAAAACTATAAAATGATCTAAACTTCATTCACTCTCGGTGTATAGATCAGGACAGACTTGCGGAACAGGCTGCAGGTCAACAGTCTGACAGCCTGCATGAAGATAAGCATTAATGGTCCAATAGTAAAACAGTGCAATTACCAAAGGGCCCTTGAAATGATCTTTTTAAAGCCAAGGAGGATGGCTTGTAACATAGTTGTCAGCTCTGCCATAAGTAATGACTGATCACATTTGCACATTTTGTTGTTTTGCACTTGTTCTATAGTTTGTAATAGTTTGTTTGGTGTTGTTACTTTGTTCTTTGTTAACTGTTATTTTGAGAAGCTGGTTATTTATTTATAATGTAGTGTTTAATAAATAATTGTTAAATATACAGTGTATCGCACAAACAAGACGCCAACACCCACACCCCCCCACCGACGGCAACCGATACAAGAACCCCCCCCCGCTCGGATGGCAACCGATACCAGACCCCCCCCCCCCGGGACCTACGACCTACCACCTTGACTAACACATTTCCTGCGGAAACCCTGAAACATGCTAAATTAGACTGATTAGAGCTTTAAAGGCTGATGTAAAATGGTTTATTCATCGAGAAATATTTCCTAGTCAGTCATGGAAAGAAAGAGCACCAGTGTGTGACCCTCTCTGAAGTGACTCACTGGAAGGCATAGGGCCAGTGGATGAGATAGAGGTCCAGATACTCCAACCTCAGGTCCTTCAGGGTTTTCAACAGAGATGGCTCCACATCTTCAGGGTGGTGGCGTGTGTTCCACAGCTTGGATGTGATGAACACGTCTTCCCTCCTCAGGCCCTATGGTATGATGGCAGAGAAGGACACTCAAATCAGCCCTGCCTTTTCATATACTGTAGTGTTGAAACATGTAACTATAAAAACACATAGACCTACTTTTAGTGATAAAACATTGCAAGTGAATGTTTGGATGATGGTATCACAATTACACAATCATTGAATCTCCTAAATATTTGTTTTTAAATATCATGTCAAAACCAGCAAACTGCTCCTTTAAAAGAGGATGGTGTCACTTGTTTTAATGGAAACTGGGAACACCTTAGTTGGAAACACCTTACTGTTGATACAGTACATCTGTGTTGATTTTCAATTACTGTTAGCAGCAATAGGTTGTGTTGGACACATGTAAGCATAACAACAATTTATACAAAAAACACCACATTTCGTTAAGATAATAGTTAAGGTGCTCGTTAAATCAAAATTAATTATGCTAACTCACTTTGTCAGGTCCAAGGGCCTCTTGCAAAGCTTCTCCGATCTCTGACTCATTACCATAGATTGCAGCACAGTCAATATGCCGATAACCAGACTGCAAAGCCCAGATTACTGCTTGCTTCACCTAGAAAAATAATTAAATAAAACATACATATAACCTGTCATGCCTTTTAAGGCACCTCAGAGGTAGCCCATTGCAAGTAGCACTCAGATATTGGTTGTAAAGAGGGATGGTCTTTCAAAAGTAGTTTGATGACCCACCTTTCCCGGTTCACTCTTCCATGTCCCAAGTCCCAAGAGGGGCATCTTCCTTCCTGTGTTCAAAACTGCAAAGTCGTTCATCCTGGCCTGGTGAACCTGAAAGTACATGAGCAAAATAACACTGGGATACTGTAGTCTGATTTAATTTAAGTTGATGACATTTTCCTACTGCCAGTGCAAGGATATTGACAAGAGACTGGTATAGCTTGAGGCCACGCTTGTACCAACTGACTCATAGTATTGTTGTAGGAAGACTGCACCTCCCATTCTGGGTCAAGAAAAGCGGAAGACTAGATTCAGTCATCTGATCCCGAAGTGTCTGCCAACAGAGGCAGACACATAGGGTTATGCAGACAATGCAGTTTTTTCTCAAAGCTTTACTTTTGCCTGACTCCCCAATAACTATTGTGCATTTGCTTCAAACACACAATGTAGAAATGTGACGGTATCTGCGTCAAACCTAGAGCTTTTAACCTGTAAAGTTAACAATAAAAACACCAATCTGATGCCTGGGTATTAGCCTACCCTAATCTGACATTTTGCGAGACATAGAATATGAGCGTGGAAAAACACAAAATTGCCTGGATCTTGCGGTTCACGTATTCTGTTTTTGTCATGACAGCTAACAGTAAATCAACCAACTTGTGTCACTCTGCCAACTGGTCAGACAGTTCAAAATGGTCAGGTGTGACTTGTCACTTCTGTACGATCAGTGTAAAATAGCAGTTAACTTACCAGTCTTTGACAGGGAAACTTATATGCACGGACAAAAGAAAAACGAGTGCATACAAATATATGCTGCATTTTGATTAGCTCCAATCTGATAGACTAGCCAGTTGATCCGAACAATTACTTTAAATAATTTATACTTACAGCTCTGGCAAAAGAAAATGATCACACGCGTACGTCTCAGTCCAGCTGTGTGTTTTTTGGAAATATTTTATTCATTTTTGTGCACTACATTTTCCGGATATTTCCGCTTCCGGTCTTGTGATTCCTCCCTCTTGTCCTGAACGCATATTGTATACTGTGGTAGATATCTTACGCGATTCCCCAGCGAACATTTGTGCAATCCAGTTGATGTGTAAATCAGTGCATGGCCACGAGACAGAGACGCAGGCTATGAAAATGAACGCCCCTGACGCCCCTGATCCACTAGCACGCGATGCGAATTCCCCAAATCGCGACGCTACCCTCCATGAAGACGCTTTGATGGGCGTTCCCTTTTGTAGATGTGTGGAAACGGCAGGGCAAGTGCTGGACGAGGCTGAAGTTAGCATCACTTTCAGATCGCGGGGGAGTTAAGTTTCGAGTCCACCTTAAATATTGCAATTTTCTACCACAAGGGGGCAGGGTTGACCGCAAATCCGTGATAACACAGGCATGTGCCTGTTGCAGATGAACAGGCATTGTTCACAGACGTTCAAAAGCCTGTATATCTTTTTGCTCCATTGCCGAATGTTTTGATAAATGTTGCCTTTTGTGTTCTATTAAATAATTTGGTCATTTAGAAAGGGGGGGGGGGTATGTAGAGGGTGGCAGATTATGTCGTTTTTTTCTTTATTTTCTGTGCTGGATCTTTTGATACATGTTGTGTTATTTTTTTCTATTAACCCTTAGAACCCTAAGCTGTTTTTAGGGCATTTTCACTACCTTTATTCATAAGGATTTATTCTGGTCATTGTAAGTGCCACACACATATATTATATATTGTTTTTTTCAGGAGAGTTTAGGCTATTCAGATCTGCCATCAATATAAAAAGTGTATTATAAAAATTATTATATTTCGACATGTATCTCACCACTGCAAGCTCACAGCTCTACATGCATTTCATGTGTGTGTAGGGCAGACTGTCCTGAATCGGGCAATATAATTGCCATGTTGGAGGGATACTCTGGGGCTGAGCAATTTACAGAAATATTTGCTGTGTGATTTACGGAAATAAATGTTATGTAGTTGGTAGCAGATTTTGACGTTTTTCTACAGTAAATGTATTCCCTACGGCCTACTGTATATGTCATTTTGCATCGGATTTTTCAACACATTCTATAACTACACTCTATCCTCTTTCCAATGACACCCCACTTGTGAAATTCTATGGTGGACTAGAAATGCAATTCCGAGGAATTACACGAGGGGATGCAGTCTGCTGGTTAGGGTGTTGGTGGGGCTGTTGAGCTTGCTGCTAGCTGGTTGGTAGGTTAATTGTGATACCTGCAAAGGTGCTTTTGGAGTAACCAAATTTGAATCTTGTGTGACATGGCATTTTTGAGATATCATACTCAAGGTGTTTTTGACCTTGACATTTGACCTTCAACCTCCAACTTCAACTCTTTCTTCATCTTTGAGTCCATAAAAACACTCGTACCAAATTTGAAGCATGTACGTCAAGCCGTTCTGGAGATATAATGCTGAATGCATGAGATATGGCTGGGACTTTTATTTTGACACACAGGAAACACTTTAACAAGATGTGTAGTTCAGGTAGAGCTAGATTGTATGCTTAGAAGCTGAGACAGTTGAATTCCTCACAGGTGACACCTGTGCCAGTGTTCTGATTAGCCTGGGAACTGCTCTGAGAACTACTTAACGAGCGCAGCTGGCTCTATTATGACATCACAGCCCCCATTCAAGTCTATGGGGGAAAAATACACTTTTAATTACAAATATCTCAAAAAGTATAAACTTCTCAAAAATGAAAAACGGATAGGACGGTAAAGCCTTGGAAGATCTACGGAACGGTGTTTGAACCATATTTGTACGATAAGTGGTTTGGGCTGAATAGCGCGCACAAAAAGCTAAAAAGAAAAATAATAATAATAATAATAAGAAGTTTTCGGATTTCAATAGAGAGGATGCATCCCCTCTAAAAATGGCGTTTTTAGCCCTTTGAAAATATAGTATGTATTTGTGAAATTGCAGATTTTCAGCACATTCTATAAGTACACTCTCTCCTCTTTTCAATGACACCCCACTTGTGAAATTCTATGGTGGAAAATGCCATATTTAGCCCCTCTGAAAATACAGTATATATTTTGTGAAATTGCAGAATTTCAGAACTTGAACAGCGAAAGATGTCCCATGAAGGATTTTGCAAGGGGTCTTTCACCACATTCTGAAACTACACTCTCTCCTCCTTCCAATGACACCTCACTTGTGAAATTCTATGGTGGAAAATTGCCTTTTTGGCCCCTCTGAAAATATAGTATGTATTTGTGAAATTGCAGAATTTCAGCACTTGAACAGCAACATTCATCCCATGAAGGATTTTGCAAGGAATATTTTACCACATTCTGAAACTACACTCTCTCCTCTTTCCAATGACACCCCACTTGTGAAATTCTATGGTGGAAAATGCCATATTTAGCCCCTATGAAAATATAGTATGTATTTTGGGAAATTGCGGGATGTCAGCACTTGAACAGTGACAGGCATCCCATAATGCATTTTGCAAGGGATCTCTCACCACATTCTGAAACTACACTCTCTCCTCTTTCCAATGACACCCCACTTGTGAAATTCTATGGTGGAAAATGGCATATTTTGCCCCTCTGAAAATATAGTATGTATTTGTGAAATTGCAGAATTTCAGCACTTGAACAGCGACAGATGTCCCATGAAGGATTTTGCAAGGGATATTTCACCACATTCTGAAACTACACCCTCTCCTCTTTCCAATGACACCCCCTATATGAAATTCTATCGTTAAAAATGGCCCTTGAAAATAAAATGTATTTGAGAAATGTATTATTTTCAGCACTAGATTTGGTCTAGACTTCCCATTTGTCATGGGAAATTTATTTTGGCCTATTTTTCTGATTATACATTTTCAGCACTACATTTGGTCCATATCACTTAAAAGTCATTTGCCACATTTCTGTCATTTTTGGGGCCATTAGTGTTTCTACCTTGTCTTATTGGAGGGCAAGCATTGAAGCTGCGTAGGGACCCTATAGGGCTAGTAGGATTTGTTATTATGCTTCTTTCTAGTGCCATGGGAGTCCATGGCAGCACATACAAATGTACATAGTAAAATGCTCAAACTTTGCACACTTATTCTACTCAGGCCACTTATTCACTTCAGGCCACTTTTCACACCTATATGTATCTCCACAATTGGAGATACATATAGGAAGAAACCTTGAGTGGATACAAGACTCAAGGGCCTGACCCATCTGCCTAGGGTCAGTTACAGGGCAGTAAGGTCTGTACTGTATACATAATAAATGAATAGGTTAGTTAGGTGTACAGAATAGAACACAACAACCTGAGGTATGTTACAAAGAGGTAAAATGGTTACATAACCAGTACGATGTATGCATGAATCCTATTTAGTGTCAGAAAATTCAAATAGTCCAATGTAGGGCATGTATTGTCCATAGGGATTAGGAATTGTCATATGTCAAGTACTGGGTAGCTAGGCTGCACGGGCCAGGAATCCAGACAAGGGGACTGCAATAGGCAATGGTAGGTGTTACGGCCAGCTCGTTCCCAGACCGAAACATAAAGAGGGACACGGACAACAAGGTTTAAACCAAATATATTAATTTATTAAAGTAAAGCACAAGGTTACCAATAGCAAAATGTCTAGGGGGAAATGAATGGGAGTGGTGGCGTGTGTGTATCAGTGTATGGATGCAAAGAAGCTAGTGAAGTAGGCCTAAAGACAAAGAAAGAGAAAGAGATGTAGAGTTAGAAATGAGGGGAGAGAGCAAAGTGTGAGAGAATCAAAGTGAGTGACTGCAAGAAGTAAGAAAAATGCCTAATCAGAAAGATAGGGAACCCCTAATATAGCCCCACCCTAACCATAGGTGTAATCAATGAGGGTATTAGCCCAACCAGGCCCAGCCCTGCCCGTGCACTGACAGGAGAAGGCCTGAAGGGGCACAGGGTCATCACATAGGGCAGTCATAGGGATGGGACTTCAGGTGCGATGAGGGCCAAACACAAGGATGGCTGATGACTGGTAATAGTTTATCTCACAAGTGAGGTAAGAGGGAAGGAAGAGAGATAAATAGTAGGTATTACTATAAGTCATGATGGTTAGCATTAATAAGTATATCAATGGTATTATATAGTGTTATACTATAGAGACAAAAGGCAAGAGAGGGAGAGAAGAGGGAGTTGAACTTGCCTAGGAGAGAAGAGGGAGTTGAATAGCAAGACAAAGACAAGAGGTAAGAGGGGAAGTTGAGAGAGAGAAAGAAGCAGAGTTGTACGGCGTGACACATGAAAAGTCCATGACAGCGCTATGCTACAGCAGCATACCTAAGGCATGGTGAAGGGTAGTCAGTTGCAGGCTTAGACCTCCGGACATTGCACAAAGTCCTTCACCAGGCTCCTGTATTCCTCCTCCTGCCCATCCCTGATACACCCCACAATTGCAGTATCGTCTGAAAATGTCTGCATGTGGCATGACTCTGTTTTGTAGCAGAAGTCAGACATGTACAGGTTGAAAAGGACCGAAGAGAGCACTGCTCCCTGTGGAGCTCCAGTGCTATTGATCACGGTGTCGGAGAGGCAGTTCTTCAGTCTGACGAATTGTGGCCGCTCTATCATGTAGTCTGCAATCCAGGATACCAGGTGAGCATCCACAATCATCTGCAGGAGTTTTTCACCCAGTCTGAGGGGTTGGATGGTGTTAAAAGCACTGGAGAAGTCAAGGAACATGATACTCACAGCACTCTTCCCCTTGTCCAGAGGAGGGGGGATGAGGGGTATTTGGTGGCTGTAGACTGGTGGCTTGTGAACAGCGTTAGTGTAGTCGCATTGTTCATGATCACGTTGTGGGGGAGGGGTGCATCAGCCTTTGATGGTGGAGGTGCATGTTGCACTGAGAGTGAGGGGTGAAGTGTGAACCGGCAGGCAAGCAAGCAAGAGCAGTGTCTGAATTTAGTTGACTTTGTACTGTGCACAATGACAATAAAGTTGAGTCCAATCTAATCTAATCTATCCCTAGTGACCAAACATCACCAACATTATTGTGTGGCGAATCCATGACCCAAGTCTGGTTTCGGTACGAGAAAGCATTGCAAAGATATGAGCTCATTTCCTGTAACTTTAGTACCTCCTAGTGGTCCAAGGTCACCAAATATATTGTGTGTCCTCGGGATGGGGTCCTAAGTCCATATACTATGCAAAAGCATTGCTGATATATGAGCCTACATCCTGTGATTATAGCGCCCCCACAGTGGTAAAAAGACTCCACATTTATTGTGTGTTCTTAGGATGGGAAAACATATAAACACAGTGGGTGCCTTGCAGCTTCGATGCTTGGCCCCCAATAATAGGAAAATGTACAAACACAATGGGTGCCTACACTGCTTGGTCCCGAATAATAGGAAAGCGTAAACATACAATTGGGCTTTGCTACTGGCCCCCAATAAGAAAAGGTAGAAACAGTAATGATGCTTCGCAGCTTCACTGCTTGGCCCCCAAAATGACCGAAATGTGCCAAATGACTTGAATGTGTTGAAACAGCCGATGCAATGGACATTATGGGATGTGTGTAGCTGTTCAAGTGCTGAAATTCTGCAATTTCACAAATACATATTATATGTTCTAAGGGGTGGAAAGGTCACATTTCCAGGATAGAATTTCACAAGTGAGGTGTCATTGGAAAGAGGAGACAGTGTAGTTTCAGAATGTGGTGAAATCCTTCATGGGATATCTGTCGCTGTTCAAGTGCTGAAAATCTGCAATTTCCCAAATACATACTATATTTTCAGAGGGGCCAAAAAGGCCATTTTCCACCATAGAATTTCACAAGTGGGCTGTCATTGGAAAGAGGAGAGAGTGTACTTATAGAATGTGGTGAAAGATCCCTTGCAAAATCCTTCATGGGATATCTGTCGCTGTTCAAGTGCTGAAATTCTGCAATTTCCCAAATACATACTATATTTTCAAAGGACTAAAAAGGCCATTTTCCAACATAGAATTTCACAAGTGGGGTGTCATTGGAAAGAGGAGAGGGTGTAGTTTCAGAATGTGGTGAAAGATCCCTTGCAAAATGCATTATGGGATGCCTGTCGCTGTTCAAGTGCTGAAATTCTGCAATTTCACAAAATACATACTATATTTTCAGAGAGGCTAAATATGGCATTTTCCACCATAGAATTTCACAAGTGGGGTGTCATTGGAAAGAGGGGAGAGTGTAGTTATGGAATGTGGTGACATATCCCTTGCAAAATCATTCGTGGGATATCTGTCACTGTTCTAGTTCTGAAAATCTGCAATTTCACAAAATACAAACTATATTTTCAGAGGGGCAAAATATGCCATTTTCCACCATAGAATTTCACAAGTGGGGTGTCATTGGAAAGAGGAGAGTGTACTTATAGAATGTGGTGAAATATCCCTTGCAAAATCCTTCATGGGACATCTGTCGCTGTTCAAGTGCTGAAATTCTGCAATTTCCCAAATACATACTATATTTTCAGAGGGGCTAAAAAGGCCATTTTCCACCATAGAATTTCACAAGTGGGGTGTCATTGGAAAGAGGAGAGAGTGTACTTTTAGAATGTGGTGAAATATCCCTTGCAAAATACATTATGGGATGCATGTCGCTGTTCAAGTGCTGAAATTCTGCAATTTCACAAAATACATACTATATTTTCAGAGGGGTTAAATATGCCATTTTCCACCATAGAATTTCACAAGTGGGGTGTCATTGGAAAGAGGAGAGAGTGTAGTTATGGAATGTGGTGACATATCCCTTGCAAAATCATTCGTGGGATATCTGTCACTGTTCTAGTTCTGAAAATCTGCAATTTCACAAATACATATTATATGTTCTAAGGGGTGGAAAGGTCACATTTCCAGGATAGAATTTCACAAGTGAGGTGTCATTGGAAAGAGGAGACAGTGTAGTTTCAGAATGTGGTGAAATCCTTCATGGGATATCTGTCGCTGTTCAAGTGCTGAAATTCTGCAATTTCACAAAATACATACTATATTTTCAGAGGGGTTAAATATGCCATTTTCCACCATAGAATTTCACAAGTGGGGTGTCATTGGAAAGAGGGGAGAGTGTAGTTATGGAATGTGGTGACATATCCCTTGCAAAATCATTCGTGGGATATCTGTCACTGTTCTAGTTCTGAAATTCTGCAGTTTCACAAAATACAAACTATATTTTCAGAGGGGCAAAATATGCCATTTTCCACCATAGAATTTCACAAGTGGGGTGTCATTGGAAAGAGGAGACTGTACTTATAGAATGTGGTGAAATATCCCTTGCAAAATCCTTCATGGGACATCTGTCGCTGTTCAAGTGCTGAAATTCTGCAATTTCACAAAATACATACTATATTTTCAGAGGGGTTAAATATGCCATTTTCCACCATAGAATTTCACAAGTGGGGTGTCATTGGAAAGAGGGGAGAGTGTAGTTATGGAATGTGGTGACATATCCCTTGCAAAATCATTCGTGGGATATCTGTCACTGTTCTAGTTCTGAAATTCTGCAATTTCACAAAATACAAACTATATTTTCAGAGGGGCAAAATATGCCATTTTCCACCATAGAATTTCACAAGTGGGGTGTCATTGGAAAGAGGAGACTGTACTTATAGAATGTGGTGAAATATCCCTTGCAAAATCCTTCATGGGACATCTGTCGCTGTTCAAGTGCTGAAATTCTGCAATTTCCCAAATACATACTATATTTTCAGAGGGGCTAAAAAGGCCATTTTTCACCATAGAATTTCACAAGTGGGGTGTCATTGGAAAGAGGAGAGAGTGTACTTTTAGAATGTGGTGAAATATCCCTTGCAAAATGCATTATGGGATGCATGTCGCTGTTCAAGTGCTGAAATTCTGCAATTTCACAAAATACATACTATATTTTCAGAGGGGCTAAATATGCCATTTTCCACCATAGAATTTCACAAGTGGGGTGTCATTGGAAAGACGAGAGAGTGTAGTTATACAATGTGGTGAAATATCCCTTGCAAAATCCTTCTTAAGATGATTGTGGCTGTTCTAGTGCTGAAAATCTGCAATTTCAACAAATACATACTATATTTTCAGAGGGGCCAAAAACGCCATTTTCCACCATAGAATTTCACAAGTGGGGTGTCATTGGAAAGAGGGGAGAGTGTACTTATAGAATGTGGTGAAATATCCCTTGCAAAATCCTTCTTGAGATGACTGTGGCTGTTTTAGTGCTGAAATTCTGCAATTTCCCAAATACATACTATATTTTCAGAGAGGCTAAATATGGCATTTTCCACCATAGAATTTCACAAGTGGGATGTCATTGGAAAGAGGGGAGAGTGTAGTTATGGAATGTGGTGACATATCCCTTGCAAAATCATTCGTGGGATATCTGTCACTGTTCTAGTTCTGAAAATCTGCAATTTCACAAAATACAAACTATATTTTCAGAGGGGCAAAATATGCCATTTTCCACCATAGAATTTCACAAGTGGGGTGTCATTGGAAAGAGGAGAGTGTACTTATAGAATGTGGTGAAATATCCCTTGCAAAATCCTTCATGGGACATCTGTCGCTGTTCAAGTGCTGAAATTCTGCAATTTCCCAAATACATACTATATTTTCAGAGGGGCTAAAAAGGCCATTTTCCACCATAGAATTTCACAAGTGGGGTGTCATTGGAAAGAGGAGAGAGTGTACTTTTAGAATGTGGTGAAATATCCCTTGCAAAATACATTATGGGATGCATGTCGCTGTTCAAGTGCTGAAATTCTGCAATTTCACAAAATACATACTATATTTTCAGAGGGGTTAAATATGCCATTTTCCACCATAGAATTTCACAAGTGGGGTGTCATTGGAAAGAGGAGAGAGTGTAGTTATGGAATGTGGTGACATATCCCTTGCAAAATCATTCGTGGGATATCTGTCACTGTTCTAGTTCTGAAAATCTGCAATTTCACAAAATACAAACTATATTTTCAGAGGGGCAAAATATGCCATTTTCCACCATAGAATTTCACAAGTGGGGTGTCATTGTAAAGAGGAGAGTGTACTTATAGAATGTGGTGAAATATCCCTTGCAAAATCCTTCATGGGACATCTGTCGCTGTTCAAGTGCTGAAATTCTGCAATTTCCCAAATACATACTATATTTTCAGAGGGGCTAAAAAGGCCATTTTCCACCATAGAATTTCACAAGTGGGGTGTCATTGGAAAGAGGAGAGAGTGTACTTTTAGAATGTGGTGAAACATCCCTTGCAAAATACATTATGGGATGCATGTCGCTGTTCAAGTGCTGAAATTCTGCAATTTCACAAAATACATACTATATTTTCAGAGGGGCTAAATATGCCATTTTCCACCATAGAATTTCACAAGTGGGGTGTCATTGGAAAGACGAGAGAGTGTACTTATAGAATGTGGTGAAATATCCCTTGCAAAATCCTTCTTGAGATGACTGTGGCTGTTTTAGTGCTGAAATTCTGCAATTTCCCAAATACATACTATATTTTCAGAGGGGCTAAATATGGCATTTTCCACCATATAATTTCACAAGTGGGATGTCATTGGAAAGAGGGGAGAATGTAGTTATGGAATGTGGTGACATATCCCTTGCAAAATCATTCGTGGGATATCTGTCACTGTTCTAGTTCTGAAAATCTGCAATTTCACAAAATACAAACTATATTTTCAGAGGGGCAAAATATGCCATTTTCCACCATAGAATTTCACAAGTGGGGTGTCATTGGAAAGAGGAGAGAGTGTACTTTTAGAATGTGGTGAAATATCCCTTGCAAAATACATTATGGGATGCATGTCGCTGTTCAAGTGCTGAAATTCTGCAATTTCACAAAATACATACTATATTTTCAGAGGGGTTAAATATGCCATTTTCCACCATAGAATTTCACAAGTGGGGTGTCATTGGAAAGAGGAGAGAGTGTAGTTATGGAATGTGGTGACATATCCCTTGCAAAATCATTCGTGGGATATCTGTCACTGTTCTAGTTCTGAAAATCTGCAATTTCACAAAATACAAACTATATTTTCAGAGGGGCAAAATATGCCATTTTCCACCATAGAATTTCACAAGTGGGGTGTCATTGTAAAGAGGAGAGTGTACTTATAGAATGTGGTGAAATATCCCTTGCAAAATCCTTCATGGGACATCTGTCGCTGTTCAAGTGCTGAAATTCTGCAATTTCCCAAATACATACTATATTTTCAGAGGGGCTAAAAAGGCCATTTTCCACCATAGAATTTCACAAGTGGGGTGTCATTGGAAAGAGGAGAGAGTGTACTTTTAGAATGTGGTGAAATATCCCTTGCAAAATACATTATGGGATGCATGTCGCTGTTCAAGTGCTGAAATTCTGCAATTTCACAAAATACATACTATATTTTCAGAGGGGCTAAATATGCCATTTTCCACCATAGAATTTCACAAGTGGGGTGTCATTGGAAAGACGAGAGAGTGTACTTATAGAATGTGGTGAAATATCCCTTGCAAAATCCTTCTTGAGATGACTGTGGCTGTTTTAGTGCTGAAATTCTGCAATTTCCCAAATACATACTATATTTTCAGAGGGGCTAAATATGGCATTTTCCACCATATAATTTCACAAGTGGGATGTCATTGGAAAGAGGGGAGAATGTAGTTATGGAATGTGGTGACATATCCCTTGCAAAATCATTCGTGGGATATCTGTCACTGTTCTAGTTCTGAAAATCTGCAATTTCACAAAATACAAACTATATTTTCAGAGGGGCAAAATATGCCATTTTCCACCATAGAATTTCACAAGTGGGGTGTCATTGGAAAGAGGAGAGTGTACTTATAGAATGTGGTGAAATATCCCTTGCAAAATCCTTCATGGGACATCTGTCGCTGTTCAAGTGCTGAAATTCTGCAATTTCCCAAATACATACTATATTTTCAGAGGGGCTAGAAAGGCCATTTTCCACCATAGAATTTCACAAGTGGGGTGTCATTGGAAAGAGGAGAGAGTGTACTTTTAGAATGTGGTGAAATATCCCTTGCAAAATGCATTATGGGATGCATGTCGCTGTTCAAGTGCTGAAATTCTGCAATTTCACAAAATACATACTATATTTTCAGAAGGGTTAAATATGCCATTTTCCACCATAGAATTTTACAAGTGGGGTGTCATTGGAAAGAGGAGAGTGTACTTATAGAATGTAGTGAAATATCCCTTGCAAAATCCTTCATGGGACATCTGTCGCTGTTCAAGTGCTGAAATTCTGCAATTTCCCAAATACATACTATATTTTCAGAGGGGCTAAAAAGGCAATTTTCCACCATAGAATTTCACAAGTGGGGTGTCATTGGAAAGAGGAGATAGTGTACTTTTAGAATGTGGTGAAATATCCCTTGCAAAATGCATTATGGGATGCATGTCGCTGTTCAAGTGCTGAAATTCTGCAATTTCACAAAATACATACTATATTTTCAGAGGGGTTAAATATGCCATTTTCCACCATAGAATTTCACAAGTGGGGTGTCATTGGAAAGAGGGGAGAGTGTAGTTATGGAATGTGGTGACATATCCCTTGCAAAATCATTCGTGGGATATCTGTCACTGTTCTAGTTCTGAAATTCTGCAGTTTCACAAAATACAAACTATATTTTCAGAGGGGCAAAATATGCCATTTTCCACCATAGAATTTCACAAGTGGGGTGTCATTGGAAAGAGGAGACTGTACTTATAGAATGTGGTGAAATATCCCTTGCAAAATCCTTCATGGGACATCTGTCGCTGTTCAAGTGCTGAAATTCGGCAATTTCACAAAATACATACTATATTTTCAGAGGGGTTAAATATGCCATTTTCCACCATAGAATTTCACAAGTGGGGTGTCATTGGAAAGAGGGGAGAGTGTAGTTATGGAATGTGGTGACATATCCCTTGCAAAATCATTCGTGGGATATCTGTCACTGTTCTAGTTCTGAAATTCTGCAATTTCACAAAATACAAACTATATTTTCAGAGGGGCAAAATATGCCATTTTCCACCATAGAATTTCACAAGTGGGGTGTCATTGGAAAGAGGAGACTGTACTTATAGAATGTGGTGAAATATCCCTTGCAAAATCCTTCATGGGACATCTGTCGCTGTTCAAGTGCTGAAATTCTGCAATTTCCCAAATACATACTATATTTTCAGAGGGGCTAAAAAGGCCATTTTTCACCATAGAATTTCACAAGTGGGGTGTCATTGGAAAGAGGAGAGAGTGTACTTTTAGAATGTGGTGAAATATCCCTTGCAAAATGCATTATGGGATGCATGTCGCTGTTCAAGTGCTGAAATTCTGCAATTTCACAAAATACATACTATATTTTCAGAGGGGCTAAATATGCCATTTTCCACCATAGAATTTCACAAGTGGGGTGTCATTGGAAAGACGAGAGAGTGTAGTTATACAATGTGGTGAAATATCCCTTGCAAAATCCTTCTTAAGATGATTGTGGCTGTTCTAGTGCTGAAAATCTGCAATTTCAACAAATACATACTATATTTTCAGAGGGGCCAAAAACGCCATTTTCCACCATAGAATTTCACAAGTGGGGTGTCATTGGAAAGAGGGGAGAGTGTACTTATAGAATGTGGTGAAATATCCCTTGCAAAATCCTTCTTGAGATGCATGTCGCTGTTCAAGTGCTGAAATTCTGCAATTTCACAAAATACATACTATATTTTCAGAGGGGTTAAATATGGCATTTTCCACCATAGAATTTCACAAGTGGGGTGTCATTGGAAAGAGGGGAGAGTGTAGTTATGGAATGTGGTGACATATCCCTTGCAAAATCATTCGTGGGATATCTGTCACTGTTCTAGTTCTGAAATTCTGCAGTTTCACAAAATACAAACTATATTTTCAGAGGGGCAAAATATGCCATTTTCCACCATAGAATTTCACAAGTGGGGTGTCATTGGAAAGAGGAGACTGTACTTATAGAATGTGGTGAAATATCCCTTGCAAAATCCTTCATGGGACATCTGTCGCTGTTCAAGTGCTGAAATTCTGCAATTTCACAAAATACATACTATATTTTCAGAGGGGTTAAATATGCCATTTTCCACCATAGAATTTCACAAGTGGGGTGTCATTGGAAAGAGGGGAGAGTGTAGTTATGGAATGTGGTGACATATCCCTTGCAAAATCATTCGTGGGATATCTGTCACTGTTCTAGTTCTGAAATTCTGCAATTTCACAAAATACAAACTATATTTTCAGAGGGGCAAAATATGCCATTTTCCACCATAGAATTTCACAAGTGGGGTGTCATTGGAAAGAGGAGACTGTACTTATAGAATGTGGTGAAATATCCCTTGCAAAATCCTTCATGGGACATCTGTCGCTGTTCAAGTGCTGAAATTCTGCAATTTCCCAAATACATACTATATTTTCAGAGGGGCTAAAAAGGCCATTTTTCACCATAGAATTTCACAAGTGGGGTGTCATTGGAAAGAGGAGAGAGTGTACTTTTAGAATGTGGTGAAATATCCCTTGCAAAATGCATTATGGGATGCATGTCGCTGTTCAAGTGCTGAAATTCTGCAATTTCACAAAATACATACTATATTTTCAGAGGGGCTAAATATGCCATTTTCCACCATAGAATTTCACAAGTGGGGTGTCATTGGAAAGACGAGAGAGTGTAGTTATACAATGTGGTGAAATATCCCTTGCAAAATCCTTCTTAAGATGATTGTGGCTGTTCTAGTGCTGAAAATCTGCAATTTCAACAAATACATACTATATTTTCAGAGGGGCCAAAAACGCCATTTTCCACCATAGAATTTCACAAGTGGGGTGTCATTGGAAAGAGGGGAGAGTGTACTTATAGAATGTGGTGAAATATCCCTTGCAAAATCCTTCTTGAGATGACTGTGGCTGTTTTAGTGCTGAAATTCTGCAATTTCCCAAATACATACTATATTTTCAGAGGGGCTAAATATGGCATTTTCCACCATATAATTTCACAAGTGGGATGTCATTGGAAAGAGGGGAGAGTGTAGTTATGGAATGTGGTGAAAGATCCCTTGCAAAATCCTTCATGGGATATCTGTCGCTGTTCAAGTGTTGAAAATCTGCAATTTCACAAATACATACTATATTTTCAGAGGGGCCAAAAAGGCCATTTTCCACCATAGAATTTCACAAGTGGGTTGCATTGGAAAGAGGAGAGAGTGTACTTATAGAATGTGGTGAAATATCCCTTGCAAAATCCTTCATGGGATATCTGTCACTGTTCAAGTGCTGAAATTCTGCAATTTCACAAAATACATACTATATTTTCAAAGGGCTAAAAAACGCCTTTTTCCACCATCAAATTTCACAAGTGGGGTGTCATTGGAAAGAGGAGAGAGTGTAGTTATAGAATGTGTTGAAAAATCCGATGCAAAATGACATATAGGCCCCCCCCCACCCCCACTACAATATGTACAAAATTATTTAATTGAAAAATTAACACAACATGTATCAGAAGATCCAGCACAGAAAATAAAGAAAAAAACTACATAATCAGCCACCCTCTACATACCCCCCCCCCCCCTCTAAATTACCAAAATATTTAATAGAACACAAAAGGCAACATTTATCAAAACATTCGGCAATGGAGCAAAAAGATATACAGGCTTTTGAACGTCTGTGAACAATGCCTGTTCATCTGCAACAGGCACATGCCTGTGTTATCACGGCCAACACTGGCCCCTTGTGGTAGAAAATTGCAATATTTAAGGTGGAATGGAAAATTAACTCCCCCGCGATCTGAAAGTGGTGCTAACTTCAGCCTCGTAAACAACAAACAGTTAGAAACAGTCACGCAATTGGCTTCTTAAGAGATCGCGCGCGTGCCCCCCCCGCCCGCACGCACGCACGCCCGCCCGCCCTCCCTCGCGATTGCACTGACTACGCTATCGGACACCGGTAAAATTAACGGGAGACTACGTGACAGCGGTGGTCAAGTCATGAAGCAGGATTAGAACCTGCGACGCTGGCACAATGCTTCAAGTGCCTTGCAGAGACGTCCAGTCAATTGTGCTATGGGAGCACTGTTTAATGTCGTGCTCGGTGTTCTATCCATTATGACAGTCTCGTGATGTTGGCCGTAGCGTTTGTAAGCCTCCTTCTCGTAAAAAAAGATTTTTTATTTCTCCGGCTGTTGCAATTGATATAAGTGCCCTCAGTAAACAGCACAACAGACAGACAGCAAACAGTTAGAAACAGTCAGGCAATTGGCTTCTTAAGAGATCGCAAAATCGCGCGTCCGCACTCACGCACGCACGCAGGCTACCGGACATCGGTAAAATGAACAGAAGACCGCGTGACAGGGCTGGTCATCTC
The DNA here is from genome assembly GCF_046254945.1 of Alosa pseudoharengus. Lineage (NCBI taxonomy): Eukaryota > Metazoa > Chordata > Actinopteri > Clupeiformes > Clupeidae > Alosa > Alosa pseudoharengus. The sequence continues at coordinate 5,805,133 of NW_027468576.1, read as the reverse complement.
ATGAAGCAGGATTAGAACCTGCGACGCTGGCACAATGCAAGTGCTTTGCACAGCGACTTCTAGTCCATTGTGCTACAGGAGCGCTGTTTAATGTAGTGCTCGGTGTTCTATCCATTATGACAGTCTCGTGACGCTGGCCGTAGCGTGCGTGTGTCAAAGGCCCTCCTTCTAGTAAAAAAAGATTTTTTATTTCTCCGGCAGTTGCAATTGATATCAGTGGTTAATATGAGTGCCCTCAGTAAACAGCACAACAGGCAAACAGCAAACAGTTAGAAACAATCACGCAATTGGCTTCTTAAGAGATCGCGAGATCGCACGCACGCACGCACCTACGCACGCACGCCCTCGCGATTGCACTGACTACGCTACCGGACATCGGTAAAATTAACGGGAAGGTCACGTCATGAAGCAGAATCAGAACCTGCGACGCTGGCACAATGCTTCAAGTGCTTTAAACAGCAACGTACAGTCCATTGTGCTACGGGAACGCTGTTTGATGTAATGCTCGGTGTTCTATCCATTATGACAGTCTCGTGACATTGGCCGTAGCGTTTGTAAGCCAAAGGCCCTCCTTTTCGTAAAAAATGATTTTTTATTTCTCCGGCTGTTGCAATTGATATCAGTGGTTAATATAAGTGCCCTCAGTAAACAGCACAACAGGCAAACAGCAAACAGTTAGAAACAGTCACGCAATTGGCTTCTTAAGAGATCGCGCGCGTGACTCCCCGGCCACCCTCGCGATTGCACTGACTACGCTACGGACACCGGTAAAATTAGTCTCAAAGCAATCACAAACACTGTGAAACTTGCAATTGCCTTCCAACACCCACCAGGAGTTTCCAATCCTGTGCTTTGCCCCATCTTCCTGTATTGCTTGTATTTGCCTGATGGCCACTTTTCTGTCTCTCTCGCACAAACAAAATTCTAAACCTGCCAGTGATTTTAAAACATGATTATGTCTCCAGGTGTAGCAACCATGGGTCAGGCTAATTTTACAACCAGAAAGTATCTCCTTTAAATAAAGAGACATGACCCATACATAGCTTATAGCCTCTGTCTTCACTCCCAGTCAGCTGATGTCGTTGACATTTGTCCATTGGGAGCTTGCTATGGCTAGCTTTTGCCCTAGCTGGGCATCGGACATCCTTCCATCTATCCGTGAGCGGTGCAGCACTTCACTGTCTGGTCGAGGGGATCTCTCGGGACAGCTGGACCTAGGCTACTCTGCGAAAGATCTGCCGTGGCCGCCGAGCTGTTGCTGACCTGCGAGCTGCCATGCCAACTGCAGACTAACTGGGCCTCTGACATCCTTCCATCCATCCGTGAACAGTGCACTTCACTGTCTGGTCGAGTGGATCTCTAGGGACAGCCGGACCTAGGCTCTACTCTGCGAAAGATCTACCGTGCCCGGCGAGCTGTTGCTGACCTGCGAGCTGCCTTGCCAACTGCAAACTAACGTTAACGGTGAAGAGCTGCATTCTCACGGAGCAACAAAGTCGCTGTTAAGTCCACCGAATTGCGGGATTTTTTTTGTCAAAGTTCACAAGCCCACAGCGCAAGAACTAAACCATGTAGGAGGCTCAAATTTTGCATGCTGGTACATAAATAGGAATAGTATGTAGCAAAATCATCATGTTTGGTCTGGATAATCCTGCATGGTCAAAGCTGTCCCTCAAATTTGATACAAATTTTATTGGAGTTTTTGGCTGGGCTCTGTTTAGCCTTCAGAAGACATATTTGTACTCAACATAGGCTCTTGATTTATTTTCCTTACTGAGATAAGTAAAAACACTCTCACAAAAAACAATGAACAGAAAAATAAATTCCTTCAGGGTCTGAACAGCAGACCTTACAAGTGTAAAAAGTCATTTTGGTTCTCATTTTCAGAGCACCTAAACACCTTGTGGGAATATACAAATATTTTTTAAATATTTTTTTCTTTATTCTCCATGACCTTTTCTTTTTAAAAACACCAATTTGACTTGTCTTATGCAAATCTTTCTTTTTCACTTTCCACCCTGAACATGGGCAAAATGCACCATTGACATCAATATGTTTTGTATTTCCATGAGTTGTGAGCTGTACTCATCCAGATTAAAACAAAAAAGGCTTGAAATATTTTACCTTATGTGTGATGAATCTATATATATGAAAGTTTCACATTTTGAAATAAAGACAGAAAAATACAGAAGAATACAGAAAAATAAATACTTTTCCATGATATTCTATTTTTTGAGATATGTTGGCTATACCATAGTAAATCAGTGTATGGAGGCTAGCCAGTGGTTCTCAAGGCTGGTGCAGGTGGTTGTGCTTTGGGGTTAGTGAGTCTAGACGAGGTGAGTGACCAACGAGTGGCACGCTCACGTCCTGTCTCATCTGCTGGATCAGCAACAAGAGATTCCTTTACCTTTAGCTTTGTCTCTGCTTGAATACTGTATCATATTCATAGCATTTATGTAAGTTATGTTGTTCAGATATAATACCACTTGATAGGCTACCACGGACTTACACCTATGTCTGAAAGCAGCTTTAGGCATTTTTTTGTTTTGTTTTATCACTCCTAAAGCAGGCCTATATTATCCATTCCAGAGGGTTTAGTTTTGAGCCATTTGTAGCTCTTAAAGGCTAATGGATTTATGTGTTGCTAAATATATATACAGTATATGTGTTATATAATTTGTTGATGAACAGTGTTAGATTATGGAGATTTCTTCAGAAACAAGGGCATATTAATAATGATTAAATATTTGTCTCCATCTGCTGGGATGGTGCTGGGTACATGTCCAATGCAGGTTGCAGTTCACCAATCCATGTGAACTTCAATCATATTGCTTTATTATGGTGGTTGTTCTACCCCTAATCAGCTTTGATTGGGCTACAGCAAGATCTGCTTTATATAAATAAATCAAACTCAGGTTTTGATAAATGAATATGTTTGTGATTCTTGTAGGTTCATTCATATTTTGCTACAGGTGTCAGATGTATAAAAGGGTATGGTCGTGCCCTTACACTGTGGGCATGTGGTAAATTAATTGATGTAGAATCACATGGCACTGCCTCATGCTAGTACGAAAAAAACCATGTAGCTTTTGTCTTACTCACAAACATGTAGCTTTTGTCTTTAGTTCTTGCAATGTTCCTTTCCCAGGAGGACACAGTTAAAATCCTATCGTCTATGAGAATGACCAGTATTTTTTTTTACTATTATTATTTTTTTAATTAAATTAAGTTTAGAAATATAATTGTCATAGAGATTTAAAGAAGGGAAGGTTGGACATAAAAAAGGGATTTACATTTTTTTATTGGATTTATCAGTTCATCAATGTATTCTGAGACCATGTCCATTTCACTATTTGTATTTAAATACTGCTCTACTTGTTGACCCAGCACAAAGCTTTTCACTATTAATTGCATCACTTCTAGCCAGGGAAAGTCCGATTTTGCAATAGAGGCTGATGGCAAAACAAGCGATTGTGTTGGACACTCATTGTAAAAATCAAGGAAGTGAGACTGGCAAGAGGATAGACGTCCGGAAATATTGGTCATTTTTACTCTGTTGCTTAGACAACCTCAGCCATATCAGTGAGACCTCAATCACAATCTCTCTCTCAAACACAAACAGGAAGCAGAACAGTTTTTCCAGGTAGAGCGCAGACAAAAAATTGGAAGGAATGTTGTTTTTTAGGATAGCCCTTTTCATACTGCTCCATGGATTTCAAGGTAAGACATGTATTTTGCTTTACAATTTGATCATGGTGACATTTTCAGAAGTTACCGTGCTCTTACAGTGATTCATGTGAAAATGAAGAGAAAAAGACAAACAAATAACAATCAGAGGTTGTAAAGCCCTAACATTATCATTATCTATATCTTATTTGATGTATATCTTAACTTAAGTTATTTTTTGTGAAGTGACAAGAATTTACAAACAAAGGTCAGTGTGCAAATGTACATTTGATGTGTTGAAATGTCAATTCCTGCTATTGGACAGCTTCTGCCAAGGCATGTCTGTTAGCGGTATGAGGTAGTCGTATTCATTCTGTTTATCACAGCTCTTGGTTTCATATATTTCAAGCTGCAGGTGAGAATGTCTTCTTGTCTTTTATGAATTCTGACTAATCAGTCCTTGCATCTTCACTGGCATCATGTCGTTATAGGTGCAAACAGTCTCTGGACAGTATCCAAGGTGGCAGTGCAGAAGGGGGGTTCTATCACTATCCCATGTCACTACCACAGGACGTACCGGACTAATGTGAAGTACTGGTGCAAGGGCCGCAGTTGGAGTTTCTGTAGAGAGATTGCCCGCACCACCTCAAAATCCAGGACAGAGGGGGTGTTCATTACAGACTATCCATCTGAGCAGGTTTTCACCGTAACAAAAACAAACCTTGATGTGAAGGACACTGACCGCTACTGGTGTGCCATTAAAATGAGTGGGTTCAGCTCTCAGACTCTCAGAACGTCTCTGGAGCTTCAGGTGACTGAAGGTAGGTGCAGTTGGACTGTAACATTAATAATGATGAGGATGGGCCAAAGGAAAGCATATACTGGATGTGTAGAGGAAATAAGGTGGGCTGGCAGCTGATTCAGTTTTAGTTGGGGCAATGGCTTACATTGAAATGCATGGTGTTCTAGTTATAGGCACAAAAAGTGTATTATTTTGGTGTAGTTTTTTGTTAATAAAATGATGTATTTCATGACCCTGTCTACAAAACAAAGCTAAGGTAACCATGTGAAGATTGGGTGAATGTGGATGGAAGGTGAGAACAATTTTGGTCCCCATAGCAAAAGAGTGTCATTAGATTCCATTCCCATGCAGTTTCCTCATTCATTTCAGATCCTCCAGATTTGTTTGTGATGGATAACAGGGTGTCTGTTGAAGAGGGAGGCAATGTGAGCATCCCCTGTTTGTACCGTGACAGACTAAAGAGTGCTGAGAAGAAGTGGTGTGAGAGTGGAAATCTACACTCCTGTCGGTCAGCCACATCGCCACCCGAGGAGCCATCTGTCACAATCGCTGATGACGGCAGCGGAGTTTTTACGGTAACTCTGATGAAACTGGAGAGGAAGGATATAGGCTGGTACTGGTGTTCTGCTGGTGACATACAGGCCCCTGTGCATATTAATGTAACAGAAAAACTGGACAGATTTCACAACATTACAGGTGAGCTTGTCATACAGTCGTCTCTCTCTCAAGTAGGATGTATTGCTAATGTGATTTATGTGATTTGTGTGGTGTTGGCTAACTGCACTGCATTTTCCTATTTGAACAGTTACAACATCTGGTGGGGTTTTAGCTTCCTCGTGGGCCCCAGGCGGACAAACTACCCGTGGGCCAACATCAGAAATCACACACCCAATCTCCTCTGCTCTGCCATCATCCCAGCCCACCCAACCTCCCCATGGCACCTCTACTGCCCCTAAGACAACATTTCACTCTCTGCTGACACATAATCCACAAGTAAAGACATCTACAACAACTGCAGTCACGGACACCACTTCGGGTCAATCAATCAAATATGACCTGACATTTTCTGCAGTACTGACCAGCACAGTCTCAACTACTTCAGCAAATGGGGGGACGTCAGACACATATTCAGCTACAGTAACACCAACAGACGTTGCCCCAAAATGTGCATTTAATAATACGTGTTCGACTGTGCCTTTAAACACCACAGAGGATACCACAATCTACAATAGGTATGACTCAAATTCTGTTAATTCTGTTTTGTGCATGTGTGTGTGTGTGTGTGGGAGGGGGTCAGTTCAGTGCAATGATAATGTATTAATAACAATATTGTAATTGTAAGATGATAGATGAGCAGAACAGTGTTGATTGACTGTTCAGTATAAGGGTGGGGGCTATTTCTGAGCGTTCAACAGAGTGACTGCTTGGGGGAAGAAACTGTCTTTGTGTCGGCTGGTTTTGGCAAACCCTGTATCGCCTACCAGAGGGAAGGATGTTGAACAGTTTGTGACCAGGATGTGTGGGGTCTGCAGAGATTTTTGCTGCCCATGAGTTTTTTCATGAGTTATGGACTATGAACGCAGTTCCTTACATTTTCTTGGTTGTCTTTCAGGCATCTGATTTGGCAGTCAGCTGCGATTGTCACGGGCATAGTGATGGCAGTGGTGATTATTGTTGGGGCCTCCTTCAATTATTGGTGTCATCACAGTAAGTGTGTTTGTGTGCAGTATCACATGAAGTATACCTCTTTCATATCTTACATGCATAGGCACATGAAAGATCCTGTTGTCTTTTCATTTCTTATTTTGGAGACAGTTAATCCCAACTACAAAACCGTCTTTTTCCATTTGCAGAGCGACGTCACATCAGAATAGAACTGGATGACATGACACAAGAGCTTAATGTGAGTCTGGTGGAACGTTTAAAATATGGACAATTGAGCTAAAGAACCATATTTTGCTCTAAAATGACTTTCTTGAAAATAAGCAGGGGCCTGAGAGTGTAGTGTACAGTGACTGACCTATCCCTTGGTGTCTTACAGATGGAGGAGGATTTGGAGGAGGACGTTGGAAATGACTGGCCTCGCTCGTGTCTTCTGTACCATAGTGAAGACCCTGAAAGTGAGGGAGCACTGTAGCTGAATACAGTCCATCTGCCATTCTCTTTATTTGAGTATAGGATAGTGTTTGGTCTAACTTATTTTTATCATGAAATGATATTTTGAAAATAAAACAATATATATTTGGGCCAATTTGTACATTTGATCTTGAATTTGTACATTTGATCAGTGCAGTCTGGTGAATCACTAAACAGTTCAGATTAGAGTTCCCTAGCAAACAATGGTCATTCTTATGGTTTGTCTGGGCTTTATAATAACAACCTTGACTAACTCAGATATGACGCATTACAGTATTAACAACAGCAAACAGATATGAGGACAAACAGGTTTATTATTAACTTGTGTCAGGTCGTTATTGTACAGAAAAGAGCATCAGAATTAACATGAATAATGCACAGCCCACAGGTGAGTCTTTTCCACCCTCACATGGCAGCAGAGAAGGTAAGGTGCCCTGGTTCAGCCCTGCAGTTAGTAGCCCCTGCAGCCAACATACTGCAATGAATTCTCAGTCAATATTCCTTCATTATGACGGCTGCATCTCACTTGACAGAAACGTTCAAAGTGAAACATGTACTAACAATGAAGAGATCCTGATCATTTTTGTTAAGTACATTTTTCTTCTCCTTTTTTAGACAACAGTATAAATGAATGATAAAATAGTGTTCACGACATAGAAGTGATGTTAGTGTACACAAGGCCATGCAGTTATGATAAAATAGGACATTTAAAAAGTCTTGTCTGTACACTGGATGTACTGCATCACTCTGCCAAAGGACCACATAAGTTGCAGAATACTGATTAGAAGAAGTACACACAATGTCCCTCCTTAGTGTTCTCACGCATCCTGGCTAATTGTACATGGCACAGGCATGGGTTTGCTAGCAGGAGAGTTTGCACTTGTGTTGAGAGCAAGCCATCATGCCGCCTCTGCAGCTGTGGTTAATGCCATTTGGAGAGCCGGGGAAGGGGAAGCACTCAGTGAAGAGATCTTGGCACGAGTCTGGACACCCTAATCTCATTCACTCATATACAGAGGGAAACGCTTTCAGACAGGAGAATATTTCAATGGTGAGACATTACATAAATCTTGGGTACCAATATGGTTGACCTGTGATTCAAACACACACACACACACACATACACAACATCTGGCCAGAGTACTTGTTGGATGTGAAGGTGGACTGGTTTGGATTATGGGAATGACACTGTGAATTTGGAATGTCACTTGGCACGTCCAGTTTTGGAGTCTGGACTGAACATGACCCACTGTGCTTTTGGGTGAATGACATGTTGAAAGACCACATTCAACTTGAAAATTGTAAAAAATAACAAAGCACTTCCTCTAATTTGAACTGTACAAGATTAAAAAAGATCAACATTTAGTTAAACACATTTATATGACAGAACAATTATACTTTATTATACCTATATAGAAAACAAAGAAACTTAATTTTGTCAAATGCAGTATCCCCTTCCACAAAGCATAACTGAGATTACTGTGCTCTACACATTAATGCTCTTGCTGAAAAGGGCGACTGAAACTGCTTGTTATCATGATCCTTACCACAGAGTTCCTTACAAAGAGAAAGATACTTGATCTGCAGTGAATGCACACGTAGCATCATTTCAAAGTAGTGCAGGGTTGATGGAGCAGATCTGCGGATTACCAGTGCTCCCTTCAAAACCTCAAAAACTAGCCAGGATGCTACAAGGAGCCGCCGTGTCCTCAGCTAGTCTCCAGTGTAATAAAGAACTGCCTGGAGTCTCCTACGTTCCTGTCCTGATTCAGTGTTGCTAACTGTGCTCAAGCTCTGGTGCCTTAGTAATGCCATGCGTCCACGTGTGCAAAGCTACAAGCCTCTACTGCTCAAAGCATGTGGTTCATGTTGGGTTGGTAAACACAGCTCTTTCACAATGTCTGTCACGCCATGTTGACATTAACTGTTACGGCTGCAATGGCTTCCCTTTGCACAGGCACTCAGAGAGAGAGAGAGAGAGAGACCGAGAGAGAAAGAGAGTAAATCAAACGGGATGAGCACGAGATGACGCTGCCATTTAAGGCACTACCTCCAATGTTGCCCCCACCCCAATGTGTGTGCCCACGGCCGAATCTCACATGGGTGTGCAAAGTGCCATTCCTGTGCAGTGCCACCAGAGGGGGCTCAGGCCACACGGCTCACTGAAACACAGGCCTGTATGAAGAGGCCCCCATCCACTGGAGAGGGAATACTGCATTTCCAGGGTGGTGGTGATGGTGGTGGTGGTGGTGGTGGGGGAGGTTGTTGCGAAAGGATGTAGTGTTGGTGAGATTGGTCTGTGTACCCACCCTCCCCCACCCCACACCCCCCTCACCCAACCCCACCCCTCTCAGAGCAGCCTTCCCTCCCCATGGTTTGACTGACCCCCCCCCCCCCCCCCCCCCCCCCAACTACCCTGCTAGCCCTCTTTTGGTGAGGGAGGGGTCTGGTTGCTGGAGGATGTCTTTAGGGAGCCCAGGGTTTTGCTGAACCAGGAGTTCTTGGCTGCCTGCACCTCAGTCATTAGGACCCCTCTCTGATGCTCCAGTTCCTGAGGACAGGGACAGGTGGAGAGAGAGAGAGAGAGAGAGAGAGAGAGAGAGAGAGAGAGAGAGAGAATGAAAGAGGGAGAGAAGATTAGATGTTAATGATACTTTTTGGGCCTCCACTCATAATTACAGCCTTAATGCAATAATCTGTTCAGCTACATGATGATGTCTCATTATTCATACCCATGACCTATGATGCATTGCTCAAATGTTTAGTGTGTTTACTTTATATTTCATTAGCAACAAACCATGATATGCTGAAATAGTGACAAATATGAATCTGAAATCTCAAATCTCAAATATAAATTGTGATGTCAAAAGTGGCTTGTACATGCAGACTCTGTTATTTGAGAGTGACTAACTCTGTTATCTATTTTGTCAAGGAAGTGTGGAACCTTTTCAGTTGGTAGCATTGAAAAGGAAAGAATGACAGACAAAAAATAAAGCAACTCTACGAGTGATATTGAATGAGTGATAAGAAGCTGGAGGAGGAGTGGCATTAGAGGAGGGACATGTGCGTCAGGCCTGACCTGGATCTTGCACTTGGCCTCCACCAGCTGCAACTTGGTCTGGGCCAGCTCCAGCTCCAGCTCCCTCAGCTGGGCCTTCAGAGAGTCCTTCTCCTCGTCCTGCTCCGACGGATGGCTGTCCTGCGACATGGCCGGCATCTGCAGAGGCCCGTCCTTACTGAACACCTCCCGACAGCGTTCGCACGGCATCACCTTACTCTACACAAACCCACAACACAATGTTTACACATCACCTTACTCTACACAAACCCACAACACAACACAATGTTTACACATCACCTTACTCTACACAAACCCACAACACAACACAATGTTTACACATCACCTTACTCTACACAAACCCACAACACAACACAAATTTGGTTTTACTCATTTTGAGTAGGCCTAAACTGTTCGCCAAAGGCCATTATCTCTGGCCCCAGCTTTTTAAAAATTATAAACATCTGAATTATACTTCCCCCTTCACCCAAATACAGTAATGAAGGTGAAAGGAAGTTATTAAGCCTTAATGGTGATTCCTAAAGGGGGTATTGTCAAACCTGCTACTACTAATACTAAAAATACAGCATGAAGAAAGTCAAGGACATGCATGCCAGCTTCCGCTCATCCCAGTATTAAAGTAAATCTGGTCTTAAATGAAAATGTATTGGCTGTGTTATTTCTTTTTTGTAGGATGTCCAATTTGTATGTAGAAATGCACATTTGCAAAGGTGACTTAGTATGTTGTCGTAAAAGTGGCTCTCCTTTTGATTTTGCACTGCCAATGTGGCTCTTGTGGAAAAAAATAGTGAGGATCACTGCTCTACACAAACCCACAACACAACACAATGTTCACACAATGTTTACACAACACCTTACTCTACACAAACCCAGAACCCAACACAATGTTTACACAACACTGGAATGAACACTAATCAGCCTGAGGGCTATTTCACAAAGGCAGAATTAAAAAATCCAAGATAGGTGACAAAGTGAGGCTTGACATAGCGTTCTCTGGTCATCCTAGCTCAACACGTTTCATTAACACCAATCCAGGATGAGTAGGAGCGACTATGTCAAGCCAGGTGTAAATAATTCAGGATATATGTGCATTCTTGTTTTTTCTCCAAAAACCCCATGGTTGTAATAAAAAAGACGCAGAAAACAGCGTCATTCACACCGCCATGAACAACCGCTTTTGATACAGACTAACAACGATGTAAAGTTTTTCTTTTTTGATCAGGGAAACACGGCTGTTTCTGTTTCTGTTTCTTTATAAGTGAATTCGTTGAAAAATTGCCCTATTAGGAACTACTACAGTACAGTAGGCTATTCATCAAACGTCTATTAACAAAAGAAGCCATATGGTATTAGGCAGACAATCTGTTGTGTTTTGAGAGCAAATACATTTAGCAAATAGTATACAAATGAAATAAAGTTCTTAAAAAAATCACATGGCGGTCTAATTTGAATGACTGAACCAATAAGAAAACATAATAAACATTAGAATGAACTAAACCTGGCTGTTAGCTAGGTTAAGTGCACAGAATAAATCCCATGGTAACTTATGTGCCATCTCTTTTGTGAAACGAAGTAAAGGCTAAATTCATCCAGGATAACCAAAAATCCCAGCTTAATCCCTTATCTAGGTTTTGTGAAATACCCCTCCGGAGTGCTCATCCACACCACCGAAAACAGACAAACAAACAATAATGATAATGTTGATAAGCCAATGCCCAAGCTTTTTTAAATGGAAAAACAATATTTAGGGATGTTACTTGCTCAATAGCAACAAAATGTCCTATCAGGAGTAGTAGAGAATATAGCATGCGAACAGTAATTCAAATTCATATGGATTGTATTTGTTCTTTAGTGGTTCTGTAGTGTCTCTCACCTTCACAATATCCAGCTCCTCTTTAGTGGCAGCCTGCTGCTTCTCCAGCCTGGTGCTGAGCTGGGAGCAGATCTACATCAACAGCAACAGAGAACACACAAGCTCAGCTAGCACTACCGCCTATTGCATTGTGAACACTGGGCTCAGGGCCCAAGCACAAGCCTGGGACTGATGGCTGGGCATGGCAGATAGTGCCCTGTCCTGAAAGCCCATGGCATCAAGTCCAGTCAAGTAAAGGTTTTAATGTTTTGAACACAGTACTAGATAAATGACTGAGTCCTGCAGTGGAGCGGTAGTGGGTACCTGTTTGTACTCAGCGATGATGGCGGTGGTCTTCTTGATCTCAGACTCGGCTTTCTCCAGCTCTCTCCGGAAAACCTCCTTCAGCTGAACACAAGAAAAACAGAGATTCAGATACATCCAACAGACACTGTTAAGAAGGTAGACAACATTGGCAATATTAAAATGAATACTGCAATTATACAGTATCAATTAACAGACACATTGTTATTGGACCAAGAGTCATACTGTATACACACAGCAACATATGCTACTTCCATCTCAAACTTCTCATAAACCGTTGTGACAATTCCTATATTCCTCTAAATCTGTGTGACCTGTGCAGTCTCCTCCTCTTGTCTCCTTTTCTCCTCCTCCGTCTCCACCAGACGCTGTTTGGTATTCAACAGCTCCTTGTTCAGAGCATCCGCCTTGTCCTCTGCCTGGGGACCAAGGACACACAGAGTGAAACACACAGAGCACATCCAGCTGAAGGATACCCAGGGCTGAGAGAGAAACACACATCTGGCTCAGTTAGAGTTGGGGCTCGGGGGGTGAGCTCACCTGGTCCAGGTCGTTTCTCAGGGCGATCTTACTGGTGACCAGCTCGTGTGCGAGGTCATCATTCTCCTGTTCCAAACGCATGCTGGCTTCCTGTAGCCGGCGATTCTCTCTCTGCAGGAGAGAACACAGACGCACAGACGCACATACACACACACGCACACACACACACACACACACACACACACACACACACACACACAATACAGTGAAAAAGGTGACTTAATATGATAATATGGGCTGTAAGTAATGATGCATAATAAATAGCAAATGACAATTCAAACGAGAGAGAGAGAGAAACTGCATAGCTTGTTGAGCTGGCTTTGCAAAAGCTGCTAAGATTTACTCTCTCTCCAAGATGCACACAAACATTATTGCATACTGAAAACAATCAAGCAACTACATTCCATCCGTTTGGGCACTCTTGTAACACTGGATAAGTCCAAGTGCTAAGTTTAGCAAATCAACACTTCTTCCTTTTAATCTCTATTTTGATTCACATCAGAGATGTGAACCATGTTCATTACCACCACACATAATGATGCTTGGTTAAACAGTCTTTTAGAATAGGGTGAAGTAATGAATAGAATTTAGCCCAAATTGTGGAATTAACAAAATAATGCTTATAGCAGCCTTCCCTGGCACAGGAAACAGGCAAACCTGATGGAATCATGATGGTTGGCTGCCACCGCTGAACGTCTCTGCTTTAACCACTAAACACTCAGGCCAGTCTGTGTGAATATTTGAAATCAGAGAGCAAAAGCTACAGTATGGGGCTATTAACTACACACTACAAGGTGGGGCACAGCAATCAGTACAATTCAGTTACAACGCCATGAAGGGATGTACTGTGCAGGTAAAAAGCGCATTGCTGTTGAGCAGACAAAACGTAATGATGCCTCAACATTCTTTGTGACTACAAGGTCGATGGGTTCAGAATGTTTAGCCCCCGCATCCCAGAACGGGTAATGTTACTCTGGCTTTTCTACGCTTCGTGGTCAAGCAACAGGTCTTGTGACAGGGAGGTTTCCTGGCCTCCTCTGATACTAATGGCCTCACATGACACACAGACTCTCTCAGTCAGGAAGAGGAAGAGCCAGGTCATCTGACTCCAATTTCCCAGACTCCCCTCCCCCCATGGAGGGGAGACCCCAGCTAATGTCACGCCTGCAGTGAGGCTGTGGTTAGACAGGGTGACAAGTCTAGAACTAGCCTAGCCCTCCCTGAAGCCCATGTAAGAGTTACACTGCTCCTGGAGTATAGAGCTCTGCTCTGCAAATGTCAGACCATGATGCAACAAACAGCAAGCTAAAAAGACAGAATAGACTAGGGGAGAGAGAGAGAGAGAGAGAGAGAGAGAGAGAGAGAGAGAGAGAGAGAGAGAGAGAGAGAGAGAGAGAGAGAGAGAGAGAGAGAGAGAGAGAGAGAGAGAGAGAGAGAGAGAGAGATATTCTGGTAACACTTTACTTGGATAGTCCGCCCAGAGAGACTTTACAGATCATCTGTTGAGATTCAGTTCAGTATGTAAAATTGTTGTTGTACCCTAACGTTAACCATAAAATGCAGTTAACAGAATGTCAACAGATAGTTGTTGATAATCTGAGCATCTGCATATAGTCTAAAGGGGACTATCCAAGTCAAGTGTGACCAAGATTCCAGCAAGCAGCACAGCTGTAAATATACTAAGACTCTGGCTTACCTCCTAGACTGACAGTTATTATCACCTGTAGAGCATCCCTCTCTTGTCTTTTACCACAAACAGACGCACACACATGCACAAACACACTCCTGCCACAGTTAGGGATCCCTGCCCCTTCATCAACTCTGCCAAACATTTAGCTGCCACCTTGAGCTGGAAATACACCTTCCACCATCTCCCCCTCTGATTGGCCACATGTGAGGGCTGTGGGTCAGATGAGGGGAGGAAGTGGATGACTAGCCTGAGTACAGAGTCGGAGTAAAACAGGAAGTCATCTGCTCTGTGCTGTGCAGAGTGCAGCAGGTTCATTTTGAATTGTGTCCCCCCCCCCCCCCCCCCTTAGAATTAAGGGTAACACTTTCTATGAAGGTTGTATTCATAAAGCCCTATGAATGCATTCATAATGTTTTATAAGGTGTCTATAAAGCATTGTAATGCTCATTATTACCATTTATATGTATTCACAAGTCATCATAACCAACTTCATGATGCATTATGACAGCTAATTATGAATGATTATAATTTTAATCTGAATAATGCATTATAAATATGTCAAGATCTGCCTACTCACTTGTCAGTTTTATGATGCATCATAACTACTTTGCTTTGCTAAATGTGTATAGTGATGCATAAAGAGTTTTGACTTCTACTGTAGTCCTATATATCTATAGCTATAAGTATATGTAATAAAGTTATAATAATGTATACATCTCCCTACAGCACACAATTATAAACAGCTATGCAATATCATAAGTGTTATTTGTCAGCTCTAAGTAAAGTGACAAGAATATGACCCTATTATCCTACAATGAAATGAGAGCCTGTACAGTAAAGACAAAAGGAATGCATTTAGTTCACTTTATTTTCATTTAAACCAAAGGTCTATTTTGATTCGAACGATCTTTCATAATGACCCAAGATAGATTTCAGTGGCATTGTGAGTTTTATTCCAATAATAACCACCACTACAAAATATAGGACCATGCCGTGCCACTTTTTTGGCCTGTCTCATTGTGTTTGTGCAATGTGCTCAGAGCATTGATAATCAGTCTGATTATGTGTGTTGATTTAAATGAAAATAAAGTGAACTAAATGCATTCCTTTGGTCTTTACTGTCCAGGCTCTCATTTCATTGTGCCTCATATTTGTTTATAATAACCTTATATCTATTAATAACAACACCTCATTTGCTCTACTTTACCTAAAGCTGACAAATAACACCTATGACATTAACATAGTAATTTATAATATTGTGCATATGGGGTAAAGATGCTAGACTGGGTACTTAGTTCATTGCACCCTTTAATTACTCAGTGAACTTATATCTGTTAATAAAAGGGTCATATTCTTGTCATTTTACTTAGAGCTGACAAATAACACTTAAGATATTGCATAGCTGTTGTTAATTGTGTGCTGTACAGAGATGTATACATTATTATAACTTTATTACATATACGTATAGCTATAGATATATATAGGACTACAGTAGAAGTCAAAACACTTTATGCATCACTATATGCTATATTTAGCAAAGCAAAGTAGTTATGTACTGATGCATCATAAAACTGACAAGTGAGTAGGCAGATCTTGACATATTTATAATGAATTATTCAGATTAAAATTATAATCATTCATAATTAGATGTCATAATGCATCATGAAGTTGGTTATGACGACTTGTGAATACATATAGATGGTAATAATGAGCATTACAATGCTTTATAGACACCTTATAAAACATTATGAATGCATTCATAGGGCGTTATAAATACAACCTTCATAGAAAGTGTTACCGAATTGAGCTCTCCCTTCATAAGACACATGCGTGCAGAGTGGACAAGCAGACAATGTGACGTCTACATAAAAACAGAATTCTTCCTCAAAACAATGTTCAATGGACAAGATAACTTTATAGCAGCTTAAGTGAAATAAATGTGTGAATGTGAACAAGGATTATTCTAGCTGAACCCTTCTAGTTGAACCCTAAGAACGATTTCCTAACCCAAAATAAAATTTACAGACAAAAACACATTTTTGAAGATCATACATTTAGTGATTTAATAAGCTACTCTACCAATAAGCAACTCTACAATAAGACCTAACTACAGAAAATATTTCAAAAAGGACTTTATTTCAACAGAATATAAAAATAAAATAAATATCAAAGCATGAAAACAAACAAAGTAAAACGTATGCAATGAACACAATGCTTTCATAGCAACAGCATAAAAAAGTGCTTTGTTTATATCAAAATCTAATCGGTAAGAAAAATGGCAAAAAACATCCACATAAATGTAAAAAAGGAAACTTAACCTCAGTTCCTCAGCTGCTCTTTGAAGTTGAACTTAGCTTATCAATCATTCTAAAAAAACAACATGCATACACAAACTCAACTTACAAAAATAACAAATAAATCACATCTATCATTGTGAGGTATGCATACACTTCCACGTAGCTGCTTCCACTACACTTTTGACATAATAAATTCTGTAAAACAGCTTGAGGAAAATAAGGCTTTAAGGCAGGATCAAGCTTTCTCTGTTATTACGTAGGTAAGGTCTTGGCCTCTGTTCCATTACTGTAAGGTCACAACCTTTGACCTTGACTAAGAGGGTCTCTTTCTGGCACTCTCTTTCCTTTGAGCATGCTGGAGCGGGGCGTGGAGAGCTCTACACAGACCTGAACTGGGACAGGACAACAAGACGGAAGTGAATGCGAGGGCAATGCACCCTGGGAGGGCAGGAGTGCAGCTGGAGGGGTGACAGGGAGTGAGGGGAGGTGGGCTGTGGGGGACTCACCTGATACCTGTCGATGGGATCCTCCTGTTGCAGCTGGCTCTCTCGCAGAGACTGGTACTCCTTCTCAAACTTCTTCAGCTTCTTGGTTGGCACCTGAGAAATGAGGCAGACAAGAGGGACATACGTATAGTAATTCCAGTGCATATAAGTGTGTGTGTGTGTGTGTGCCACTATTACCTGTGTTCAAAATGACTAGTTAAAATAGGTTTTGAATCTGTTTATGTAATGCAATTGTCAAAGTCAAAGCAACCGATCAACTTCACAGTGTCACAAACAAGAGGTGTAATGCCATGGACCACTGAAGCCCATGAGAGCAACCCTAATGTTCCCCAGAAAGGGGAAATGACATGCAACATTACAACTGTTACTGGGTGATAAGACACATTTTAGCCACTAGTTGGTGACACAAGCTGCTCTACTGAATTGAGCCTTGTCATGACGGGCTGGCTAGTTAAGGATTAGATAACCCCATGCCGGATGCCAGAAGGAGAGTGTGTTTGTGTATGTGTGTGTGTGTGTGTGTGTGTGTTTGTGTGTGTGTGTGTGCTCCTCTCATGTTAAACTAATGAAACTTTATGAGACACTTTCATGAATCTATTAGGAGGACTAATGTCATCAGCTGAAGCATGAGGAGAAGCCGAGACCAAAGCCTTCATGTCTATGGAGAGTCTGTTGGCACACATGTATGCAGCCTTCTATTGTTCCTCAGGAATCAAAGCTGAGGCACGGGTGTGGCACAACTGGTGTAGGTACACATCTTATAAAACAAACAGGCCCTGATTCCATACAGGCTGGCAGACCGAGGAAAAGCCATGCTGGGTTTGAACCTGCATTATATCTACATGCATGTCTGTATTCACACTGAATAAAAATGATCTGAGGAGAAAGAATAGCAAATTATGACACAAATAGGAGAAAATGACGACAAATCTATTGAATAAGAGGACGAAAAGATCACCACCTCTGAAAGAAGCACATCTTTGACAGACACAAAACACACAACACAGCTGATCACCAAACATTCTCGCCCAATCCCCACCCTGGCTACTAAGCACTGACAGGAAGGAGGTTGTTGCCATGGCAACACTGGAGTTGCTAAGGTGAGGAGAGAAAGGCTGCTCATCTCTGCTGGTGACAGCAAGTCATGGAGGCAACGCCTCACACTCAATCAGCCTTTAGATTATTCTCTGCCAGACTCTGTGTCAAGCTGCTGTCAAGACAAATAGCAGGCCACACACACACACACACACACAGACTCAGATGCCTTCCTCATGGCCAACTGTACTGAGTGTGATGTAATCCCTGATCAGCTTGTTTCACAGAACAGCTGAGAAACAGAGACAAAGATGAGAATAGTGGAGTAGTACAGTATTACTCTGTCCCTTCACAGTTCATGAAAAAACAAACACCTGCACACACACAGATATCCCCCCCCACACCCAAACCCACACACACCGCCACACAATCTGGTAGAGGAGGCGGGACAGGCTTTCTCGTCTCTGATGATTGGAGGTTTACACAGTTGCTGCCTGCTCAGGTCCACAACTGGTTTGAATATCATGCCATCATGATAACTGAGCCATACAAATTATACTTGGTGGTTATTTATCACCCTCCAGGACAACTTGGGAACTTTGTGAACGAGTTGGACATTCTATGTGGATGCCCATTATTAATCCTTGGCGATTTTAATATTCATTTGGATAACTCGTCTTCAATTGACTTCCTGTCCTTACTCTCCTCATTTAATATCACACGTGTCCACAGTCCTCCTACTCACAAGGCTGGTAAAGATCTTGATTTAATTCTGGTACGTAACTGTAATACAGACGTTTTGGTTAATCCATTACATGTATCGGATCAACCCAGCAGCTCCTCCTCCGATAATTTCGTTCCGGCGTAATCTCAGAAGCCTCTCAAGCGACCATTTTGCAACATTAGTAACATCTGCTTTACCAGAGACTTTCTAATGTAGAGACACAGCACTCAAAAAATACTCCATAGAAATGCATGGGGCTAGTTTGTCATGCCAATATGGCCGTTGTCTACACATATCCCACCCCTTCCTCTGCAAAACGTCGACATGTGAATACATTGAGCCAATCATGTGGTGTGTTGTGAAGACATCGTGCCAATCATGTGTTGTGATCTCGCCGCTGGAGCAAGATTGGAATCGTGAAGCCTTGCGCACGCGCAGTTCGACCCAAAGACTGTGCCCGATGAGTGCCCATAAAACGTTGGTATATGGCCGCCGAGTGGAGGGACTTGCCTAAAAGGACTTTGGCTTTACCTACTCCTAGCTCATTCTTGGCACTTGAGGTTAATGACGCTACAGAGACTCTCTGCTCTACACTGGCATCTTGTCTGAATGCAGCATGTCCTCTTTCCTCAAGACCTACTCGTTCTAAACCTCGCCATCCATGGCTGACGAACAGTATAGTCTCAGTACGAAAGGAACTTAGAGCTGCTGAGAGGAAATGGCGTAAATCCAGAGATGGAAATGATCATAGTAACTACCAGTCTTTGCTGTCATCCTTTTCATCCACTGTTACACTTGCAAAAAAGGCATTCTATCAAAGCAAGATTTTTCTACTTTCAAATCTCTTCTCAATCCTCCACCACCACCATCAACTACTTCACTGTCAGCAAATGACTTTGCAACATTTTTCACTGAAAAAGTTGCTAAAATAAGTGCTCAGTTTGATGGTCCTATAAGGAGGGCTTTGCCTTGTGTTAGTATGACCGCATCATTTGACTCTTTCTCTCCTCTTGATGAGGAAGCAGTCTCTCAATTGCTTCAGCGATGTCGTCCAACAACATGCCCATTAGATCCTGTCCCGTCCACTCTTCTACAGTCTATCTCACCCGCTGTTCTACCAGCAGTCACACATGTATTTAATGCTTCACTCAGTTCTGGAATAGTTCCTTATTCTTTTAAACAGGCTAGGGTTACACCTCTGCTAAAGAAAAGTACACTTAATCCAACTGAGGTGAAGAACTACAGACCTGTCTCCCTTCTTCCTTTCTTGTCAAAGGTTTTGGAGAAAGTGGTTTTCAAGCAAGTTTGTGACTTTCTTCATCAGAATAATCTACTAGACCCTATGCAGTCTGGTTTCAAGAGTGGCCATTCTACTGAAACTGCTCTTCTGTCTGTGACTGAAGCATTGAGAGTAGCTAAGTCCTCTGCTCAGTCATCAGTATTAATTCTACTAGATTTATCTGCAGCCTTTGATACTGTTAACCATGACATTCTCCTATCTATACTATCTGAACTGGGAATTTCTGGAAAAGCTCTTGACTGGTTTGAATCTTACCTTAAAGGGCGTTCTTTCAACGTGTCTTGGCAGGGACAGGTATCTAAGTCTCATGACCTCACCACAGGTGTGCCTCAGGGATCAGTATTAGGACCCTTGCTTTTCTCTATTTACACCACTTCCTTAGGTGATACCATTCGCTCCCATGGATTTGACTATCACTGTTATGCAGACGACACTCAACCTTACCTGTCTTTCCCACCTGATGACTCTAGTGTTTCCCACCGGATTTCTGCATGCCTTAAGGATATTTCAGCCTGGATGAAAGATCGGCACCTTCAGCTTAATCTCTCAAAAACAGAGTTTTTGGTGTTTCCAGCTAAAACAGCTATTCCCCAACAGATTAACATCCAGCTTGACTCAACTTCACTGACCCCAACTAGATCGGCACGAAACTTGGGCGTTGTAATTGATGACCGACTTAACTTCTCTGAGCATATAGCTTCTATTGCAAAATCATGTCGGTTTATGCTTTACAACATTAGGAAGATCAGACCTTATCTGACACAAGATTCCACACAACTTCTTGTTCAGACCATGGTCATCTCTAAGCTGGACTATTGTAATTCACTATTAGCTGGCTTACCCGCTTGTGTAACAAGATCATTACAGCTGATTCAAAATGCTGGAGCACGCCTGGTCTTCAATCAGCCAAAGAGGACACATGTAACTCCTCTCCTAGTTACTCTCCATTGGCTCCCTATAGTAGCCAGAATTAAATTTAAATCTCTCACTTTGGCCTATAGGACACTAACTAGATCTGCTCCTAGTTATTTTAATTCAATAATCAAGCCTTACATCCCCAACCACCCACTGTGGTCTTCTGGTGAGCGTATGTTGTGTCGACCAGTCATGAAAACTGGGTCTAATTCCAGACTCTTTTCTTCAGTGGTTCCATGTTGGTGGAATGAACTGCCCAGTGCTCTCCGTTCCTGTGGTAGTTTTGGGTCGTTTAAGAGGGGTCTAAAGACATTCCTATTCAACATATACTTAGTTGTTTAAGCGCTTATGTGTTATGGTTTATATAATGTTGTTTTATTTTAATTGGGCTGTTAATTAATTTGACATTATTGTTTATTATTGATATTCTCCTTAATGTAGTCTTAGCATGTCATTGTTTTTATATTATTGATTGAATTGACATTATTGTTTTATTATTGCCTTTCCCCTTTTTTACATTGCTTTTTTATTAGGCTATTGATTGAATTGATATTATTTAGTACTACAACTATTCTCCTTACTATATTTGACCTACATTTTAATCTGTTCCCTGTTCAATTTTAAATATTATTATGTTGTTTTGTATTTATGTGTCGCTTTGGACAAAGGCGTCTGCTAAATCCATAACCATAACCATAACCATAACAACCATTCAATTTCACTATTGTCCTTGGTGGTCAGTTCCAGAGCACACACACAAGTACTACACATGGCCTACATAGAAGAAAGCCTTGCTATGGGACCATCCAGCTGTGTCAGCTCATCATATGAGTCTGAATCCCATGTGTTGTGTGCTTTTGCTTGTGTGTTGCAAGCGTTGAGAGTGTGTATTGCAAATGGGGGATCTGTGCTAGGAGTGCAGAAAGCACACCTTCACCACCAAGCCTTCACTGTTCCCCCGCAAGACAGCCGAGGCTCAGAGAGCATGTCTACAGTGTCAGTGTTCCTACCACACAACAGGGTATTGTCTTTCTAGCCCGAGTGTCCACACCGCCCTCCCTCAGAATGCTGTCCAGGTCTGGGAGGCCTCTGGAGGGAGGGGAGGGGGGTGTTCCCATGGAGATGGACCTATGTGGGGCAACCTAATGAAAACCTTTGGGATATCATGTGCTCTTCTCAGTATCACCTGGTCTACCTGTCCACATATTTGCTTGTGTTTACTTCGACATAAAACATTCAGCTGTGCACAAATGCACAGCTATATTCTGAGAGTAAAGTTTCAGGGTGCAACTTTGCTACTGTGGATGTCACTGATCTCTTTCTTGCCTGCTTCTCTGTCATTTTCTTGCTCACTGACTTGACACCATGTTGCTTTCTTGTTGTGTGCATGGATACGGCTAGTGGAAGCACTCAGGTGAAAGACAAGGAGGATCATTCTGGAGACACTCAACTATTAGAACACACACTGCACTACTGTCCTTGTCCTCTTCTCTGTCCGCAGTCTCCCCATACACACTGCTGTGTGTGCATGTGTGTGTGTCTGTGTATCTCTGTGTGTGTGTATCTCTGTGTGTGTGTGTGTGTGTATGTGTGTGTGTGTGTGTGTGTGTGTAAAAGAAGTAAAGAGCGTAGTGCAGGTGCATTTGGAATGGAATAGAATGCAAGACAGAGAGAACAAGAGAGAAAGAGAAAGAGAAAGAGAGAGACAGAGAGAGTATTGCATGCATACACAGAGAATATGTGTACGAATATGAATATGTTAGAGAGAATACCTGCAGACGGATTTACAGCGCACTGATGACGTGTAATAATATTTATGTTTTTTCTATTGTCCCTGTGAATGCTTTGGCAATGCAGCATGATGTCATGCCAGTAAAGCATATCTGAAATTAATTGAATTGGAGAGAGAGGGAGGGAGGGAGGGAGGGAGAGGGAGAGAGAGAGAGAGAGAATACAGGATTCTTAGAAGATCTGCCGAAAAGTTAAGCTTGCAATATCCACCCAACATTCATTAAAATCCAACAAAGTACTTTGTTCAAAAGAAAGTTTCTCAGTGCCATGGATAGTGGATATGCATGAGTACATGCCGTTTGAAGTGTGGACAGAATGTTCTGTGTCCTGCGCTATTCTCATGGGCTACCTTGGCGGCTCTTGGCCAGTGCCTGCTCACTCACAGCACCATGCTGTTCCGAAACAAGCTGCAACTTCAAGCTGTCAATGTGTTTGTGTGTGTTTGTGTGTGTGTGTGTGTGTGTGTGTGTGAGTGAGAGAGCGAGAGAGAGAGGCAGAGAGAGAAAGAGAAACTGTTAGACAGTTCTGTTACAGGAAATACTGTGCAATCACATATAGATGCACTTTGTGTGTGTGTGTGTGTGTGTGTGTGTGTGTGTGTGTGTGTGTGTGTGTGTGTGTGTGTGTGTTGGTGGGGGGCACTGGGTGGACTGGGTACACAGTGTCAACACTTGGCTCCCAGTGATACACGACACTACCATAACACCAACACAATCCTCTGAGTCAACAAATTCTGTCTTTTATTGCGCTTCCAAGACCAGAATAGATCAGAGCAGATCACTGAAAGGAACACGAAAACTCATCTTTTTTCTCATCCCTCAGTTCCATAATTCTACCTCAAAGCTCATGTGGCAAATGTCATTCTGTCAGTTGCTTTCATCAACTTTTCCGTCTCTACAACATCAAACACACAAACGCTTCATGTGTACACAGCCTCACTGTCATTGTGTGTTTGCATACTACAGAAAGTTTTAAAATGGCTTATTATAAGCGCAAACACAGAAAGCATCATTTTAAGATATTTTAGAAACATATTATACATCGAAAACACTAATATGTTTCACAGAAATGTTGTCAGTGTTCACTTCACTGCATTACAAAACATCACTGCCCGTAACTACAGATTGTTTGTCCACAAACTAGGAGACTGAGTGCTGCTGTTGAGGCTGGGAGTGCAGGGAACTCTCCTGGTACAAGTGAAATGCATCAGACTGAGCTGATGTCAGAATTAACTCTGTGAGCTTCAGTAGGGAAATCAATGACATTCCAAATGCTGCCTGCTTATGTTTCTGTCATTTATTACTGAACACGATACAATTGGGCTCTGCCCTTCCCAGTGTAGAATCAGTCATGTGTTTCTGACCAACTAGCAACATGCACAGCATAATTGCTCTATTACCACATTATAAAGAAAATATTTTATGTTACACAATATTAAAACCTTAAAAACCCTAAAAGCAATGAAAAAAATGTAATGGCACGACTACTTCTAATCACAAACAAGTTGAATTCCTATAGCCAAAAAACAAGAAAATTAATCAATAACTTTCTTCACTCCTTTGTGTACATAATATATGTAATGTGCGCTTGTGTGTGAACAGTATGTGTGTGCCTAGTCACTCGTGCTTCCCGTCTGTAGGACCTCGGGAAGGTGTGAGGTGTGTCACTGTATCAGTTGGCTTCCCCTACAAACGTAGTTTGAATATTTAAATGAAAGCTTGTTACGAGAGGACTCAGAAACGTCCAGTTCAGGAGAAACTGGGTCACAACATTCCAAAATCACATTACAATTTGAAGACCAGCTTCACAAAAGCACTCACACAGACTCAAGCATAGAGTTCTCTTTGAGTTAACATTAAGGTATAATTGGAGAAAAAAAACTGACAGCATGTAATGATATTACTCCCCAGACGTTTTACTGACTGCAAGGAAAGAGAAGAAAGCATTTATGGACCACACAGGAACTTCTCTGTGCAGTCACACACACACACACACACACACACACACACACACACACACACACACACACACACACACACACACACACACACACACACACACACACACACACACACACACACACACACACACACACACACACACGTATATGCACATAGATTTTCTCACACACACACACAAGGCAGTTGGCTAGGTTACTCTGAAAGTTGAGTTCTGCATCTGTTCTAGTCAGACAGAAGTGCTAGTCAGGCAGACCTGAGCTGAACCAAACCAAACCACAACCCTGTGATACCTTTTAGCTTCCTGTGACTGTGGAAATGAAGTGCAGACCTTACCACACATCGGGGCTTGGAGTCGGCCACCAGGTTGGCCAGGAAGTCCTCCTCACAGATCTGGTTGATGACGTGCGCATCGTACGCCACCGTGATGGACACTTCCTCCATCATGTTGTTGCGAGCCCGATTGAGAGTGAGCGAGTGAAACAGCTAACTCCAGAACGAGGGAGGAAAAGAGAGAGAGAGAGAGAGAGAGCACAGGCGAGAGCAACTGGCCGTGGCGCTCACAAGAGAGAGAAGCTACTCTGGTAGTCTCTCACGAGACAGACCACGCCCCCTCTGGAGGTGGGAAGAAAGCAAGCAGGAGAGCCTTCAGGGACACACACACACATGCGCTTGTGTGCGGACTCTTACAAACACACCTGCTATTGTCTCTGGACTGCTCTCTCAGGTGTGTAGTGATGTGGAGCTGAAGATCAGGTGTTTCTCTGGACCTCACTCTCCTACAATAACACTGTGTGGACCGGAGAGGAAAAGAGCTTCTGTGTTCTCTCACTCCTCTTGCTTCTTTCTCTTTCTCTCCATTTCTCTCTCTCTCACACACACACACACACACGTCCTTCTCTGTCCTCCACGCTCTCTGACGTTTTTCCTCACTCAGTTTGCACAGCGCATTCTTTGCAGTCCTCTACTGATAAGTCCCGTTAGCCCCACGTGTACGTCTCTCTCTCTCTCTGTCTGACAGAAAGGAATGACTCAGTCTTTCTGCAGAACACTGGGAGCCCTCAGCCATTAGGGTCTGTGTGAGGCCAGCCTGTCCACTCCCCTCCTGTCCAGTGCACTCAGTGGGAGGAGTGGGCTGCTTTATCACTCCTCATATCAGCCTCAACTCCTTCCTGATCTCAGCACAGCGCTGCTGTCTCTCGCTGCCGTGTGCTCGCTAGCGCTCTCCTCTCCTCTACTCCATTTCTGAGGCTTGCTCGATTTTTACATTTTTCTATTTCCTTCCTCTCTTATCTCGTGTTCCTCGGCAGAGGAGAGGGTTAAGCGCTATAACAGGGGTTTAATGTGTAGCCGGCTGCAGGTAGGTACACACACACACACACGCACACCCAGCACAGTTTAATCCCATGCACACCCAGGGAGTGGTCTCCCCGGCTGACTCGGCTTTGAAGTACGCTCCTCCTAAAGCCCTCCAATGTTTCGGGGTCGCCTCGGAATGCTAAGTCTCCCCTTTAATATTTTTTTCCAGGGGTGGTGAACATTCAAATACCTTCCCATAATCCCCGAGCTGAGCGGCAGTCTGCGTGGGTTACTGCTCACACACGGAGTCGGCCCTCTTTCGCCACGAGCAGGTGCCAGTGAATTCCCGCGCGCCTTAAGCTGATTATCAGCAAAGCTGAGCCTCTTTAAAATGTACACAAAAATCAAAGCAGAGTCCACAGCCTTCCTTCCTCTCTCGTCTGAGGTCTCGCTGGACCATGGGAGCAGAAGAAAATGAAATGACACAGACTAATGACGAGATGGCTCCTCTGGCAGAGAGGAATATGAACGCTGGGTCGGATTGTAGCCTCTGGCACATGTGCTGTGTGCTCATAAAGTCCACATATGAGAGAAATGGAGCAGGGTTTTGCTGAGCTCCCCTCATCCGTTTCTAATAGAACATGCCCCCCTCAGAGAGGCAAACACACATCCACACACATCCACAAATACACACACAACTACAAATACCCAAGCATACACACACACATACACACACACACACACACACACACACACACACACACAGAAACAGAAATAGAAACAAAAGCTTGCACATGTAAACATGCTGAGATACACAGACAGTACACAACCAGACAGGGAGAACTTCACAGACTTTTCATTAGCAGCAGAATCTTCCAGAAAAAGAGACAGGGTCAAATCTGTGTTGCTACATTTTACTTTTTGCAAGTCTTTGAGCCAGACTGACACCTCAAAGAGTGTGAGACTTTCTAAATCCCATGAGTTCACAGCACAGCCTGCTCATTACACATCAGCATCCTCTCAGACGCGCTCCTCACACTTCTCTTCCCATACTCTCCTTCAGCTCACTGACGTTCTCTCTCATTTGCAGCCCTTCTCCCTGCTTGCTTGGGTACTTTCATGCAGCTTGAAATTCCATCTCATTTAAAAACAAAAGTTCAATCCGGTTAGGATTGGGACAGTTTGAACTAGTGTGAAGTCAAGCAAACCTCACACAGGGCGTCTGTTCCTATGCGTCACTCTCACACAGTGCACACTCTCCCTGTCATTCTCTTCTCTCTCTTTTCTCCTTGGGACGGTAAAAGGCCAAGAACAGACTTGTCCTTGAAAGACTGTCCTTGAAAGACTGTCCTTGAAAGACTCATATTCAGATTCGCATGGCAGTTACAAAGCCACCAAGAGCAGCAAGCACAGCTGTTATGCAATGCAGGGGGGTGAGCATCGGCTCATGGCCCGAGGTGGTCCACTAGTGGCCTTAGCACAGGCCTCAGCAGGTCCATCTACAGGTCCAGTACTGTCAGCCCCACACCTAGCACTGGAGAGGGTGCATTGGGAACGGCTGAGCTCTACGTAGCACTTAAACACATACTGTACACTAACCTGACGTTGCTAACTCAATTCTATTCAGAATTTGAGTCTGAAACCGGAGCTTTGGGACGTCATTATGGGGCGTTTCAACCGATACAGGGGAAAAATGCCTCTGCACACAATTGAATAGACCTCACGAATTTAGAGCAACAAAATCGCAAAATCATCCTCCTCCACAAATGCCTTAATTGCTGTTTTCTGTTCTGCAGTTTTTTAAAGTTATTGCACTGCCAATATCCTGTTCAACAGACACGATAGCGACATCTAAACATTTAGCTTCTCTAGTGAAAAGCTTTTTGCTGTAAACAAAATAAACCTCATCTGTCCATCATTGTACAAAGCCCATCTGGACGATTTCACAAGCATAGAAGCTTGTCAATTGAGCAATGCCAGACCAAATTTCCCGACCTCAAATTTTGTGGGCAGGGTTAAATTCAAGCTGGCCTCTAGGCTCCTGGGGGTAGCCGTGGCCTACTGGTTAGGGCTTTGGGCTTGTAACCGGAGGGTTGCCGGTTCGATCCCCGACCAGCAGGAAAAATGTGGGTGGGTTGAACACTGCTCTCCCATGCCCACATCCACAGCTGAAGTGCCCTTGAGCAAGGCACCTAACTCCTCACTGCTCCCCGAGCGCCGCTGTAGCAGGCAGCTCACTGCTCCGGGTTAGTGTGTGCTTCACCTCACTGTGCTGCTGTGTGTGTGTGATTGGGATAAATGCAGAGACCAAATTTCCCTCATGGGATCAAAAGAGTATATACTATATACTTAATATATATATTGTATATATGTATATATAGCCTAATTGGCAACATGAGCCAAACTGAAAGGAAAACTACAATGCTTTATTATTTCCCTTCACTACTTCCTCACTCTTTTCCTCCATCTTTCTCTCTCCACCTCTCTCTCTCTCTCTCAATCTGACTGGCAGGCTTTTTCCTCCCACCACACCAGTTCAGTTAACCTTCCCTACTTTGCATGGAAACTACCACTGGTCTGACACACACCCAGGGTCATTTGCGAGTCATCCCCAGAGTACTTAACACCTGGCTACACACTTTTGGACCACTTCAACACAGCTAGTCACGCAATGGTTGAACATTTCTTTGTAAGTTACCACAATATGAATGTCTGTAATGTTTACACAGAGGCATTTCTGAACCTCTACAAACATCCATAAACACAAGACAGTGATGAGGCGGGTGACCAAGGGTGTCAGTGAGAGAGTAACAAAACTCGTCCAAGAACTGAAAAACTAATAGTGGCAACATTACATAAAGAGAGAGAGAGAGAGAGAGAGAGAGAGAGAGAGAGAGAGAGAGAGAGAGAGAGAGAGAGAGAGAGAGAGAGAGAGAGACAGAGACAGAGAGAGTGGGAGGATATGTGTGTTGGAGAGAGAGAAAGAGTAAAATGCACCACAGTTGCGGTTGTGTGCCGGTGGTCGGGTTATCTTGCTTCAAATCACTCAAGCTCCTCTCCCTTCCTTCCTGAGTCCTGTGAGGCTCTACTACCTCTTTCGCCGCAATTACACACACACACACACACACACAGACACAGACAAGACACACAGACCCACAGTTCAACACCATGCTAATATTTATGAGACAAACTGCAGCAGTGGCAGGTTCTTGCTGATCCTCGGTATTCCCAGAGGCTTATAAACTCACCTCTCCATCCTGACCCAACCTTCTGTAGACACTGTAGATCAGCTCAGCCCTCCCAGGAGAGCAAGAGTGCCAACACCAGCGCTCACTCTTCATCATCTCTGCTTCTAACCTGATTCAACATTTGCTGCAAACATCCCCAAACAGTGGAGTGCTGCGTACTCTTTTGTATTGAGCTTGGAAATGTATACACAGATACATACGTGTGTATCTGCGCCATGTTTAGGATGTCTATGTCTCTGTTTCTCTCTCTCTCTCTCTCTCTCTCTCTCTCTCTCACTCTCACTCTCACACACACACACTGTAGCCGACTCTGGATCAGGTCTGGCTGACTGATGGATCTTCCCTGCACTACTCTTGGCACTCAACATCTGCACATCTGAGATTGCAACTTTGACTTGAAGATAAAAAATAACAATGAACACACAGACTGTGCTCCAGTATAGCTGCCTGATGATGATAACCCTGTGTTTTTCCAGGGCTCAGCTCCTACCTTGATGTTGCAGGCCTGCTCCATGAGGCGCCGGGCGTTCTCAGCAGCGCGGTAGCGCTTGGGCAGCTGCACCCGGAAGAACTTCAGGGCGCCCTCGAAATCAGCCTGCAGCAGGTCCTCTTTAGAGGTCTGAAAGTGGACAGAGGAGAGGTACAGACAAAGACATGGGGAAGAGTGCCTCATTTAGATGTGGACAAGTGATGCTTTACTGGACATTAAAGCGCCATGCTTTACTCACGCTTCACTAATTAATTTAGGCTCAAAGGTTTATACATAGATCTATTGGCTGAGTTCTGAAAATAAAAACAGCACCATCTTCTGGTAAAACTTTTATCCTTTCAATACATTTGACCATGCCAAATCAGATTTTTAATTAGGCTCAATTAACCCATTAAAATCCATCATTGCTTTCTGCTCATGCCTCATTTAAACCACTATGCACTACAACACTAACTCAAGATTCAATTTGGGTTTCATATCGACCAGACCAGCTCCATTTTAAGCACCTTAATTGAGCATCTTCATTTCTTCTTAATAATATTTCCCTAACTTTTGAGATTGTTTATCTCTCCTGATGTTTCCTCTCTCTACCTTATTCATCTCTGAGTTTGTCTTTAGTCCCTCCCCCTCTCTCACCGCCAGGAGTCGGGGCACGAAGAGGCGGTGGCCCATCCCCAGAAGCCCTAGCACTCGGGTCGTTGAGTCTGTGCCCAGTCCCACACCCTCCCCCATGTTCTCCTGCCCAGGCGCTCCGTCCTCCAGGGCCAGACGCACAGCTGGGGGCAGCGGCAAGGGCAGTTCCTTGTCCGGGGTGAAATCCAGGGTCGTGTCACACGAAGACTCCTTTTCGCCTTCTGAATCCCCAGGACAGGAGGTGAGGCTGGGGTTGGCAGAGTCACTGGGGTCACAGCTCTTGTCTGCCATTTTTTGTTCCGTTTTGTTGTTACTGATGCCTTTTTTGGTTTGGTTTGAAAAATAAATGAAATGAGTCCTGGGGCAGTTTAGCTATCTTGTAAGTAAAAAGGTTTTGAGCGGTCAAAATGTCCATGCTCCACTCCTGTCACCGCACTATGAGGGGTCTCTGGAGAGTTCTCCCAACTGATCTGGCACAGGAGCCAGAGACTAGGGCGGAAATGCAGCAATAACCAGGGTGAACGCCAAGAGACAGGCTGGCGATAAACATGCCTCCACCTGCTCCACGTCACTTTAGCACCAAACAGAAGAACACTCACCACCACCTCTCCACAATCGAAGATAGAAATGGCTTTTGAGGATCACGCAGTGACTACATGATGGCTGGGCGGTGTCTTTCCAGTCAGGAAGCTGAAAGCCAATGTCCGTCATATGGTCCTGTTCAGCATGCCGGGACGGCCACACTTTAGGTCTGTTTATCCTCCGATGACTCTGCCTTCCGCCCAAAACTGTCAAATTAGTGCACAGTTGCCTGGCAACAGACTGGCCGGGTGTGTGGGAACAGTGAGACAGACGCGAAGCGATACATCTTATACATTCTGATTTCCCTTCCAAAAGGAGAACCTTCCTCTCCACAGGGAGACAGAGAGGGGGATTTAACACATGAGAGAAAGAAGATGATATAGTCAAGAGAGAGACAGAGTAAAAAAAGATGGCATGAAGCGTGGGAAGGCCACAGAGGAGAGGAAACCGACAGATTCCAAGTTTGCTTCAGCTGAGTGCTTCTATTCTACCAACGACCGAAACGTGAACTATCAAAACATTGCACTTCAAACAGGCACAGCTCTTTACTCACAGCTTCCTGTCCCAGAGAGAGGCTGAGGGAAGAGGCAAAATGGAGGCTGTTTGTTTAGTCTCGCTCAGTAAGCATCACAGACAGATGGTCCACTTCCCTGGCCACTGTTGTGGCAAAGCTTTCTAGACGTTTCACAGATCCTTGAGCAGAAGAAAGGGGCAACAAAATTTCTGAGGTATGTTTGCGTGATTGCAGAGTTGCTTCCTTCTGTTTCCAAGTTTACCATTCAGTAAGGAATTAGTTTTAGGGAGAGTTGTCAGAACTGTATTGTTAGTGCAGTCACTCCCAGCAGAGTTCCTTTCCAGTAAGATGGAAAACAGGCATGGAGAAGCCCAGGTCCACAAAGATCAGATCCAAAGCATGGAGGAGAAGAGAGGAGGAAAAAGGAGAAGAGCAGGAGTCTTGCCGTTGGGTAGCATAGATGAGTAGTGGTCTAATGAGTGGCCGCTGGTCCGTCACCACCCTCTTGCACACATCCACAGCCGTCTGCATCCAGTCTTCTCTCTCGTCCTTCCAGTATCAGGCCTTGGACGTAGCAACACCAAGCTGTTCCACTCACTCTGCTGCAGAGGTCGCACGCTGACCAGAGAGAAAGATGAGGTGGAGGGCACAGGAGCAGAGAGCTGGTGGAGACGAGACCGATGCTAGAAGTGGCGGCAAAGAGGAGAGGAGAGGGAGAGTGCGGGAGGAGGCAGGTGTCGAGCGGTGAGGAGTGGCAGATGCAGATGCAGAGGCAGGGGTCCTGACGCAGGCAGGGCTGATGGCGAGCTGGTGGTCCTCATGGCTGGAGACAGGGAGAATGACAGCGCCCTTTTCCTCAGCACGCTAGCTGCTGCTGCTAACTGCTAACGATGCTCAGCGCTAATGCTTCTGCTGATGCTGCTTCTGCACACGCTCTCTCTCTCTCCCTGACGGCAGTCAGGAGGGCAT
Organism: Alosa pseudoharengus; assembly: GCF_046254945.1. NCBI lineage: Eukaryota > Metazoa > Chordata > Actinopteri > Clupeiformes > Clupeidae > Alosa > Alosa pseudoharengus. Next base: position 5,772,780 of record NW_027468576.1, on the reverse strand, counting down.
GTGAGCAAACAGAGCGAGAGGAAAAGAGAGGGGGAGGAGGAAAAGCGAGAGAGCAAGAGAGAGAGATGGCGAGGGAGAGGGAGAAGGGGGGGCTGTGGGGAGCCTCCAGGGAGAATGCCGTAATAACTAGCCAATCAGAGTGAGACAGTGCAACCCCCCTCACTCACTCACCCCTCCCGTCTCCTCTCTCCTCCCCACCTCCAGCTCACACTCACACATGCACTGCCTGCCTCCATCCTTCTCTCTCAAGCACATCTCTCTTCCACCACAGCTAGAGCCACTACACTACCACCGCCCAGTGTGATTAGTCACACTGTAATTGCTGAATACCCCAAGGTAAAGCTTTATCCAGTTTGATGTAAAACAGTCCAGACCTGTATTCATTGTATCCCAATTATGCCAGGGAGAAAGGATTTTCAATTCTGGGATTTTGTCACCAGAAGAATCTATTTTGTTGCACAAACTTACAGTACATGGAAGCGAAACGGCATCAACAGTATATTTGCATGCACTAATGGCATTAATACCCTATTCATACATTGTTCTTTACATAGCCTAGTATGTAGCCAGCTGTGTAACTAGGTCAAAAAATAAAAAAAACAACAGTGGAAAACCCTTACTCTCTTACCCTTATACTCTTATACATCTCATAGAAGGGCCTACTCTATCATCAGAAATTGATACTCCTTGTCATTGGGAAACCCAACCATGTGCAACATAAACTCCAGGAGAATCAATGGACACAGAATCCTTTGTTTCTTGGATGATGGAGAACTCATTAGGTCTCACTCAAAACACCACAGCATCTACAGTGGCAGCAGGTCGATATGCAGCAGTCCACATGGCATACTGTACACTTCCCTCTAGCTCAGCTCTGCTCTACACAGGCTGCCCAACAGCACACAGACTCCACAGTAACAGGCATGTGCCCTCTCCTGTGGAGGGAGGGAAAACACTCAAACCTACTAACTACAACCTCTTTTCTATTTCCTCCTTCACACTGATACTGTACACATGTACTGTATACTAAAAGATTACAGCAAGATTCAATGCAATGGTCATTTCTGGAGGACAAAGTATGTTTTCCAGTTACTGTCTGCTGTTACACATGAAAATATTCTGCCAGCTAGAGATGGTTAACAATCTTACTCTACCATACTCTACCAGAACTCAGGAATTCCCTTCCTGTGTAATTTCATGTATTTCGTTTAGTTGTCATACAACATTGCCAGACTGACCACTGACCACCATTTGACTTTGGAACACCAAGCCAATCACTTACCCATTTCTCGGACATGTCTGATTGGCAGTTAGTGAGGTCTCAAGGAACTCTTATTGGCAATATGTACTGGTATATTAGATCACAAACAAATGTGTTTTTTTCCATGTTAATTCTGTCTTTTTGGGGAATAAAAAGAAAATTGCTGGGACAAGTAAATCCATATTTTAGCAATTATTAATTATTATTATTATTAAATGGCTAGAAAACTGCTGTGTAACTACACATTATTGTTATTTCAGTAAGAGAAATGTCTTCTTTTAAATGAATTCCATGAAACCAGATGAGTAGATTGTACATAATAGTATTATGTCCCATTGCGCCCCCTGTAGGCCATGCATGGACTGGAGGCGGCACTGAGGAGATGATTAGTTGATAAGTCACACCTGGGATAAGACCCTTACATAAGACATGTAAGACCCTGTATTCAGCTCCCAAAAAATATTAGTTTTAACAGAAAATGGTGGAGCACTGAACACTGCTGCACAAGAGAAGCTGCAAAGGCATGATAATGGTGGTTGGGTTTCTGGTTAAACTGGTGCAAATACATGTTCATATTTCCATCCTTATCTTACATTTGTAAACAATTTTATTTGGATCCATTGTGAGCAACATGTCTTTCACCCGGACACCATAGCAGAACAATGCAAAACGTTGACATTGAACACGCCCCTGTAGTTTTTTTCTGTCTACAAACTGATCTTGCCATAGGATCTTTCTCTCTCTCACACACACACTGTACATTTGACATTCTTACAAACCTTGGCAACATACATGCAACCATATTAGCCAAGACACTCAAGTTTTTGTTATGCTTGTTTTGTCATGCATGCTACTTTAATGAAAGTATTCCTTCCTTTAAATGAATATTGTTTGGTTTGTTTAGCTTTTATCTTTGGTCTGCAATTATGCAGCTTAGGTCTGCAATTAAGTAGAGAGCTAAAGCATAGGTGGTGATGAACTCTTCAGATCAATACATTACTGTCTGGCATTCTCACATGTTGTGTGTGTGTGTGTCTTTCCAAAAGAGACCAGTAGAGGGAGACACACACTGCCGACTGTGCTGAGACTGCACTCTACTCTGCTTGGATGAGAACAGCACTCCGCTCCACATCCTCTCCTCCCATCTATTCCTTTAGTGGCATTTCATCATTCCTTTCATTTCTGCATTTCTATATTTCATTTGCTTCTTAATGCATGATGCAAAGCTCTTTAAAATGCCTCATTAATAATGGTGGCAGGTACTGTCTCAGAGAGCTGTGATCTGTTGAGCAGAAATGAAACAGATGGTTAACATACCTTCAGGAGAGCCAGGGCCACATTGAAGATGATGTTTAAACCCTTAGAAGAAAGAGAGAAGAAAATATTTCAGAACTAATGTGTGATCACACCGATAGTACTGTGCCTGCCCCACACACACACACACACACACACGCATGCACACACGCACACACGCACACACGCACACACACACGCACACACGCACACACGCACACACACACACACACACACACACACATACACACACACACACGTTGGCACACAGCTGCACTGACAGGAACACTAAGAGGCTGGGGCTGGTGGGCTGAGTGATGGACGGATCAGTGGCGGAGTTGGGAGAGGGGGAGGAAGAAAGGGACAGAGGGGAGGAAGGGAAGAGGGTGAAGAGAAGAGGGGTGGGAGGAGGGAGGTGAGCAGGTGGCATCTCAGCAGCGCCGAGCCAGCCGGTGCTGAAGTCAGCTCCGCATGGGAAGACCCATCTCCTCTGTCGCTCAGACAACCCGTTCACATGGCAACACCGAGCTAAAAATATCCTCCCTGCTCTATTAATAACGGGGAGGGGGGGCAGGGGTGTGTGTGTGTGGGGGGGCCGCACCTCTCACAACAGCCCCTAGATGGCACCGGGTGCCAAGACAGACAAACTGCCACTGTTTGGACTGAAAGACAAGTGTGTGTGTGTGTGTAAGAGGGAGTGAGGGAGAGAGAGAAAGAGAAGTGGTTCTTTCATGTCACGGGCATGCTGCCATGCATGTTCAAAGAAGCGTGGGTGAGGGGAGGCTGCACCATCCCTGTCTCCCAATTAGCATCGCTTGCCCACCTGCAAACTAACACAGGTAACCTCTCTCTCTCTCTCTCACACACACACACACACACACACACACACACACACACACACACACACACACACACACACACACACACACACACACACACACACACACACACACACACACACACACACACACACACACACACACACACACACACACACACACACACACCAGGCTTGTGCACAATTCAGAATTGAATTGAGAATGACTCCTGAATTTGAATTGAATTTGAATTAAGGTCAAAAACAGGATGTAGAATTACAATTCGAATTTGAATCAAAGGAAGTAGAATTGAAATTCAATGAAATTCGAAGGAATTCATATACACAATTTAAGGGTAGTGTTTAACAATGAAGCTTCACAGTATATGATTGCATTAAAAAACACAATGTGTAACTTAAAATAGTAACAAATTACATTTCCACACTGTAAAACAATAGTTTTACTTACTTAAAATGTTCTAGTAAGTAGAATTCAGGTTTTGTTTTTTGTTGAGATTACTTGCATAAAATGAGTGTTACTTCATTTTGAGGTAGAAAAGTACACAAACAAGTAAACTATACTTGAATTGCTAAAGTTTGTGCTACACTGTAAAATTAGTTTATAACCTTACTTAACCTGTTAGTTTTTAAAAGCATGCAAACTGATTGTCCTTGCAATTCCCATTCCAGATTTGTCTGTAATGTCAAGTTGTGCAAACAAACGTCACTTAGTGTAGTGCACTTACAGAGAATTGCCATTTCTACTAACTTGGTCATTACAATTACAAGTAAAGTATACTGTATGTTTATTAAACACAATAGGTGGATTGAAGTTGTGTTAACTAATGTCACAGTTTAGCTAACTGATTATGACAAAAATGCATTTCCAGAATGCCACATACCTGGCCTACATATTGTTAAAGGGATCACATATTAATCTTTACTGAAATTCAATCTTAAGTTACAATAACAAAGTGACAGTGACACTAAAAGCTATATATATACTGTTGTTTTGTAATTTATATTGATACATCACCCCATCAATGACTAGTGAGTAGAACTAGTGCTGACAGTTATAGACAGATAGTGATCTGTAGCTGTAAACCATACATACAGGTATTCTGTCTCTGCTAAACTACTGAGGCTAAATGTGAGCTTGATTAGGATTTTTATGGGTGATCTTGCAAACTTAATTGCTGCTAGAAATGGTGGTGTTAGTGGCTGTCCATTAAATGGCACTCTCCTCTCTGGTCAGGATATTAATATCAACCCCAATGCCTTCACAACATCATGGATACACTGAACTGCAGAAATCAGGCCTTTGAATGCAGTGGTAAAACAAAGTCCTGAGTCACTGTGGAAAGATGAGGGGGGGTCCCTGAACCACTAGACAAACCCAAGTGTGTGCCACATATTGGTGGTACATAATGAGATTTCCCCTTCACTGAGCAGTACTTTCAGAGTGTAGTAAAACAATATACAAATGTAACTTGTTGCTGATGTTCTACCCACAGCATTAGAGTATTTTGGATAGTCATCTACTTGATGGTGCGATGCATCCACATAAATTACACACCAACAGTATATATAACCGTTAGTGTCACTGTCACTTTATTGTAATTTAAGATTGAATTTCAGTAAGGATTAATATGTGATATCTTTACAAATATGGCATTCTGGAAATGCATTGTGGGAAATGTTACATCAGTTAGCACACCTTGTGTTTAATAAACACACAATATACTTTACTTGTAATGACCAAGTTAGGTTCAATAGGAATTCTCATTAGTGTAAGTGTACTACACAAAGTAAGCATTTGTTTGCACAACTTGGAATTCCTATTCAGATTAGTCTGTAATTTCAAGGCAATTGGTTTGCATGTTTTTTTTTAACTAAGGTTAACTAACAGGTTAAGTAAGGTTAACTAACTAACTAACTTCACAGTGTAGCAAAACTTAAGCAATCCAAGTATAGTTTACTTGATTTAAATGATCATGTTCACTTTTCCACCTCAACATTAAATTACTCCTTTTAGCCAAGTAATCTCAAAAAGCAAAATCAACATAATCAACAAAAGACAAAAACTGAGTTATACTAACTAAGTAAGAATAGCTATTCGATTTTACAGTGCAAAGTAACTTTCCCAAAACTGAATGCATGTGACACATTCTTCCTGTTGTGTGACTGTGGAATTGCTTTGAATTGCCATGAATTTAATTCCACTTCCTGTCATTCCAATTCCAATTCAAATTCAACTTCCTGTGGGGCGGAGCCAATTCAATTCAAATTCCAATTTGTGAATTGAATGGAGATCCATTCTAAAATTCGGAATTTTGCACAAGCCTGACACACACACACACACGCATGCACACACGCACGCACGCACGCACGCACGCAAAGAGCTTATATGCAGGGCCTGTCTAACAATTAACACAGTCGAACACAGAGTTCAATCTGCTGTGTAAAATCCAAAGGCATGTACATGGGGACTCTCTTAAAAGGGAGGTGACGACTACAGAGAGAAAGGGAGCATTTAAAGAGGTGATGCAGCTGAAGAAAAGAGAGATTTGAAATGGGTGGCAGAAGGTGGCTTTATGAGGGGAAGATAAGAGATGCAGGTAGAGAGAGTGAAAGGAGAGGGCAGAATGAGAGATGGAGAGAGATGGAGAAAGAGAGAGAGAGAGAAAGAGAGAGAGGCAGTGAATGAGAAAGAGATCATAAAACTAGGAGGGTTTTTAATAGATCTACATGCAGAGAGGAACTTTATCATGCAAGTCGCTGACTGAAATGAGCAAACTTTTAATTGTTCCGCCTCGGGGCAAAGCAGCACGGAAATGAAGAGTGTGGGGGTGTAACGTGTGTGTTTGTGTGTGTGTGTGTGTGTGTGTGTGAGCAGAGCAAGGGGAAGGTAAGACAATCTCAAAGGCCAGAGAGCATGGCTGTGTGGTGGATCCAAACAAGCGCAAGGTCGCGCTCACAACACTATGAGCAGCGGAGCGAGAAAGAGTATACACACAGTTCCCATGCTTCTTTAAAGCGCTCGCCCCATCTCCATAGCAACCTAATCCAACCCCAAACAATTATCACTCCTCCCTGGAGAAATCATCTTCATGGGCTTATTTTTTATTCTTCCACTCAAATAAACACATAAAAGCACAGGAAAGTGGACCATGCCCTTGGGCAAGGATTTGTGTGAGATGTGTCAGGAGATGTGCGATAATCGTTACACTTTGCATGAGTGACCAATGTCTGAGAAACAGAGATGTGCCATGCTCAGATACCTTTACTGACCACAGACATGGCACTTATGACAAAGATGACCGTGATCTCCTCTGAGGGTAATCCAGAGGGCTCTGGGCACGTTGGAAGGAAAGGGGCAGGCATGTGTGTGTGTGGTGGTAGTGTCCAGAGGTTATAGGGAACACCATATCATGAAGATGATCACTGAGACAGGGGGGGGGGGGGGGGTTAAGTGCATTTGTGCATATGTCTCTATAGGCCCTTTCACACTGGCGAATTCGCCGCGATTTTATGTACCAGAATCGCGGAACGACTGTCCCTTTCACATAGACCGAGGCGGAACGGCGGGATAAAGTGTCTCGCCAAATTTTCTACCAAGCCCCCTAGACATTTTGCCGAGTTTTTTCGTTCCGGCACCAGTGTGAATGGGTCAAGGCGGAAAGGGGAATCTGGGCGGGCATTTCGATGCTATGTCCAGCCCACCACAGGAGATTGCAATAAATCTAACTGATCAAAAGCAGCAATAGCACATTATGTCAATCTATAAATTCACAAAGTCTCCAGTCATTCAATGCCTGCTAGAGTTGACTGTAGCTTGGAATGCAATCAGTTGCCATAATAGGCTATCCTAAAATCTAGCGAAAAAACAAAGCATGAACTCATGAGCGTCTGTCTGCCCAGATATCTAGGCGATATTTGTAACATTTGTTTTGTATTTGGCCTGTTATAAAATCATGTAGACCTATTGAACAATTTAAACACGTTAGGAACCGCAAAGTTGGAGACATGCATAAAGACATTGCTGCAAATTTAAAACCGGATTACTCTGGAATGGCTAACTGTACAGGGGCATGCTTTACACCTTTGTGTTCGGTAAGGTCTGCTGTTTATTCTGATATATGGTTTGTCATGTGTTGAGGTAAAGTTTGCGAAGTATTCCACCAAGATGAATGGGTAGGGAGACGGGCGCAAAAAATATGATTAAATTAAAGATACTAAGTTATGATTAAATTAAAGTTTTCTCGCAAACCGTTTACCACAACAACTAACATCGTTTAAAAGCTGAGAAAAAGCTCTTTCGTGTGATACATGTGATGTCTGTGATGAATAGGCTACTTCGCAAGTAGTTCAGCAAATTTGGGTGGGACAGAATACCTACAGAGCAGCAGCTCTGGCCATATCGGCTCTGGCTCACATGATGTACTGCTTTAAATGCATTATCGCTTCACTACCCAACACGCGAACAAGAAAGAAAAGAAAAAAGAAACCAATGTGCTTATGTCGCGATTTCCGATAGGCCCAGGCCAAGAGAAAAGACAGCTATGGTAACCTAACAATTAGGATTTGCTTTGCCTACACTGCTGTTTGGTTGTCCCAAACTTTGAGACGATCCATACTCGCATTAACTGAATCTTATCAACCCGAACTGCGATGTTCCAAACAGAGTGACAGGATGCAATGCCTAATAATCTCACTGCCTTCGGCATAACTGCTAACAGTGCGCCTAGGCCTACTGTTTAACACCTGAAAAATATTAAGCTGCTGTTTTCTTTTCATGACGAGCACTAGGCCTACACTTAAATGATTCATGACTGAATGGAACGTTGCGTTTTTAAGCGCCAGAACTGCTTATCACGTCGTGTGACAAAGTTTACACCAATCATCATCTTCTAATGTATCCTTATGTTGAGATGTCCATTCTCTTTGCCCTATGCTATCATTTGTGCACAAAGCATGTTTCAATTAAGGCAATACACAAGCTATATTTTATTGTTGTAATATTGAATGATTTCATTAATAAATTGTACGTACAGTGCGTACAGAATTATGGCTGGCGGCGCCACTGACCAAGGCCACAGTAGCCTGTGAACCTCTGATTTTCAAAGGGGAATCACGGCGAACGCAAGGGCAACTCTTCTCTTCAATTTCCCTTCCAAATTACTTTTTATTGTCTGAAGACATCTATCGCAAGAATCTAACATTCAAACAGCAACAGCAAAGCAAATGCAAGCTAACCAAAGTGCAGTCGGTTCTTGAAATCACACACCTGCTGTATCTAAAGGCCCACGCACATAAGGCCTACGACTATCACTCTACACGCCCCCTGTTGCACGTCACAATTTAATTGACTATAGCTGACCCTGCCTTCTGGCTCCCCAAAATGCCGCCTCATACGAACAGATCAGCAGGCCGGCAAATTTTCACCTCGCTTTCAGACACAAAAAGACGGCAAAAAGACGTCTCCTCTTCCCGCAAATTTAGCGGGATCTCTGTGTGAAAAGGCCTTATGTGTGTGTGTGTGTGTGTGTGTGTCTGTGTGAGGGAGAGACGTACCTCACAGAGCAGCAGGTCAGTGATGTGGAAGACCATGCAGAGGGGAAACTTGGCGGTGAAGAGCGTGAGGAACCACTGGGAGGCGTACATATGGGCCTCCAGGTTCATCTCCTGGAAGTGGGACCACAGCTCCGGGATCTGTTCCTGTCAAGAGAGGGAGAGAGAGAAAGAGGGGGATGAGGAGGAGGAGAGGAGGGAGAGGTACATGGAGAGGTGCAGAGTGAGGGACAAGTTGGATCACAAATCCTGCGGGGAAAGGAAAGGGAAAAGGGAGAGAGGATGAGAAAAGATGGAGGAACCCTTATCCTGTCTCACTGTTATGGTAAAACACATATAGTCAACACACCTAATCTGAATGTGAGAGCAGAGAAGGGGTTTAAGGGGAAAGGGAGATAAGGAGGGATATAAACAGGGTGCGGTGGAGAGGAGGGATAGAAACAGGGTGAGGTGAGAAAGAGAAAAGGGGTCAGAAAAAAGTAAACAGGTGGGAAATAGAGTGTGACAGGAGATGTGAAGTTAGAAAGAGAGAGCCTGAGACTGAAAGAGAGGACTGAAGTGTTGCACGTCTTCAAGAACTCCATTAGAACAAATGGAAAAGAAAACGAAGCACTGAGAGCACAGAGCCCTCGGGGGAGAAGGCCCTATCCCACATGGACAGGTGAGTACATCAAGTCTCAGTTGGGGGCTGGAGAGGAGACCGAGACATGGAGAACGCAGAGCAGCGCAGACAGAGAACAAGGGGAGAGGACGAGTGAGAGAACAGAGAGAGGAACTCGAGGAAGACAGACAGGGAAAGAAAGAGAAAGAGAGAGAGAGAGAGAGAGAGAGAGAGAGAGAGAGAGAGAGAGAGAGAGAGAGCAGATACCAGCCGATATGAAGAGTGTTGACAGACTTCCAAAATGGCACACTGCATAATGGAAATTAGCATCTTAACGTGTCAGCCCCCCCACAGTGAACTCAAACAGCAGCAAGCAGTCAGACAAGAGGCTAACACAGGCTGACTGGAGCAAAGCCCTGCATATTCATCTGCTTCACTGGAACATGCTGGGGAATGAAGGGAAGTCATCAGGCCGACAGAGGGAAGGAAATGAGGGGATGAAATGATAAAGATGGCTTCAGAGAGAGTGAGAGAGAGAGAGAGAGAGAGAGAGAGAGAGAGAGAGAGAGAGAGAGAGAGAGAGAGACTCTGATGCTTTGGTGTGCTGGTAGCAGTCGATGTTAATCCCCTTCCGTTGGCGTCTTGGTCAATGCTAACACGGTTCTGTCTAGTGCCCAATCAGCCACACTTGAGCCCTAACTGGGTTCCAGCGCTGGAATTAAAAGCCCATTTCCACTGCATTTGGGTCTAACAGCTCACTGCGCTGCTCGCTGACACAGAGCAGACCACTTCTAGATACTCACCAGGGATTCACACACACATGAACTGCTGTTCCAACACTCATCCACACTCCGACATCCACAGACACACAGAGTGCATGCCTTAACACTCCCAGGAGCCCACAGGCTGCTGAATGCCATTAGCTTTTAGCTGTGCCCTGTAGCCATGTAGGAGCACCACGTGTGTACATTCTCCCTCACATCCGTCCTAGAGGTCAAACCTACTGTCCAAATACCTTTGTCAAACTCTCTGACACCTGAAGGCACCACCTCCATCTACTCTCTGCATCCTTTATAAAGTGAAAGTCAGAATCTCCTTGGGCAATAAGCTTTCATATTCCTTGAATCTCAAAGTTGGTTTTAATTAAAAGACATAGCCCTCAGTAATGATCGATCAGACTATTACCTTTTTACTGTTTATGCTCTGGACAAGTTTTACAGATTTAGCCTCAATGTTATTACACTATTACACAAGGAGGTTGGAAATCTATACCACATTTGAGGAAACAAATGGCATGAGTGCGGTAACTATTTCCCACATATACTGTTTGTGAGTTCAAGAATATGAGGCAGAGAGAGTGAATACATAGCTGAAGGCAACCAACATAACAACTTCCCATATGGGGTCAATACATTTTAATAAGCAACTGAAGAGATATTGCATTTGTTAATGGTACACGTTTGTAGTTGCAGTCATTTCATATTTGGCTTTGTCGGAGAGCCCTCCAGAGGTCTTTACCTGCATCAACCGCTCCAGCTGATAGAACTTGCAGTGCAGTTCTTCAAAGTTGTTTTTGTAAAGAGCCCTTAGTCCATACTCATACATGATCTTCACCAGAACACAGAAGGCCTGCTCCTCCGGCATCTACAGAGAATGAGAGAGATGGGGAGACGGAGAGGTGGAGAGAGAGAGAAGAGGTGGAGAGAGAGAGAGAGAAGAGGTGAAGTGAAGGACATGAAGGTGGTCAGGGAGAAAGGAAGGAAGAGAGAGAACATGTGACAAAAGAAATCCTTAGGCTTTTCAGGCTGTCATGGTTAGGGTTTTGTGAGCTGCGATGAAAGGCCCACATTTGTTGCTTTGGAAGGAGGAGAGAAAGAGCAAAAGAGAGACACAGAGAACGAGAGAGAGAGAGAAAGAGAGAGAGAGAGAGCATATGTGAAAGATCTGTAGAGAAGAGGGAGAATACTGAGTACACTTGGGAAAGTGCCAGAGGGTGAGTATGTACCTATCAGTGTTAGTACCGGTATGTGTAAAAAAGAATGCTGAAATTTGGATATATGACAGTGTGCATCCATGTCTCTGTGGGGTGTGTGTGTGTGTGTGTGTGTGTGTGTGTCTGTGTGTTAGGGCAGGGCAATGCCATCTGCATACACATATACATCTAGTGTATATGGTGTGTATGCATATGTGTACGGGAGTTTGTATTCGTGTTTAGAGGTGTGTAGAGGGTATTAAATGAAGGTGACAGAGTGTGTGTGTGTGTGTGTGTGTGTGTTGAATAGGTTCCTGCAGGTAGATGTGCGACACCATTAATATTCCTGACACCCTCCGCACCCTTAAGCATTCTGAAGGAGCTCTTCAGCCCTCCTCTGCCTATTCTCCTCTATCTGCTCATTTCTCTCTCTCTCTCTCTCTGCAAGACCTTCCCCATCCTCCTCCACCCCTCCTCCCACTGTCTGTGCTACCCACCTACCTCTTTCATTTCATTCCCTTTTTTCTCATCACATATTTTCTTGTCTCTTCATCCTCTCTCCTTCTTTTGGTCTCTGAGGCTGTTTCCACATGTGGTCCATTTTGCCCCCCCCCCCCCAACACACACACACACACACACACATTACATTTTTTACATGAGAACCAGGAAGCAAAAAAAAATAAAAAATCTATTTACCTTGCATCTAATTAATCAATTGTTCAATGTGTATATTTACGGTTATTGTTGTTGCTATTATTACTGTTATTATCAGTAGTCTATAATTATGATTTGAACTTTATTTGACTTTACTTTAAACTAATTATTTCAATGCTAATTTATTGTTTATTTTTATTGTTGTAAGCTGCTTTGGATAAAAGCATCTGCTAAATAAACATAAACATGAAAGCAGCGTGCAGCTTGTATTTCCAAATGTGGCTTGGGCTGGCAACAACACAAACTGAGGAAGGGGAAATAGAAAGCCACAGTTTTTTAACTTGCTTGCTTTCACTCTGCAACAAATTATGTGAGCAGCTCGGATAAGAAGGGTTTTGTGGAGACGGGCAGCAATGCAAGAAGAATTTGCAGCTTTGCATGCAGAACACGCATACCCAGTTGTCACACAGCTCTCTAGTCTCTATTTTAAAAGTTATTAGCATTTTAGGAAATTGCATCTTAGTTAAAACCGTCACAGTGATTTATTTATTTGGGGAGAATTTGGATCCATCAGTGGTAATAAATAGCTTTTACTTCCTAGTTTCAGATCTGATAGCTTTCACACCATATGAACTGCACAGGTGAACTGTAACCCAGAACTCCATTTAATGGATGACTTGGGCGTACTCCCTTGGTGTGCAATTGAACCAAACTAAGGACTCAAATGGACTCCGGTCTGCACCAACAGCTCTAGAGTGAAAGCACCCAGACGTTTCTCTGCTTTGCTGGCATCACTCTCCTTTCTGACCCCTAAGAGGAACCTTTGTCTCTGGCAGCATGTCTTCTTTTTACCTGCTCTTTCTCAAACGTCTCTCCTCTCGGTCTCTTTCTCTTCTCCTCCTTATCTTCTGCCTGCCTCCCTTACATACTGACCCCAGCCTTCTACTTGCACGGTCTGCACCTTTGATATTGGATGCAGTTTGCTGTGCATGCGTGTAGGCAAGCATATGTATCTGTGGACCTAATATAACTCTACCTGTATGCATGACTGACTAGTGTGATTAAAGTGTGTGCATGAGTGTGTGTGTGTGGTGTTCTATTTCTGTGTGTGAGTCTGTGATGCGCTTATGCTTGTGCGCCTGTGTATGTGAGCATGTGTGTGTATATAATCTCTATTACGTACATGAAGCAGCAAAACGGCTGCCAAAAAGGACTGTCCCTGGCAGTAGCCAATCTCCTCGTCGTAGACAGAGTAGGCCTGCAACAGAGAGAGCATCTGAAGTTAGAATCCCAGAGTCAACAGATTAAAGGATGTTTTCGGAGGGCTGGTCGTTAAACCAAGCAAAGCTCACTTATCACCAGTCTGTGAGGTTTGCTTGATATGGTAAAATTAGCCCAAGTTGTTCTGCTCATGCTGGTCTGAGAGCAAATATGAGAATATTAACTGGCATTAGAAAGACAAATGAAACAAATGAAAACAAAACTTTTGAAGGAGCTATTGAAAGCATTAGAATCTGGTAGACAGTAAACACCCGGGTGTTTTTTTTTCTCACAATAAAAACACTGAAGCCCATTTACTGGAAGAGGCTTAAGCAGAGCTTGAGATATCGGCACCAGTTTCCATAGTATGAGAATACGTTGTCATTTTCTCATCCAGCATTCTATCATCCGGCAACGTACCTCACAAAACAAAACCCCACAAACACACACTCCACAGCCAAAACCCGAACACACTCTCAGTCCCAGAGGTCAAAAAGTTAAACCTGGATAAAACAACCTGAAAAATTCAAAGTCAAAAACAAGTAAAAGTCATTGTCCCCCTCCCTCATTTTCATTTCTTTAACTGACAGCTCCTCTCATGCCAACATTCCCCTCATGTCTACTGGCTGTTGACATAATCCACTGATAGCATCAACAATGCGATGTCTGTGTGTGCTTTACTCGGTCTGTGTTTCAGAATATGTCCCATCACACCCTGGGCGGATGGGGAAATTGTCTCAGCTCTTGGCTAATATGAAAGCCTGACTGGCAATTTTTAGTCTTCTTTAATCTCCCAGTGCCAATCAGGAAATGGAGCAGTTCTTAAGCCCCTCTCAAAGACGCTTTAAACAAGAGAGATGAGAGACACACATCCACTCTGCACACACACACGCGCACGCGCGCACACGCACACACGCACACACGCACACACGCACACACGCACACACGCACACACGCACACACACACACACACACACACACACACACACACACACACACAGCCATCTCCCTGACAGCAGTAGAGCAGAACTATCCACACCTACAACAGTCTTGGAATTAGCGCTACGTCCAAACAGCACTTGTTCATATCCCTGCAAAAACACATACTACATCTTGACAGCCTTACCCCTAAATGCTCAACCTTTCTCATCTTACAATGAAATGACGTGGATGGCTGGTTGTGGCTGCAGATGCTAAATCTCTCATGAGGTTTACTCTACCTCCACACTTGCAAACTAGCTGTGCATCCCCAAACATATAAATGGAACAAAAATAACATGACTGAGGTACACAATGGAGTGAAGCAAACAAAAATAAGTGAGGATAAGGCTAGGATCACAACTTAAAACATGAGGATGGGTCTCAGAGAGTAGGCTAACAAAATGACACTTGCAGATCTACTCACACTGAAGAAATGAAGTATGGGCAGCTGACTCTTTGACCTTGTGATTCTGTGCCAATGACCTCACCTTGCAGATCTTGTAGAGGGAGTCCTGGCCATCGCCATTGGTGTCCTTGAAGTAGTCATGAGCAGGGAAGGTGCGGTGGATGTCCCGTGTGATGACTCCCTCTTGTGCAGAGTCCTAAGACAAAAGGACACACACAAACACACAGAGTATTGAGAATGCTGCCATTTCAAAACACAAATCATATCAACTACAAAGTTAACATTCAACAGAACTTCTAAATCTGTCAAATGGGTCATTCCATGTTAAATCACATAAGGTTGTTGCAGCAGATTTTTTGCAGAGATTTTGTCCAAACCATGTGTCCCAAAACCTGTAAAATATTTCTGTTCAAATCCTATCTCTTCATATTTTTTAGATCTTGATATTGTAGGGTTATGAATATACCCTTGGTTCACTGAAGGAAAACACTTGAGTTCACTCGACGTTAAAGGGGCAATTTCTTCGACGTTTTCTCGCTTTTTGCTCACAGTTTTCACTACAAAGCTCCCCCTACAGCTTCAGAATATATATTTTACGATACTCCTTGCTTGGTTAGTCTGCCGTTTCCTCTTTCGGTTTACTCGCTTTTGCTTCTTTTTTGCAGGCTCTGCCATGACGAATGTCTGAGAAAGTCCATCGCTACCTTGTTCTAGCCGGTGCCTGGCATGTATGTGTGTAGTGCTGTAAAGCAATTTGTGACATTTTCTGACTCTGATGTCGGCAGCTCACCGGACCTAAGTTGCAAGACTGTTTACCAAACCTCATACTGTACCATGTCACTTCAGCAAGAGACATGTAAAACAATGCAGGGATATAAATTTCATGACACCACTTTTAAAACACTGCCTACAAATTGGTTTGAATGTAACACTAATGAACCAGAGCTTGTGGGTAGTAATACTAGCATGGCTTTAGACCATAACCATACCCTCAGTCAGCCCACCTCATTCCTCTTTTCAAAGCCGGACTTCTGAATGCCTGTATGCAATTCAGGCAAGAAGCTTGTGTGTCTAATCTGCTGCAAATGCTTCCTGAAGGAAGACCATCAGCACAGAGTTCTGGGAGGACAAGTGTGAGGAGCAGATAAAACAGGCCTGAGCACTCACAACTGAGCTGGTAGAGAGAAGAAAGGGCAGAGAAAAAAGGATGGAAATAAGATGGCTTAACACAACAGGAAGAAGAGGGGAAGAAAAATAGTGCATTAGTGATAAAACAAGAAAACATCCAGTATTTTTTATTTATGAAGTGTTATAGACATAGAGAACAGCCAACAGTCACTTCTTCCAACATCCCTCTGCAAACATCTGCAGCTGGAATGAGCCCAGAGACTAGAGGAATAAGGATAGTCCACTAGAGGAATAAGGACAGTCCACTAGAGGAATATGGATAGTCCACTAGAGGAATATGGATAGTCCACTAGAGGAATATGGATCGTCCACTAGAGGAATAAGAACAGTCCACTTAGATGGAGTCTAAAGTAAACGCTGTGTTTTACACACAGTACATTTACACAGACAGTTTAGTTGAGCTGTAGTAATAGCTCGGCTAGATGACTGGACTGGACTACTGCGTTTACATGCTGGATGGGAATCGAAGGGTAGAGGAATTATTGACCGAAGTGGGCATGTTTTACTCTGCTACGCGGCATAGACCATCTAGATGCTCCCCTCCCTGTTAATAAGCACATTAAAATTGATTAGCTTACTCACTAGCGAACTTTGCATCATCAGTGTAACTAGTTAAATAGTTGACATTACTTGTTGAAAATGTTTGTATGGACATTGTGGAGGATGTTAATTCATGAAATAAGGTGCAATTTATGAGTATGTAGCGTTGTGGCATAAGGCTTTAGTAGTTATCTTGCTAGCCGAGCAAAAAAGGCTGAAGACTGAAGTGTGTAGAGGTACGCATGCGTGAGTACCACAGTCCTCAACCTCAGTAGCACAGTCGCGTATACCTGCTTAAGTAACTCCAGCACTTTTTGAATTATCTACATGTAGGTGTGTTAGTCAGACTGAAAGAGCTTTGATTTCCTCCGATTTCAGCCGAGCTAACATGTTTATATGTATTTAAGAACTTCGGTTTGGGTTTGTTTTTTGAGTGTCATGTAAATGCATTACATTCCAAATGTAGGCATTCACTCATGAAAATCATTTCAGCTTAGTCTAGATGTGAAATATGTCATTACTATTTACTTTTTGTTGATGCCGGTAATCAACTTCTTAAGGTTTTATCGTCTGATACCAATTTCATGTTGATGTTATTATACAATCATAAAACAATGCACAGTGCATATACCAGTAATTCTGGGGGGTCATTGGCAATGTCAAAGACCCCACTCTCCATATTTTAAGTCAATGTAGCATAGAAGTGAGTTATTTTCAAAAAAAACTAAAGTGTTACTTTAAAAGCACTTCCAAACCAATGTTACACTAAACAATACGGCATTGAATAAGTCTACAAAACATATACATGCAAAAATTACTTTTACACAGTGATCTATACACTACTATAATAATACAGAAACCAAATTACAAATTGTTGAAAAGCCTAAGAGCATTAATGTCACCCCAGGTACGCAAGCAGTTTCACTACGGTCAGAGAACAGCCAATCAGCTGGCAACAAAACATCAGTCAGCGGCTAATGGCGCTATCTGACACTAGCATCGAAGGACTAATCCAATCGGCCTGGCTTTTCATTCCTGTCTTGCTGCAGACTTCAAACATCTCCCAGCGACCCACATGGCTTTGCCTGCCCTTCAGAGCAATCTGCCACCCCACCAAAGGTGCCCCCTCCCCCTGTGCCACAGCTGCTGAGGGAAGATTGTGTTTAGGGACCAGAAATTCATGCACGTCCTCCCGTGCCTCTGGCAGCTCTGTTTCTGATAGCACATGAGTAAAGCAGAGCGGCCTCACACTGTTAAAATAGTTCTCCTTGCAGCCATTGGGTTTAGTTTCCCGGTGTTGGAAGGTTAAAAGGATTTCTTAACCCAGCTGGGATCTGTTAATGTTTTTATATTATCCCACTGCAAAAGGCAGCAGGCTCATGCTACAAAGCCACAACTCAATCAGAGGAGCAGCAGTGGCCGGTTACAGTGATGCCAAGGATGGGCAGGTCATGGCTTTGGAGAGGTGTAGACAACTGAGACAGAGAAGTAGCTGATGACCTTTTGACAGACCGGCATCAGAGCTGCACTGAGATCAAAAGTTATACTGTAAGTGTCTGTGCTAATAAGTGTCTGTTATCAGTATGCACAAATTAAAAGCTTGTTTACACATGTCTAGATTTTTTGCAATGGCAGTTTTGTGGCATGTTGGCATATAACATTTTGGCATGTAACATTTTAAACAGCAGTCCACCTAAATTGCAGAACACGAGTCTAATATGAAAAAAGTGACCGGCAGAGTTTTCGTTTTCCGGACATTTTGATGATATGCCGGTCAAATATATTATCGCTTCTTAATTAGTCAAATTGAGGAAAACTGGAGACAGGCTACCTTAAGAATGACATAATCAAGCTAGAATGCAACAAGTTCATTAGCCTAACTTAAACATGCCTAACAAGATCTAGCCAGTATCTTTTCATGGACAGCAAGAGTCCGCTTCGTTCGTTGTTTTAAAAAGGCTACGTTGTTTGTTGCTGCTACCCACGTTCTCCACATCTCCAGTGGTGACTGTTTAACTTACACAGATGCGCACATACAAGAATGAGCGCTCACACCACTACCCCCTAATACTATGCCTCTTTATTTGATAACAATAAATCAAGAAATGTTTCCTATTCTGGGAAATGTTTAGTTTCTTTTTCTTTCGGCCGCGGTTCAATGATACCGTTTAATTGTGCCAGAAATTATCCGCGGACCAGTAATCTCCTCGTCGAGGAGGCCCTAACCCTGCAGATCATAGACAGAGAACGCATAGGCCTACTGTATGCTTTGGGTAAAGAACACTTTGCATGTCCAGTGTAGGCTACACGGAGAATGACAGTGTCTTGGAGCGGCCGCATCCCCCGCAACTCCACTTCCAATGTCACTGATTCCGACAGATACGCCCGACACTTCTGCTTTTTATCTGGTGGTGGTGGAGTTGACCGGACATCTGAGGCTTCAGACGTTACCAATTTATCATCATCCATCAAGTCTGGCCTCTGAAAAACTTTTAAGGCTAGTCTGCCTGGGCCTGGCCATGTTTGAACCGCCTCACTCATTTGTTCGTTGTTTAACATGGACGTTTTAAGCGTGCGCTTCCTATTTGAAATGCAGCATAGCTATAACAGTAGAGCCTGTTCATTTAAAAACAAAGACAGAGGACGTATAATATAGGCTTACGTATTAAGGCTTATTCTCGAATTCAGATTGCATTAGGGGACGGGATAGCCTATTTCAATTTCGGACAATTTGACCGGAGAGATTTAATTTTGTCGGACATTTCATTTTTTTTTCGGCCAATGTCCGGTAATTACCGGACAACGGAAACCCTGGTGTGTACACTCCGTGCAACATTTTCAGGCAACCACTGCACACACATACAATCAAACACTTTATCGTTTTAAAAAAAAACTGTGTTTTAATCTGTTTACACGGATCCACAGAATCAGCATTTTAGGAAATCTTCACTTCGGAGTGCGCATTAAAAAATATATGTTTTGAGGGACCTAAAACTCCATTAACGTGTAAACGAAAGGCCCAAACGCATATCCTGCCCTCTCAATTCACACCAAAGAGGAGCCATAGCAACATCAGGAAGGGTCTGGAAATATCCCTTTGACAGGGTGAGTTGTAAACAATTTGATTAAATTAACAGCGTGTGTCATTACAAATTAAAAGCATCATTACTCAACTAACACCACTCGGGAGAGGAGAATTGGCTTCCCTGGTCACCTGCACATCAATTTGCCTCCAATCATCTCCGGCTGCTCAGACAGAACTACTGCTCAGGTGGGGATAAGAGAGTCCTTAACCATGCTTTAAAACACCAGGGGCCGTATTCACAAAGAATTTTAAGGCTAAAAGTAGCTCCTAAGTGGCGAATTTAGGAGCAACTCCTAAAAAGGGCGCTAACTTTAGGACTCCTAATTTTTTTCACTAAAAGTAATTCACGAAGCATTTTAGACCTAAAAGTGCACCTAAGTCTGGGACAGCTTAAAAGAAGTCGAGAGGACTCCTAACTCACTAAGACCTATTCACAAACAGCTTTTTGTGGCATTTCACGTTGCGATGTTTTGAAATGCGTCGCCTAGCCTATATATGCGGCAACAGGAGCTTCCAATCGCGAGGGAACAATTTTGCATTCATAAAAGGGATCCAATAACGCCACCAACAACAACCAAAACTTCTCATTGTTAACATGTAAATTAAATGTAACATTGTGAATCAAATTAAAATGGTCTCCTCTTTGCAAACGTAGGCATAGCCTATGGTGACAGATTTATTTAATAATGTTTCAACGATACTGCATCAATCCGTAGGCCTACGTTTCATTAGGCTACTAGGCTATTTGTTTTGCCTTACTCTTTATTCATTTAGGCTAGGCCTTTTTATTCAGTTATTCATCATCTTCCGTCCTTCGCACTACTTGTGTAGCGCACACATTCTCAGACCTGTCACCTGTCACTCATCATCGTAAGGAAGGTGTTTGGAATCATTCCCGCGTTACAATCATCAACCAATCAAGGTGGTCACTTCAGTCAAGCTCGTGCATGAGTAATGACGTCATCCATAGCAACGAAGACTCACTCTTAGTTTAGGAGTTGTCATTTTTCCTTACTAAGATTAGGTCTGAAAGGCTTTGTGAATAACTTTTAAGAGAAATCTCCTAGCTAAAATCTTTTAGTGCGATTTAGGAGTACTCCTAGTGGTAAGATAAAAGGCTTTGTGAATACGGCCCCAGATCCTCTTAATGCTTTTTGGCAGTAAAAACACCTGGTTTTGATCAATATTACTTTTAATTAGCTTGTCACCATCTTTAAAATGGCTGAGGTCAAAACAGTACAAATGCTCTGTGTGAAGTGGTAGCCGTCACCACTTTCTGGGATTTGACACCACTGTGATG
Source organism: Alosa pseudoharengus (assembly GCF_046254945.1). Classification (NCBI taxonomy): domain Eukaryota; kingdom Metazoa; phylum Chordata; class Actinopteri; order Clupeiformes; family Clupeidae; genus Alosa; species Alosa pseudoharengus. Next base: position 5,751,851 of record NW_027468576.1, on the reverse strand, counting down.
GGAAACAGCTGCCTTTAGTTCCATTTATGTCACTGGAACAGAATGGCTCTTTTTGTTTCTTTTAACAGGAGCGATTGAAAGAGTCGCCTGCAGTTAACTATATTTCATGGAAAATAGACAGGCACCCTCTCACACTTGCAAAGACAAAGCCACACACACACACACACACACACACACACACTTACATACAGGGCTCTCTTTTAATGACTGCAGGCTTCTTAAAAATCAAGCCTCAGCCTTGCGATCATTTGATGTCCAGCTAACACACTTTTCTGGAGTGGCCGTCTTTGGTCTGGCAGATCCATAGCAATTAAAGGCGAACAAGTATCTCTCAGTGTGTGCGCGCCCAGAGAGCAAGCTCGTTAGAGGGTGTGATGGAGGGACTCAGGTTGGGTGGGAGGGATACGTCTCCCTCTCTTGACCCAATCCAAGAGCTGGGAGTAGGGGCAGATGGCAGGATAAGCATCATCATCCACCCCTTAGGCTTCTGTTGCCCCTTGGAAAATTAGGAAACAGAGATGTATAAATAGACTCTCAGGGCCGGTGTGGTGAGAGAGTGAGAGAGAGAGAGAGAGAGAGAGAGAGAGAGAGAGAGAGGTGGAGGGTGACGGTTGAAGTAGACTAAGAGAGGAAAAAAAATTGAATTCCTTTGTATGAACTTAGCCAGCTCAGTTAAGGTGAAAAATGGGCAGATGAAATATATCTACATCTTTAAAAAAAAAATGAGGACTAAACACTGCCAGAGCATGTCTGATTTGAGTTGTTTCTAGAAATGCTACATCTGATGCAACATTTACGCAATGTAACTGCCTAACACTAAATTATGGTCTAACTAAGAATTACTATACACACACATGACACACCAAGCATTTTCTGCATCAAGCCTACAAGCCAAGACAGCCAGTATGTCAGAGTATTTCACAAGCCTGTCCTCCTTTCCTATTGTCAGTGATCATTCTGGCTTTTCTTTAGGGTGTGATTATTTCTCCCCTGCTTCTCTCTCAGACTATGTGAATGCTGCATGTTGCGTGATGCTTGCTCTTGAAGACTGGCACGCTGTTCCCAGGCTTCCTAGAGAGAGGTGCCCAGCTGCCTGCTTCTTTTACTGGGGTTTTTCTGTCCTATTATGCCCTGCGCAGTGGGTAGCTATGGAGCCCGGCGACTTTTTAGATGCACCAGACTACTGTGGCTACGGTGACCCAGTTTGTTCAAAAGACTTTGCCACAGATGTTCCTGCTGGATGAAGAGTGAAGAGAGGTGTTTTCATCTCATCAAGGGCTGCAGAGAGCAGTGAACACCCATATATATACACACAGGGCAGAGCTAGAAACTGTGCCAAGCTTGGCATGGGGGAATGTGAGGGAACGTACCATTTTACTCAATCAAGTCACAAATCATTATCTTTACAATCACATGCTTTCATCTGGGACAGCAGGCCGGGATCTGGAGAGGGAGGATCAGTCAGAGGATGTTTGGAAAGGAAGTCCTGCATGATGGCTCCTACTGACATGGATGGGCGGATCTGAGACTCTCTCCTCTGAATACCCAACAGCCCAAACTGGAGGGAGGTTTGGGTGAGTGACAGAAGAGCAGAGCATGAAAAGCAAGAAGAAAAGGCAGAGCAAGATGGTGGTAGAGACAGACAAAGAGTGAGAGCAGAAGAGAGGCCAGTGTGTTAGATACACCAGAAGGCCTGGTCTACTGGATGTGTTCACAGGGAGGAGCGCTAGAATGACTAATAACAGGAAAGAATAAAGGGGCACTACCTAAATGACAATATAATGGTAGGGCTCACAACACACGAGGGCCTCTGCTAATTCAAATGAAGATTTTCAGAATAAATTACTGCAGAGGGAAGAACAACAACCATCCCAGATCGTATACACAAACGGTCAGGGGCTAATTAAGAATAGGAGGCTCCATGCTTCACATTCCTTCCATTTTTCTCCTTCATTCTCACTCACTTTTCCATCTCTCTTCTCCTCTCTTTTCTCCCTCCATCTCTGCATGTGCCTGAATCGACCCATCATTTCTACACTAGCCTCATAAATCCCAGGCTGCTGATAAATGCTATTCATAAATAAAGGAGGCGAGGTGGGTGGTGATTTGGCTACAAACATCTGTGCTCCTCTCCTTGCCCTGGGCGGGTAGGCAGGCAGGCAGGCAGGGAGCGGTGAGACTCCTGAGGGTTGGAGGGTGGGGTGGTGATGGGGGGGGGGAGTGGGTCGATGCCATGCGATCCAGCACCAGTGTCTGTCCTGGTGTAATTTCACTGCTGTAATTACTGTGGCCCATTGCATTGTTGTCTTCATCCTCCTCCTCCTCCTTCAGCAGAGTCTCTCCTTCTCACCCAGCCACTGATCCAGCCCTTGTGGGCAAACAACATCCCTCTCCAGCTTGTGAAATGACCACCCCCCCCGATTCTCCGTGCCTCCCTCCCCTCCGCCTCCTCCCTCCTCTCCAGGGGAAGATAAAGCGGCTGACCTTCAGGCCCATTGATCTGAGGCTGCCTCACCTCGGAGCCTCCTGCAGAGTTCAGAGCCCAGAGCAGCAGGACCCTGGCGCCCGCTGGGCCCTTTGCATATGGTTATGTACACATTCGTACATGCATACTACCCTGCAGGCTTACTGGAAATGCACACACGTGCCATGTCTACTCATCCCTTCCCACAGCTGCCCAATACAGACAGACCAGAGGACAGACAGACCAGAGGACACACACACACATAGGACACACACACACATAGGACACACAAACCCCCTTTTACTGGAAAAGCAATATAATTGAGTCTTGCTTCACCTGGCCGCCACCCTGGCATTTAGTATACAAAAAAGCAAATGGAAGAAACACTGATGACAGCAGGTGAAAAATGTGTTCACTACTTTTCAGTGAGAATGCTTTTGTGGACATGAAACTGCCTCCCTCAGACATTACGGGTCATGACATATCACTTTTCACTGCAGCTAAAGTAATCGGTTTTGCAGCATCTCCCAGCCCCTACGCAAGCCGTCTTCCTCACCCGGGTCCTTTCAGGGGCTCCCGCTTACGAGCCGATTGCGTGAGCAGACTTTTGCGTGTAGCGCCAGCTGGTGGGTGGTGACCCCCAGTGGTGTGTCCGAGTGGGTTCCAGGCCAGAAGGGTACTCCACAGCCCGTTACAGAGCATGACAGCCTCACAGGGGGTCCGTCTGGTCCTGCCTGACCCAAATCGGACCAGACGTGAGGGACCACTGCAGAGCTCAGAGGAAGCCAGACATGCTTTACTAAAGCAGTGTAAAGTATGACCACACAACTGCTTTCTTTTTTACTTTACGTACAGTACTCCATTTTCATGCTTGCTTGTGTTTTTCTCTTGGTGTATGTTGACATAAATATGTACAAGTCAAATGTATAGCATCCTTTCCTACACTATAGTGAACTTTCAAATGATGTGAAAACAAAATTGAACTATTCACACACTGTATGAATGTTCACACAAGCTGTTGTAACAGATGTGTTTCTGTTTTTTTTTGCTACATAGGACACACAAACCCCCTTTTACTGGAAAAGCAATATAATAATTTCCTTTCCAATCAATGTTGTAGAATCAAAGAAGTAACAACAATGAAACTGGAAGTCAGCTCTGAACAAATCCTGAACTAATCAATCACATGATCCACAGAAGTCCTCCTTTTCAGTCACAGCTCTGCGTCTGTGCTCAGATCAACACCGAGCTTCCAAACCACAACGCACCAGATCGGGCTTGACTTCATATGAAGAGTTTGGCTCCAAAATGCTATCCTCCATTTGAATGAATTTTCATAAATAATGTTTTAACATTTTGTTCTACAAGTAATTTTAGTGGAACTGTAATTCAGTTATTGTTACAGTACATTTATCTTTAATCAATCAAAACAACACAACTGCAATTTGATTGATATTACCTGAAATACAGTTAAATATCATGTTTTCATGGAGATGTAGCGTTTTGGAACCAAAGTCTTCATATTTTGTCTTTGTAATAGTGGCCAGTCGTCCCAAAAAATGGCCAGTGCGCTGGGGCCCATTGTGCAGAGCGGAGAGACAGGTATAAAGAGCTGCAGAGCGGAGAGACAGGTATAAAGAGCTGCAGAGCGGAGAGACAGGTATAAAGAGCTGCAGAGCGTCCAGGAGGGGAGCTGCGGCTGACGGACAGAAGAGATATTACCACCTCCACTCCTCCCACGGGAGAAATCGGGGGCTTCAAAAGGAGGCCTAATTGAAATGGACAAACAGCTGCATTAGCCTCATCACAAAGCTTTAGCACACAAAGGAGCGACAGAAACAAGAGCAGGTGAGAAAGAGCAGCAGAGATTGAAAGCGAGAGAGAGGGGGAGAGTAAGAGGGAAATAAAGATGGCCAGGCTTTGCCAGGACAGATTCATCTGCATCATGCATTATGCATGCTTGCGCCGTGTGTGATCGCCCCGCCGCTACCTTATTAAAAGGGCATCACCGGGAGAAAATGTGCACCAAATCAAACAACACACACACACACACACACACACACACACACACACACACACACACACACACACACACACACACACACACACACACACACACACACACACACACACACACACACACACACACACACACACACACACACACAGGGCTCTCCTACTGTTTGTAGGTGTATTTTACATGGAAACAATGATGTTTCATGGATGATTTAGTTATTGTTGATTGAACTACTGCCCATAACAACATACTGGTCACCTGTAATGTAACAGCTCTCTATAACAGTTAAAAAAAAACCTTCAAGCTGAATTTCTCTGTTCATTAAAACTAGCCATGAAATGTGTCTAAACAACAGGCTATGCATCTGTCCAAGGACAAGTTCCCAAAAATGGACACACAGCACTTCACATTCAATCACATTCTCCGAAGTTGCCTCCATCCACAGCGTGTCTCCCCCCAGGCCCTGACGATGATAATGCACGGCGTTGGTATCCAGATGAGGTCAATGTGATAATTAAAATCTTCGAGGCTGGGACAGCTCTGGTCTGTTGACACAGTCTTTTTGTGGGCTCCCCAGAGGTCTGGACAGCGGTCCAACCAGTGGCAAACTCATTTGCTCACATAATAAAACCAACTTTCATTTGACAGCTGCCAAAGCCACAACCTTCCCACTAAGCAAAAACAGCCATAGTAAAGATCACGGAGATATATGGTAGGGCAGAGGTAATATGTCCACTGATCAGCGGTTTACTTTTTTCTTTGACTTTGATGAGAGTTTTTTTACAACTGGAATTGTCAGAAAGCTGCGGCTGAATACAGTTTTTGTTCTCTCTGTAATTCTCTCTTCACAGTCACTTTCTGTTCTCCGTTCTCCCACTCTCAACCAATCTCTGTCCCCTGTCCACTTATCCTTTGTTCCACTCCCTCTCCATCACTGTTTGTCTAACCTTATCCTCCTTGACTGTTATCCAGCTCTATGTGAATTTTTGCCGCAATCTCTCTCTCTCTCTCTCTCTCTCTCTCTCTCTCTCTCTCTCTCTCTCTCTCTCTCTCTCTCTCTCTCTCTCTCTCCTAATTGACGCTGCGGAGGAGGAAGGTGACAATGCACAGTGCTTCCACTGGGGCTGGCTGGCTGGTTGGGTGGGGGGTCCCATGGTGTCACATCGCTGCAGCAATCCCCCCACCCACCCCTGCACTCAGAGCTAGCTGACAGCTCACCGTGGTGACAGCTTTCCTCTCTGACCCGGTTGTCGCAGCAGAGCTTCCCATCCACCCTGAGCGGCTCTCAACAAGTCTCATCAGCAACCACGTGAGCGGGTGGAGGCTGTGGGGTGCGGGTGGCAGTGAGGCTCAGTCTCTCTTTCTGCTAGGAAGTTGAGACCCCCCCGCCCCTACCCTGCCCTTCCGGACAAACAGAGAAGTTCTTGTAAACACGGTCACACCTGAAGGAGAGGGATAAGAAAAGCCGCAGTAGCTGAAAATCTGAAAATGAACAGTGACATGGGGGACCGAGGCGAGTGTGGAGCAGGATATTCAGTAAACAGAGCTGGAGTGAGGCTCATATTAATTGAACACTATTTTTATACTTCAAACAAAACTCCAATGAAACCTTTCCTCCACCCAGTTTTCCTGCCGTGCAGCTCTAGGTTGCCATAGTTACAACACCTCTTTTAGTTTGGGGCTGTGGTGGAAAAACTCAGGTGATGGCATGACATCACTCAATCTGTGTGTGTTTGTTCCTACACACATATCTCTCCACTGTCTTATCCCCTTTCAGTCAATGTCATAGACAGAAACATAAATGAACACAAGTGCAATCTTTTAAATGGTACTCACACTCAGACAAATTCACTCATATACAAGGGCAAAAAACACACATGCAGAAATACGGTAAGTGCCTACATAAAAGCTGCTTGTTCACCCATCGTTCAGCCATCACAATATGGAAATACATCTGAACGAATGATGACACTCCTTTAATTTTGGCTGGAGCTAGACGATGTTCGTAGAGTGTTTCAAATTGATGGAATACCTATTTATTCAAGCAGTCTCCATCAGCAGAGACACAATTAGAATACTCAGCTCAAGAGTGTGTTCCATGCTCAGTCCACTGAACGTGCAACAAAAGCTTGTCAAAGAACATATGCCCCCAAAGAGGTGTTGGCACGGCGCTCAGATACAAGCACAGTTTCATATACCAACATGCCTTAAACATCCATCCCACACTCCATCTTAGTACATTCACTGCACTTCAGTTACACACAAATACTTAATAAATATAAAAAAATAATAAGTCAAATATTGCCACCAAGACTTCTGTGCATACACACACTCCCTCACAAACACCCACACCCACATACATAACACACACGTGTTACCAAACATTGCACTCACAAATAACACAAATTTCCACATTCACACAATAAGCAGTCATGTATAAAGTATATTGCTTGATCCCCACCAAAAGGGGTAGTGAAGATTCTAGGCCAGGCCTGGCAGGGGGCATTGTCTTTTCTCAGGGAGGGAGGGTGTGTGTGTGTGTGTGTGTGTGTGTGTGTGTGTGTGTGTGTGTGTGTGTCTCCTAGTATTCCACCAGTTCCACCCCACTGAGACTGCCTGTTGAGTTAATATCTCAGGTACAAACAGAAAATGCATCCTGGGATGCGAACATGGTACACGACATTGCAAAATCACAGGAGCGAGTCTATAATTACAAGTGTTTTTGTTGTTGTGGCCTTTTCCCTACAACTGCTCTAAAAAGGACTAGTATTAGATTATATTAGCATACAAGATGCAACACATACATTATAACATGTTTTGAGCCATGTATGAGCGTCTGTGAAATGTCTGTGAAACCACATGCCATAATCTCCTGTGAGACCCTAAAGTGTTCATTGCTCCCAAACGATTCGGGATCAAAGAAGAAAATGAGCAGCAGTGGTGACCACACAACAGCTTGTGTGCTTTATTTTGGAAAGCGGTAGGGGGGTGTTTTGTGAGTCTGAAGCCTGGAGTTTTTTTTTTGGGGGGGGGGGGGGTGGTTACAAGCGCACTCAGCCACAGGGCCCCCAGAGAGGAGACGCCACAGCACACTGCCAGAACTGCCACTTGTTCACTGATTAAACCGTGCAAAACTCAAAGCCAATTCTGTCAGGGAGAGAAAGAGCACTGCCATTCCTTTCCCCTAAGCCTTTGTGTGTGTGTGTACATGTGTGTTTCTGTTTGCGTGTGCATGTGTGTAAGAGAGAGAGAGGGAGAGAGAGAGAGAGAGAGAGAGAGAGAGAGAGAGAGAGAGAGAGAGAGAGAGAGAGAGAGAGCGCATGCGTATGCTTCTTTGTGTATGCATGAGCGTGGTGTGTTTTGCAACCTGCTTGTTCAGGCACTAATTGCATTAGTTGGTTATTCCATCTCCATTCTATTTTTAGCACTGAGACACATGATCCCTCAGCTGTGTTTTTCAGAGAAAACAATGGAGAGAGACTCAGATGACGTGGCTGCTGAGGGATTGCAGAACTGGCTTTTAGACAAAGATAAAGAGAAAGAGAGAGAGAGAGAGAGTGAGAGGGAAACAAATGAGAGGGGCAAAAAAGGAGAGAAAGGAGAACAGAGGGATGAAATGGTAAGAAAGATAGACAGAAGAAAAGAGAAAATCTGATGATGGAGAGGCAGTTGTAGAGAATGTAAACTGGAGGCGTAGCTGGCAGTGGAAACTAGCAAGCTATGTGTGCCTAATTAATTACCAATGATCAAATATGGAACATCACCGTTACAGATCATCCTCTTTGTTTCCATGACGATGTGAAGAGGGAGCACCAATCAGTTTCCCCGCACATGCTCTGTCATATGCAAGTATTCAAAGGCAGAGACATGTGAACAGTTCATGATTTCTCTTCTAGTTGGTATAGCCCATGTAAGTGTGGATTTGAAAATTGGATTTGACTTCAACTCTAGGAATTGGTCACCAAGCCAAAATAGCACGACACCAAGTAAAACTGTCAATATGACACTTATTATGATGACAGGCTTGACCTTTCTCTTCCCCTCCTACTAAATACTACCAATGCATTAAAACATACAATACTCTCATTACTAGAGTCACTCACACATTACTCCATATAGAACTCAAATATCTATATTGTGCTTTCCATGCCAAAATGCAAAAACCATATGGGCATCTCACAGAGAGTTGTTGCAATGCGTTGCATAATAGCCACACTTTCAGAAAAAGTCAGTCAGTCAGTCAGTCAGTCAGTCAGTCAGCGTGAAGAGTCGTCAGGGTCCATGTCAGGACTGGTTTCTAAAATGAATAGCAAGTCCAGTGAGAAAACAGTGACCCAAACAAACAAGATGAGCTCAGAGTTGGATGCTTCTTTACTTGATAACAAACACTTTTCACACCCCCTTAAATGATGTTGTTGTGTCTTTTTGGATCAATAGCATCTCAAGGAAGCAAATGACAGCTGACCAAGGAAGCAAATGTCAGCTGGCCACACAAGCCGGGTCTTCACTCCAGTGGACAACTTCACACATTCTCCTCCACAGATCTCACTCAGACTCTCAAAGGGGGCAAACAGGCATGTCCCCACACGCCTACGGTCATAACATTGGTATTCATGGTGGGTAAATGGCATGGCAGTGGCCCTTGCTGCAGCCAGCGGCACAAGGGAAGATCATGTTCTCATGTGTGCAGTCTGCCGTCCTCACGGAAAGTTCAGGAAATATCAGCCAGCAGGCCCTGGGGCCCTGACTCAATTCTAATGCTATTTAACTCAGAATGAGGGCCCTATAGAAGAACTCGCACCCAAACATGCACATGGGCCACTCACAAAATCACCTGTGTACTTACAGAGAAGAGGTGAATGGGACAAAGATAGAGATATAAAGAGAAAAGGGAGTGGAAGAGGGTAGAGAGAAAAACACAAACATAAAGGAAACCGAGAAAAAAAATCAGGGCAGAGAAGGATGGAGAAGAAGGCAAGAAGACTAAAAGAGGGTCAAACACCAGAGTGCGAGTGAAAGGCATAAAGATGTTACAACGGGGAGATGGAGTTGAGCAAGAGAAGAGGAAAATATGTAAAGAGAGAGAGGGATGGATGGAGTACAGAAAAGAGGGATAAAAGAAGGACCATAGAGGTGATGGATAAAGTGGTGTTGTGGAGGCATCAAGGGATTTTAAAAGGAAACAGGGGTGGCAAAGGACTAACCTTAAAAGCTTTGCCTCTAAAAAATAAATTCCTGTGATGCTATGGAAAAAATGCCTAGGGAATGTCCGCAGTGTCTTGGTTGACTCTATTTACGACACCTTCTTAAATTAAATTTAATTTTAACCTAAAGTACTGTAAGTCAATACAGAAAACTCCCGAAGCAGCCAACAGATTTCATCAAGCAATTTCCATCACATTAAATAAGGGGGCAATTTTCTGTGATCCAGGTGTGTGATATAGGCCAGATCCATCACAGGGTATAGCTGGCCCTGACACTCTGATAAGAATGAGGAAGAGTGTTTTTTCTCCACCATACAAACACTAAGTCTGGCACAGCAGTGCAGTGACACAAGTATGGCCAAAAAGTGGCACAATGCAACACAACACAATACAGCAGCACATCATAATATCACAATCTAAATGATCTAAATCAACAAATACCCGGTTAAGATACAAAGCTAAGAATGTGGACAGTTCAGCACAGCGCTTTAAGCTGCATACCTGTGTGTAACAAGTTTCCCTGCACTTTCAGCACTCCTGCGTGGTAGCATGCAATAACCGGCAGATGGCAACGTCTTGGATCAGGCAAGTGACCAGCCTTGTGGCAGAGTGGGCAGAGAATGGACAGCTGTCTGCCAGTGTCAGCATCAACAGACCGCAGGCAATACATCTGCTCTCTCCAAGCAAGCGCCCAGCGTGACAGACAGACGAGCCGGTGAGGAGAGCTGCGTGCACAGTAGAACTCTTGCCTCTACTTGCAGCTCATCGCACAGCACTGTGCAGCTGAACCTCAGGTATTACCTGAGCTTGCATGTGTTAAATTATTAACCTTGGTTACTAAAAGTACTCAACTCGTGGCAGGTACATGCACATATAAAAAGTTGTGGCGCATACTGTACGGTCCTGAGGATTACTGAGCTAATGTCTTAAGACACGACTGCATAGTTGACAGAAGCCACACAGAGGTAATGATGTGTTGCTGTTATAATACAACATAAGAGCAGCAGACAGTCAGGCACAATTTTGAAAAATGGATCCACGTTGCAGGTGACATCCTGTTATAATGACAATTCATTAACTTGACAGACACATTTGAGTAGATAGAAATAAAGCATCTGATGCACACACAGTCTTTAGAGTCCAGTGTTCACTACAAAATAAAGCATCTCTTTAGTACAAGCATTCAATGATTTGCAAAGTCATGGCATGAAATATCAATGTAAGGACCTGTTCTTTATAGTCTAGGTCCTGGGTAAGATTTGTATGCACTTCATTTAGCGGAGAATATCTCAAATGTTATAGACTAATATGACCCCATTGAACAACGTGGAATGTGTGCCAAAATCCCTACCCAGGACGAAAGTCCTGAAAATGACCACAAAAGATGACACTATTATCACACTACAGGTGAATGGGACTTTTTTTTCCTTTATAGATATCCCCATACATTTCTACCAGATTAATCTTCATATTAAGAGAAATACTTTTTGTATTACACTTTGCCTAAAAAATAAAATAAAATATGCAAATGAGGCAATATGTCATTAAATATGCGTATATACATTTTTGAAGGTACAGATTTTATGAGGTGATCACAATGCGTACAATGACCATGTAGTGTATGTGTACGAATTCTGGTTTGATATTTTTAATTGTGTGTTGTGCTGTATTGAAAGGAAAGTTAATTGTATACAAACAAGGGATGCATACAGTAAGTGGGGTCAAAAATTACCCCAGCGTTTTTTTTTTTTTTTTTGCAATATCTTGGTCATTTTAAATTGTTATTGTTTAATCTTCCATTTATTCCTCAAATAGGTTGTCTTTGACATGAAGCCATTTGGATTTGTATCTAATTGGTATTTTTTTTTAAGTAATTGCATTTTTTGTATCAGTACCATGACTACGTCAGGCCAACACTTTTCCATACGTGGGGTCAAAAATTACCCCAAGTATTTTCTATGGAATTTCAAAGGTTAACCCTAGGAACCTTTTATTTTTACCAACTGTGACTATCAGGTATACATTTACCGGTGTATTATCAACAACTTTCATACATATCAATGTACAGTAGGTGTCATAGGAAATTACAAAAAACTGCATGTTGCCCTGAGGCAACATTGAACCATAACGGACTTGCATATGGCCATACCAAATATTCTAAGTAGGGAAGCACCTGTATATGTGAAGTGCATGAGTGTGCTTCATGAAGTTTTATAGATTGCCATCACTATGGTTTAGTATGTGCCCTGACTATCATACCTACATCTATGGCTTTTTGATGTTGCGGTGAAGCTGCAGACCTGCTACCCTGTACCCTATAGCCCCAAGTTTGAGGCCTGACTGATCCCTCTACTTCCTATAGGCCTACCCCCTGTGTTTATCTTTTGAGACAAATTGCTTACTAAACTTTCAGAACGTCAGGTGCAGGTAACTTGCATGAGTGTGCATCAGTACACATACAGTACATGAGTATCCATTGGTGTAAGTGTGCAAACTCATGGATATGTGTGTGTGGTTGTGTGTGTATGTATACTGTACCGGAGAATGTTTGGGGAGATTTATAAAGCTTTTAAGTAGTACATAACAGTGATTTTGATGATTTCCTATGATAATTTGTATTATTATAACTTCATATCTGTAAAATATTGATTTTCATTCCGCAATGGTACAAGTAAGTATAAGTAAGTATATATACTCTTTTGATCCCATGAGGGAAATTTGGTCTCTGCATTTATCCCAATCCGTGAATTAGAGAAACACACTCAGCACACAGTGACACACTGTGAAGTGAAGCACACACTAATCCCGGCGCAGTGAGCTGCCTGCAACAACAGCGGCGCTCAGGGTTTGAACCGGCAACCCTCCGGTTACAGGTCCGAAGCGCTAACCAGTAGGCCAAGGCTGCCCAATGTTGCCTAGGGGCAAAAACTAAGTTTATATCATCATTGGAACGTTAAAGTGAAAATTACAAAACAACAGGTTTATTCCCTGTGTTGCCAGGTAAAACTTTCACAACAGAGTCCAGGTATGGGGATGATGATGATGAGACCTCATTCAGTGATAGGATTTTTACAACTACAGCCTCCCTTGCATTTGCAGTACTTGCAACAACGGATACCAGCTACCCGACAGGGACACCCATTCTTGTGTGTACACTTGCCACACGAGCAGGGATCTGGTAAACCTTCAGGTTTTGAGATTACAATCTCAGGGACTAATAAACTGCCCTTTCTTACAAAACCATAAGCATCTGCATTTAAGATCAAGGTTGTGTCTGTACTGTAAATGGTGTTTGGACCCAAAGCTGCTGTTGAATAGGCTCTTTGTATATGTTTTATTGCATTAGTTGAGGTGCAAGCGGCCCTCTCAAAGTCCATCTTAAGGGCATTACTATCGAACGCAGCAATGTGCAGGTCATCAAATTTCTCCATGTCCGTTGATGGTTTGAGACATTTGACCAAGAATGTTTCTGCCATTTGTGTTGCACTCTGTTAGCTGTGGACAGTTGACATTGAGAATCAGAAAAGAGTTGTGGACAGTGTTCAGAGCTGCAAGTTTGGTTGATATTTTGCTGCTTGTATCGCACCCAGTCAGCACATGTAGTGCTGGGAGACACAGTGTGAGCTTGTCTCCCAGCATTATGCAGATATCATGAAGTGGTAATATTGATCTTTTCACTCCTGAGTTGCGGATGAGCCAGAACAATTGTTATGTACACAAAGACATCTGTGTCACCTGATGACAGTGTCAGTGATGTACTGTAGATCCATAAGTTGTTCTCTCACTTTCTCCAGATCTTTTGGAATTTTGTAAAAATAAGGTTTCAAATTGGTATGTACCAACTTACTGTATCTGTTCTTTGTGAGGAATAACTTCATGACATGAAGACATTGTAACTTCATCAATTTGTCTGAGACAATCTGGTGATGAAATTGTCCCCATTTTGCAAAAAAAAAAAAAAAAAAAACACTAGCGGCTAGCTAGCTACAATACACATCAAATTAAATATAAAACTGATACAAATTCATTATAATTATTTAAATACACAAAACTACAACTCATGGTAATGATACGTAAGAAGACATGCCAACACGGAGAATAAAGATTTCCTTACTTTTTGTGATCTCACAAGTCATCTTGCTTTAGAGCCATGTGCTCTGCTATGACCTTAGGTCACTATGGCTGCCAAGTAAACTTTTGTTGGAGAAAAAAAAGTTGGAGGTGATGGCGTAATGACCACAATATTTAGAACAGGAAATGTAAGCTTTTAAGTTTTTAGTTGTATGTAATAGGTTGACTGTTTTTTAGCCATTTTCTTTATATCAAATCAGAATGCTTACACTCTTCTAAGATCTTATAATTATAGTCACTGTGAACATTGTGATCACCTCAGAAAGTAGCTTCAAGGGTACGCATATTTAATGGAGATATTGCTTCATTTGCATATTTTATTAAATTTTTTAGGCAAAGTGTAATACAAAAAGTATTTCTCTTAATATGAAGATTAATCTGGTAGAAATGTATGGGGATATCTATAAAGGGGAAAAAAGTCCCATTCACCTGTAGTGTGATAATAGTGTCTTCTGTTGTGGTCATTTTCAGGACTTTCGTCCCGGGTACAGATTTTGGCACACACCCCACGTTGTTCAATGGGGTCATATTAGTCTATAACAGTTGAGATATTCTCCACTAAATAAAGTGCATACAAATCTTACCCAGGACCTCTACTACTATGGGATTCCATCCCCTGAACATGTCAAATGAGTGTAGGTGGTCTGATAATGTACACCCTAGGCAGTGAAGAGACGGAGCATGATTTCTAGCACAAAAACGCTCCTCCATGTGTGTGTGCATGTGTGTGTGAAGCGCTGGCCTCTTATAAGACCAGAAGTCAGAGAGGGGGCAGGTGTTCCTACATATCCTGTTCTGGAAAGCGGAGGCAGTGGTCAGGGTGTGGGGGAAGACAGCAGAGTTATTGAGGGGCTGTGTAGCTGCACAGATTAATATTGAACGGAGCTGATGACACGGGTGCAGCACTGAGAAGATTTTCATCCATATTCAGCAGGCCCGAACTGTAAGCTCCACTTGGCTGTACTCATGAATATGGATGACGGACTGGCAGGAAGTACAAATATCTAACAGCACAGAGCCAGGAGACAATGAAAGAGGACGGTGGGGGGAGACATAGAATTTCCTATTCAAACAGCCCACACAATGTACAGTATGACTAATCCTGTATATCATATGTAGAAATACAATTTAATCGGTGGTCCTAAGTTTCTTTCTTTTTTGGGGGGGGGTCATCACAAAAAAACACTGCTACCCATTGACAGTGAGAAGAGTATCAGGTATCATATACATGTATGACCCTAAATGTGTAAAATTAGCGGTGTTGAATAAACTAGAAATCTGTGATTTTGTTTAAATGGCTGACGGCCAACAAATGCAGGTAACTGAGAAACAAACCTGTCACCAAGAGAAACCATTCAAGGAGGTACTAACGTTTAGCAGCCTTTATTTCTGACACTATGCTAAAAATAGCCTGAATGGAAAGAGAGAACAAAAAAGCCATTCCACTATTCAGAGTTTCATTCAACTTGTTTTTACTGTTTAGCCATGTGTCTCTGATAAAACAAGCATTTCTGTCATTCTTCAGACATGGGACAAAATGTTTTCTCCAACTGTAATTGGATTAAATAATTAACATGAGTTTAACTGTAAATGTTATGAAAATAATAATTAATTAATAATAGAACATATTTAACACAATTATCCCTCTCAATTTTATTTAGGCATTATATCAAATTTAGTCATTACATCAAATCTGTGATCATCATCAAATGACTTCTCACTATAACTAAATTAGAGCTAAATACACTGAAATAGCAGAGAAGGCAGCTAAGCGAGGTTGGAGTGCACGATTAAGGCCTATTGAAATCGGTGCACGTGGGTTTGTGGCCAGATCTGCTATTGGCTTGCTGTCTGAATTGGGCATTTGTGGTCGAAGTCTAAGGCAGGTGGTTAGTAACATGTCTTTAGCAGCAGAACGGGCAAGCGAATGGTTGTGGGTAAGGAGAAGTTACCCTTCCTGGGGCGCAAGCTAAGGTAAGCTAACTGGCTCATTTGTTTTGTGTTTGTGATGGACTGTGCCTATGTTGATGGTACTTGGCTAAGGTTTTTTATGGTTTATGGTTCAGTCCGCATCAACGGGACGGACCACCCTAGCCAACCTTGACCATGCCTGGGCTGGTTAAGAGTATTTTGGGTATTGGATATTTCAATGTGGTAATATGGTGGCAGCATGGAGGGGAGTGTCTCCAGGACGCTGGTTTCACTGTTAAGCCTTCATGAGGTGTCGTGGGCCTAACTTAACGAAACATCGGTGAATGAGGGTGCCCACTTGATAACCCCAATGACATGCCGCATACTATACACTGCTGTTGGATGGGCCATTTGTATTGTCTTTGTGACCATTTGTTGGCGGATTTGTGGGTAGTGTGCTTTTTAAAGTTAAACTTGAGCAGGGGCTTCTGAATGTGTTTTTACCTTGGATTTTGGCACAAGGGATTTTAACATCTAATCCCAGGACTGTACGTTAACTTTTTTTGCAACTAGCACTGGTGCTACAGAGGTTAAAAGTTTTGTAGCATCAGCCACAAATTCTGTAGCATCGATATAACAATCACAAGTAGGGCAGTTCATCAATTGTGGTTGAGATCTAGGCAACTGGATTGATAAAAGCTCATGTAGTTGTAAACATCTCACCTGGCTACATTGTGTTTGAGATGAACAAAAGCTATCAGCATGATATGTTATTTGGTTGTTGTGTTATTGTAAAAACAAAAAAAACAATCCCTGACAGTTCCATGCAGTTCGACTTTTCAACGGGTAGGCCTATCAGGAAGACAGGTCATGCCATGGATTTTTTGTTAATTTTTCTTATACATATGCATTGGAGGTCAGTTCATTTATTGTTTAATAAGTAGAAGATATGCTGAAGATTTTATTCCACTAAGATTTAATTCACGTTTAGTTCATATGTCCAAGTTTTTAGATTAGAGTAGGCCTACATTCAACCTTATTGTCATTGCACGAGTGAAATATTGTTTTACATCTAACCAGTGGTGTAAATGAGTAGGCTAACTGACATGTCAAACAGTACACCCTTGAAATGCATCCCTAGACTGTTCCATACACATAGGCTACAGTAGATAGCCTACTGAAGATAGCTGAAGGTCTGTGGCTAACACAGTCGTAATTAAAGTGTCGTGAAGGTTTTTTCGGAACCGATCATGTTCTTGTATAGGTTATTAAGCACTACTAAGCGAGACTATGTTGCGCATGAAGCATGAGGTGGGCTCATATTGACAGATATAAGTGAACGTCCCGGTGGACTTTTTTCTTCGAAGTTTTAGATCTGAATGGTGTTTGGATACTAAGTTGTTCGTTTTAAACTGAACTAAAAGTGCAAAGCAACAAGGCGATTGCCACAAACTTCTACCTCTGCTTGCCTAATCTGAATTCACCAGTCGGAAGATACTTTCGCTTTAGACTAAACATAGCCACTTGTTTGATTCGCGAGGACAATTTGCAAGGTGTTGTTTGATTTGGAGTTGGATTGTTTGGATACTACTGTAGGCCTACTAACAATTAGACATGCTTTTTAATCGCGTAGACTGCAACTACCAAATTGAAATCAAAGTAGGCTACATCGATTCCCCTCTCACAGAAGTAGCCTATACATACGCACTTCAAACAAACAAACAAGCGTTTCACAGGGAGCCGACACCGGGCGCGTAACTGAAGCGTTCCGTTCGCAACGCGCAAAAACAGAAGATGGGTCTTTTTTTTTAACGCTGCCTATGCGGCGCTATCACATCTGGTGTAGCCAGTTGCACTGATCACAGTAGAAGGTAATTGCTGTAGCCTCCCTGTCAGCCTCACACGTATGCATTGTATTGCCATAAGCAAAACTGTATCGCACCAGTGCTACGTTGGTAAATCATCCATCGCACAAACTAATTTTTTTGTAGCATGTGCGACATATATGTCGCACTGTACAGCCCTGAATCCTGTGTATTAATGTAATAGTGGACTCACAGATGAGAGTCAGTCATAAGTAATAAACATCATTAATTTAAGTGTTTTAAGAATGATTAAAAAGAGACATGAAAAGCAACATTCAAAAATCTCCTATGAGCAAGACTATATTCCATATGTATTTTATAAGGTTTCTGCATTAGGTAATAAGGCAATATAAAGGGCAGCTGTTACACTTAAGAACTATATGCCACATTTCACCTTATCCATATCAGGTTTTTATAATTTCTTAACATTTAAAACATCCGGTGTAACAGCCATGACATGTCAGCACAGTCATACATTGGAGGAATACAGTCAACACAGTCATACATTCTGAGGAATGTAATTTGTCACAGCATGCTTTTTTTCCCCCTTCTCAATTTTGCATCATGTTTTGCCCCCATATTTAAAAAATACTTATTTGTGTGTGTGTGTGTGTGTGTGCGTGTATACAATTTTTTTTTTGTGTGTGTGTGTGTGTGTGTGTGTGTGTGTGTGTGTGTGTGTGTGTGTGTGTGTGTGTGTGTGTGTGTGTGTGTGTCTACTTCACTTCCTTTGACTGAGATTTGAAGGCTTTATTACAGACTGCCTGCCTGCAAAACACAACCCAATAGTGCAGTAGGCAGAAAACTCTGTGGACTATCAGACACCCTGCCAGCCCAAGGGAGAAATGTGTTCCTTTCTACTTTTTATACATTCTGAAAATACCCCAGAAAGCCTGTCAGCAAGAGGGATATAAAGAAGAAGAGGGAGGCAAGGAGAGAAGAAGAAAACCTTAAACTCCAGCATCAGTAACCAAAACACCAGAATGATATGTGATTGACAGGTTTTGCAGAGATTATTTTTTGGTGCAGTCAGTCAAAGTTTTTACACATGACATGAGCTGCAAATACTGAGGAAGATACCCTGGGAGGCCCCAGCTAAAAACAAACATAAACAATCCCCAGTCTGGTCTATGAGGTGGACCTGCTATTTTCCAACTACCCACCGACTGTCCTTCCTGTTAGGTCATCATGTTCCACAGCCAGAGCACTCTCCCATCTCTATGATTTCTATATTTGTTTGAGCCTATAAGGCTGGAAGACCGATGCTTTAACATTAACTAAAATTGGTTGGTCTAACGCATCAATCATCTGCACGTTGGTGGCATCTGCAACTGAGTGTTAGCCACTTTCCCACTGACAGTTCTGATGGCTTTTATGCGGAAGTGCCAATTTGTTGCGGTGCTACAGAAAACTACCCACTTCTGAGTCCATCAGTGGTTCAATTTATGATTGCGCAATTGGAAGAAAGTTTTTTTTAGTAGTATTCCCCCCCTCCTGCAAGTCATAGGAACTACCGTATTGGCCCGAATATAAGACGACCCTGAATAACAGACGACCACCTTTTCAGGACTGACTTTTTAGAAAAAATAAAAAATAAAATAGAAACAGTTTTATGTGTTTTATGTTAATGAATGACTTGTTTTTTTTTATAATGCCATAAAAGTGCAAAAGATAAACTGTGGTATAGGCTACCAATTACAAAAGAATTGAAACATAGCCTCCTTCAATAACTGCATTAACCATACACATCTAACTGTACAGTCTTGAAACAAGCAGGTGTCATGTCAAAAAACACTAGCGTTTGATCAGCATTGTCCATCTGATCCAAGTGGTGTGAGTGAGTTGTCCTTAAGTTGATCACATAGGCTACCGCTTTCCTCGAAGTTTGCGACGCATTATTAAGGCTAGTTTTGAAGTCGGTGGGTGTGTTTAGCTCTTTAGCGATCTTAAAAGCCTTTAGATGTATGGCTGCTCTGGTAATGGGCATTCCGTCATTACGTTTTTCTTACGTTATAAGACGACCCCACTTTTTCCGACACATTTTGAGAAAAAAAAACTTGTGTTATATTCGAGCCAATATGGTAGTATGGAAAAACACTGAGAATATCCGTGAAAGGAAACATTTACAAAACATTTCATAAATAATAAAGACCACTATCTTTTCTGATATCAAAGATTGTTTACTGATTCCTTGCCTGATAACATATTAAGTTTAATATTAAAAAGGTAAATGGGTTTGCTAGTATGATAGCCACCCACACGCTATGATACAAGGTAACATTTCTAATTAATGTGATGGCAAGCTATTGATGTCATGTAGTCTGCATGTATGGATGTTGCTGTTGGCGAACAGTGTGACACGAGTTAAGCTTTTTTTTAAGTTGGCAAAAGTTTGAACTAGCCAACCCCGCTGGTGGGAAAACGCATGGGACTCATAGCGCTGTCCTATTGCGTGCAGAGGGAATTTGAAAGACAACCGATTATCCCTCCCCTCGGACTGAGCACTGCCAACGGTGAGTGCCCAGACCATACATTTTAACGTGAGTCTGGCTTGTCAGGCTAGATAAATACATCAATGACAGGACATCTTGCTCAAGTGAATGACCCAGAGAATCTCCTGCCTTTGTTCATACATGAGCTCACCTGATTTACTGCCAATAACTGCAGGTCTTCATATTAATGAACAGTTTGGCCACAACAAAAGAGTGGTAAAGAAGGGCAGAAGATCTACTAAGACGCTATCTTTAAGGAAAGAGTTCATGACATCCAAGGTTGGCCGGGAGAGTTCATGTATTATGTATGCCTAATCAGGGTTCGCAACCTCCCGTGATCATTGCGACCAGTTGATGGGCCTCATTAGATTTCAGAAAGGTCACTTTGTTTCATTTCTCTCTGAAAGAACACATTTCATATGCCTTCTGAGGATATTATTAACCTTTTTAAAATCCAGCCACACAGAACAGATCCCGCTGTGGGTGCATGTGTGTGTGTGTGTGTGTGTGTGTGTGAGACTGAGGACCATGATGCATAACCTCTTAGCCTGTAGGGCTGGGGTAGATATACAGGCCACTCAGCTCTCAGAGCCTTAACCAGCTGATTACATTATCATCCTAACATGCTGACCTCAATGTGCCTTTTAAAGAATCATTCAGCTGACCTGCTACCCATCCGATCCACGAGCCATCGTTGTGAACAAATACCCATTTTAGAACAGATCAGAGCTCATGTGTTACTTAACATGTTTTTTTTACATTTATTCATTTATCAGACATTGTTGTCCAAAGTGACTTACTGTACATATGTGAACTAGTCTATATTACAAGGGGTTACATAGTCTTCAGAGCAACTTGCCCAAGGGTACAACAATGTAAACCGGAAATTGAACCCACAACTTTTTCCCAGCTCCTTAGCCCCTACACTACCACCGCCCCATGTACAGTGATGGCCAAAAGTGTTGGCACCCATGCTAAAGTTGACTGAAAAGAGGAATATAAAATCATCTTTTGGAAATTGATCTTAATGCCTTAAGTGAAAAATGATGAAATATATAACCTTTAAGGACACCAATTTTCTTAGTGAATGAATAATGTATCAATGTAACAATGTTATTTCAGTTAGCCCAATGCTCAATGCTTAGCCCAATGCAAATCAAACCAGCTAATAGGCTAACTGAAATAACACCCATGCCAATCTCTAGGTATAGTGAAGGGTATGTGATGATGTGGGGCTATTTTAATTCCGAAGGCCAAGGTAACTTTATCAGGATGCACAGTATTCTGGATCCATGAAATAACTGGCCTTTAAAAAAAAAAATCTGCCTGTCTCTATGGGAATTTAACATAGGGGTGTCAATACTTATGACCCCTGTATTTTAAGGAAGAACATTTATTTATTTATGATACATTATTCATTCAGTAAGAAAATTGGTGTCCTTAAAAGGTTAGATATTTCCTCATTTTCACTTAAAGGAATTATCCGGAGTAAAATGCACTTTAGATCGATTTACGGATGATTGGGGGTACATACGTTGAGTTGACATCAAAATCATGTCATTCGGATGTGTTTTGAGAAAGTTCGATTGTACCGTTTTCAGTCACACAACTCGTAGCCTGGAAGTGAGCAGGGCATTTCAATTTCGCCGCTACAAAACGCTATTTTTATACCTCTTCTACAGTTCCAAACAACATAACACTTACGTGGTAGTGAGTAGAGTGTCCCTAAAGCCAAACCGAAGTATCCCGAGGTCTTTATGTGGTCGAATAGAGAGTCCAGAATGAATTTCATCAAGCCAGTACCTTTTCGGAAATGTTGCCATCTTTGCTGTAGGAGTCTTATTGCTGAGTGTGTTGTAACACGCTCTGGAAATTCACAATTTCGTCGCCTTTTAAAAAAAAAAAAAAAACATAGTCCAGTCCATACAACTTCATTTCAATTTCGAAAGAAATACTGGACTATGTTTTTTTTTTTTTTTTAAACGGCGACGAAATTGTGAATTTCCAGAGCGTGTTACAATGATTTTGATGTCAACTCAACGTATGTACCCCCAATCATCCGTAAATCGATCTAAAGTGCATTTTACTCCGGATAATTCCTTTAAGGCATTAAGATCAATTTCCAAAAGATTATTTTATATTCCTCTTTTCAGTCAACTTTAGCATGGGTGCCAACACTTTTGGCCATCACTGTATAGCTGAATGCAACCAATCAAAACTCTCTCTGCTTTTAACTAATGTAGGCCTAGCACATGAATATTATACATACTAGCATTACAAGATTGTTTCCATCGATTACATTGTCTAGTTCCAAAGTAAGAAGTAGATATGGTCTTGACATTCCAGTTGTTCACTTTTATTGTATTGGCAGCAACAGCAATAACCATTACTTTTCACAAAATCTCAGAAATAAAAAAATATATACTGTGTAATTTATTGTTTTGCATCCTAGTCAAAAGGACAGCTTACTCTACAGTTACAGCAGCAGTCTAGTTCAGTTTACACACAGGAATGTGCCATCATTGACAGAGATTGTGTCAGATTGTTTCCGTTAGAACATACATTGGCTGTACAGCAAAGTGAGCACAGGTCCACAAATGTACTCCTATTTCACAAATACCATATCCATTTTAAAAACAGTAAAATAAATAAATAGTACACATAATTGATCTTTTTTTTATTTTTAGGACATAAAAAAGATATTGTAATAAATGCACTTTGCTTCTTTTGCACTTCACCTAATCAGTTTTCTCACCAAATTTTTTTTTTTTTTTTTTTTGCCGTTATATTTTCTATATTTTTCTTTGGTGGAAATGTTTCATGAAACACATCCACAAACATAGCGAGGACCACAGTGTACTTAAATAAGATATCCTATTCTACAAGGTTTCACAAACTCACCAGTGAATGAATGGAATGTGAGACCTTGGTTAACTGATTGTGTGTACAACTTATTTGACAAGCACTCAAACGGTCATTAGATCACTATTATAAAACCTGAAGCATTGTCAAGTTGTTAATTTTCTTGAAACAAAGAGGTATCACATTTTTATCTGTACAAGGAAACTAGTTTGAATTTCCTATCCTCTAATCATTTTTAGATTAGAGGATTCCTTTTGTATCATTAGTTCTTCCACAGAATAGAAATCAAATGTGTTGTTTTTTTAACAAAATAATGACTTTGATAAGAAATAACACATAGGAAAAATACATTTAAAAAGCACTTTAAAGCACATAAGAAACCCATTCTTGTGAGTTCACATGAAAGCCCTCTGTCAAGAGGCTTCTGAGAGGCATCACCACTGGTCTGAGGCCAGCCAATGACATCGCTTAAATCCGTGGCTGGGTTGACAAACAAACAGAAAAATTGCCATGCCAGTGATGCCACAATAAAATGCATGATGCTTCATAGACACAAAGCAGGAAGTAGCACTAAAATCATGTTAGGCACATATCCAAAATACAGATCTAACTGCAATGCAAAGCCAACAGCCAACAGAGGATTTCCTGTTACGGAATATGTGAAAAAAAGCCAGTTTGACAAAGGACTAAATCTGCTTATTTGTATGATACTGACTCACAGACTGGGGGAAAATGGATTCCATAACAAACTGTTGAGGGCTTACAAGATGAGACAGTATAGGGTGGGTGAGCTCAGAACTGTAATTACAGGCAATGTAAAAAAAAAGAGATCTGTGTGATTGTCGCAATCACCTACACTGACGGAACAAGAATCCACAGGCAGCATATCCAAGGAACAACAAACTTGCTGTGTCAAAGGAGTCATTCTATCTATCAGTTTTGCTCTCATGATTGTGATCCATCACTTAAAACACAGGATGATTTGAAACAGAGGAATATAAAGACTGTAAGGACTCTATCTGACAAATCCAAACAGATATTTTCTCAAAAGAAATTCTGAACAGTTTTGAACGGTTTGCCAGCTTTTCTAAACATGCACCCCTACCACTGCTAGATCTGTACATATGCAGAAGATCTGTACATGTGCATCTGCTACAAAATCCTGCGAGAGGGAATGATACTGACCAGTAATGTGGACACAAAGCTGGGCAAGGCTATAAACATAAGCTGCACTGGTACCCCCCAGCACAAGGCTGGAGCAGCAATCTCAAAGTAGCAGTAATAGAACGATGGGGAAGGTCACAAATCCAACAGTTCCGCTGTACAGAGCAAACAAAGCAAGGCCTTCATATCTGCATGCATTAATCCTACCTGTGTCATCAATTTTGGGACAGAAATTGTCAAAGAGCTAAAAGTTTTTTTAGTTTGGGCCTGAGCCAAAGTGCATGACCTTCCCTTGTTTTTTTTCTAGAATCCTGTGTACTGTAGAGAGACTGAAATAATCACTTGTCCAACTAGTCATGGTCCCTTGCTTCTGTAGAGCAGAAAAAAAGGTAATTTTGTCCCATGCATGTGGCTTCACTTTTCTTGACATCACGAACAACAAAATGTGCTTCATACAAAACCAGAGTTAAGATCAGGTGTGGATTTTGTAGACACTGACAATTTCCAACACATCCTTAGAGCATGAACTCGACTTCTTTGGAGCAGCTGTAATGACCATAACTTTAACTACCCTCATTCACTTTAAAGACTCCTACATTGGGGATTGTTCCATATTCATACAGATCCCAATGGCTCTCAGATGGAGCAGGAGTTGGCTCTCTTCCTCGGTTTGGGTTCTCCAAAGTCCTTTCCATCATCTGCACAGCGGCTAAAGGAGCACAGTGTTTGTGACAGGCGACGCATGCCCAGGCGGAACACGCTGTTGGAGAGGCTATAGATGACGCAGTTACAGAAGCTGTTGCTAATGGCGAGCCAGGTGGTGATAAACGAAAGAGCTGGGCTGTCCAGCACATGTGAACTCTCCAGGAGAAAGTAGATGATGTAGGGTAGCCAGAGTGCATAGAAGACACTTGTGATTCTAAAGAGAACCATAGCATAGCGTCTGTCCGGTCCGTGCCCGGTGTGGTGCCCTCTGCTCCCGCTGTCTCCGCCCTCTCCACCCGCCTCCATCTCCTGGCTGGGGAAGCGTGCGCGCCGCTCATTTATCTCCCGGTTGTGCTGCTGGCAAATGCGGAAGATGTGGAAGTAGGTGAAGCAGACTACCAGGGCAGCAGGGGCATAGAGGAGGCACACTACAAAGCCCGTGAAGAGCGCAGTGGTGGGCCACGCTTGGGCGCACCACTCAAAGATGTCTCCGTGGTAACCCGGCTTACCCCAGCCAAAGAAAGAGGGCAGAAAAACGGCGCAGGAGTAAAGCCATATGAGCGCAATGCAGCCACGGAGCCGACATGGCGTCACAAGCTGGTTGTAGGACAGTGGCTTGGTAATGGCAAGGTACCTGTCCACACTGATGCCCGCCAGACACGCCATGGAGACACTTTTGAGCACAGAGATGACGTAGCTGAACACCTGACAGGTGATGGGCTCCTGAACCCCTGTGGGGTGGTGCAGCAGGGAGAGGGTGGGCACCAAGCAGCTCAGCCCCACCAACAGATCCGCATAGGCCATGGTCTGAATGAAGTAGCTTGTGGTGTAGTGGTGCAGCAGTGGCGCACAGTGGAACACGAAGATGACCGTAAGGTTGCCAGCAATGATGAGAACAGTCAGCAGCACGATGACGGCAGTTTCTAACACACAGGCCTCTGCGCCCTCGCTCAGACCCCATCCCAATGGACATGAGTGGTTCAGGCTGATACCAACGGCTCTGACAATGCTGCCATTTTCAGTGGGCGCCAGTTCGACAAGCCCCGACTGGTTCATTGTTGTAGAGGTTGGCCTTGTCCTGCCCCAAGAGGCTGACTGGGTTTGTGCTGTGCCAGACACACACACACACACAAACACTCACACACAGTTTGTATAGATGAGCGAGTAACTGGAGAAAGGTCTGGCCTTGTCAGGTAATCTTCTTTAGCAAACAGCTCAATCCTCTCCCTCACTCACATAGCTGGGGCTCAATCAATTGAACAGTAACAAAAATCAATGCAGGGCTCAGAGGCAGACAAAAAAGAAATGAAGGAGGAGAATGGTGGAGCACCTTGACCCTTACAGTTGGTCATGCTTGGAAGCTATGTGGGGTGTGTGGCTGACTGTTGGTCAAAATATATTTCCTCCAAAAACAAAAATCACTGTTAGAGTCCAGTGAAGATCAGTAAAGATGGCCATCACAGGGAAGAGTTATGTGTCTCTAGCGGCCCCCGCCTATCCAGGGTTCCCATCACTGCTCCTGTCACGCTGCAGTTCCATCAGATCCTAATGAATGCTTCTGCTGCTGCTGCTCTCGGAGAGCTGTGCTCGACCTCGCAAGGGCAGCCCAGCAGGGCCAGTCAGCCGTCAGCACAAAGAGTAGGCAGAGAGGGACCGAGTCTAGAAAAAAAACACTATTTCACTGACGCTGACCTACACTGGACAAAACCCAGCAAGGCACTCAGAACAACATACTTCTAAGAGGGTAATATGCTTAGTAGAGACTAAAAACATCACTTAATGTCTCAAACGGAACACTGGAAATTAAATTAAAAAAGTGTTATGGTTTCAAGTTTATGCTTTTAAGAACATCTGGCTTCTGTACTTAATGATGATAAAGTTTACAGTTGCAACAAAATACATTAACTGATATCGATCCCTGGATTTGTAGTTTTCATACACTGTGTCTTTTTACCCCCCAAACGTGATCACTGTCTGTACACCCCGTGTGCTCTCTTTTGTCCATATCAAAACACAGACACACACTAAACAAACAGAGAGCACTATGTGTGTGCTGTGTGTGTGCGTGTGTGTGTGTGTGTGTGTGTGAGTGTGTGTGTGCCTCAAAGCTCCCACTCCGCAGACCGCAGCAGCTACCGTGTTTACTGTGTCTCCAGCCGGTGAAGCAAAACGCAGCGGCTGAACCTGAATGGATCAACAATTTCTGAGATCATATTATGAGTGCCACAGCGGAGGCTTTGGTCTGCTTACTCCCAATCCATTTGCTTTTCATGAACTCCGCTTGGGCACATCAGAAGAAGACAGGAGAAAACAGGTCATATTCCTGGGGGAAGGGGGTGGTGGCAGGAAATGGCTCGTGGAGTCACCACCTCATCTGTGTGGTCTTTCAGCCGGCCGGGTGAATGGAAAGTGGCGGGATGAAACGCCGCGTCAGCACCACAGCGCTTATCTGAAGAGTCTCCCCTTTCAAATCCTGCCTGAAAGCCAGCCTCTGTGAAGAATCTGCAACCTCCCGTCTGGCTGCTCACAAACATACAAAACTTGTTTGTGTTCTTTGCCCCCAATGCCAGTTTCTTAGCCCCCGATACAAAAAAAGACAAAAAAATAAATAAAAAATGA
The DNA here is from genome assembly GCF_046254945.1 of Alosa pseudoharengus. Classification (NCBI taxonomy): domain Eukaryota; kingdom Metazoa; phylum Chordata; class Actinopteri; order Clupeiformes; family Clupeidae; genus Alosa; species Alosa pseudoharengus. Next base: position 5,724,417 of record NW_027468576.1, on the reverse strand, counting down.
ATGTCATAAGCAACCACTTAACCACTACTGGCTTCGAGAGAGAGAGAGAACTGTTCTCTTACGTCCATCAGGTTCTGGTGGCAAATCCGCTTTCTTACAAGTGTCCTGTTTAGACTTCAATTTCTCTGGTCATCTCAGTGGGTCTCTTTATCCAGACCATGGCCAGCAACAAAGGCAAAAAACAAATACAAACTGAAGACTCCAGTGGTGTAAGAGAGGAGTGCCTTGGTCCCTGTGCTGCTTTCTCAAACTCTTCCTCTGCAAGCTCAAATACAAATCCAATCAGCCCATGCCGGACACCGGTACTGAAATCATAAGCATAACTGATGCCCTCACAGTCATTTGTAAAAATCTGTCTGTAATACCAGTGGACTAGAGGGAACTGCAGCTTTTCGAAAAGACAAACAGAAAACAGTAAATGAAAGCTGTTGCTGAAAATGCAAGCAGAGAGGAGCAGCCCCTCACCATCCACGCAGTGAGAAAGCGATGCTGCGACTGCCGTACACTACTGCCTCTCTCTCTGAATCTCTCCCACTCCCTCCTTCTTTCCCACTCCCTCCCTCCCTCCCTCCCTCCCTCCCTCGTGCTCTCCCTCTCCCCGCCCTCTGCTTGTGGCTGCACCTGAGGTCCTGTCTCCTTCTCCTCTACTGCATGACTCCCCATCACTCTTTTCTCACAGCTCCCCTCCCATCTTCCCTCTGCCTGGTGCTAAAAATGGAATGGATTTTCTTTTCAAAAATTATTAAAAGCTCTCGATCCCTGGATCCCTCCCTCCCTCCCTCCTCCTGCTGCTGCTCGTTCACTGCGACCCCTTCCCAAATTTATTCTCTCACACACACACACACACACACACACACACACACACACACACACACACACACACACACACACACACACACACACACACACACACACACACACACACCTACTCCCCCTCTCTGCGCTACCAGTGAGTGTGCACAGCCCAGTGACCGAGCCAAGCTATCCCTGCCCCTTGGTTACAGTTGCCAGGCACTTCAGTTAGTTGGGACCCTCCCTCCCAGCAGCTGACACAGTGCAACAAACAGGAACAAATTAGGCATTCAGGGGGGAGTACCACAGTATGCATTCCATCCCAGAGTGAGAATCTGGACTATTGCACCCACATTCCATACTAAAGATATCAGTGCTTTTCACATAGCTGTGACTGATATCTAAATATACTTTTCAAAACATTTCTGGCATTTTTCTTCTTTCCAAAGACACCTACAGTGGGCGTTACTTTCAAATGGCCACTTCAGTCTATGACATAGAAATGACTGCTGATAACCACACCAGGTGCATAGACATAGATATCAAGCTGCAGTTTCGCTGTCCAACCACAGAACTAACAAAGCCAAGTTCCTGCCAAAGAGCCTGGTCAATAATTTATGAGAGTGAAGAATGGGCAGGAGGGTGATGATCTCCGAAAAGGAACAATGATGGTAATCCAATCTCCCTGTCCTCTCATGAGCTTTTGATCCTGCTCCCCACAGCCCAGCACAGGGACCCACACAGCTTCCTCTCAGCAGGAACAGTACTGGCTCACTAATTAATGGTCAGATCTGCAGGGCGAGTAATTCTCACAATAGAGCTGAGACGAGAGTATACCTCAAGGCCACACACACACACACACACACACACACACACACACACACACACACACACACACACACACACACACACACACACACACACACACACACACACACACACACACACACACACACACACACACACACACACACACACACACACACACACACGGCAATGATATACTGTATACTATAAGACACGATACACACATCAATCTAAAAGGTGAAGTCAAGGTCAGATGCTCATGAAAAAGGCTATCATATTGAAATGAAGTTGCCAGGGTGAGACATTATATCAGGTTTACCTTAATGGAGTTGTTCGAGCAGAACGCCTCAGGGCTAATTGATAAGGGTCCTGTTCTTTGCTCTATGGGACTATGGACTATTTTTATATAAAAAAAAAAAACAGGGTGCGAAATTCTTTAATTTTATTTTATTTTTTCCACTGTACAGAATGACACTGCATTTCATTACAAGGTCAATCTTCATTAACCCAGTTAGCAGCAGAAAATTACATCAGCACGTCGGGTCCAGATGTGACAGTTAATGCCTCTTCAGAGAGCACAAGCACTCAGAGGGCACAGGAATGCTCATTTCACGTCCCTGTTGGCAACAGGCTTTTAGATATCAGGTCTAGCTCCGGAGGGCGCACACTCAGTTCAGTGTGAATAGTGCCCGCAAACACACACACACACAGACACACACAGGCATACATGCGCACGCACACGCACACACACACAGATATAGGACTGGCATAACAGTGGGGGCTTTTGTGTGCTCCCCTCTGTAATCTGAACTGTCATTTCTGTGTCAACACAGCGCCGTGGTTAGCTTCATGGATACATAAACTTCCCAGAGAGGGTGGCCTATGTGTCTGTTCTAACATTGCACATAGTGTTATTTTTACATTAAACAACAATGGAATACCAAATCTTATTCAATATTAGGACACTGGAATCCATAAAAAAAACATTTACATTAAGAAAAAGCCAAAAAAACAAAGCTGTTATTTAGAAATGTATTATAAATAAGGCGTCATAGAAATGGTAGTGCATTAAGAAGCTGGGAGATTGTACCAGACACAGTGTGCACAATCACTGACTGATCCATGAATCTGGGCAATATTCCCACCACACCCCCATAGGGGTGGGCTGGAGTTGTGTTTGTCTCAACTGGGTGACTAGACTAGCTGGCTTCCAGTCTCTCTCACACACACACACACACACACACACACACACACACACACACACACACACACACACACACACACACACACACACACACACACACACACACACACACACACACACACACACACACACACACACACACACACACACACACACACACACACACACACACACACACACACACACACACACACACACACACACACACACACACACACACACACACACACACACACACACACACACCTAACCCTCAGGCTCCCCCCCTTCTGTGCTGTGGCCTCTATCCTACCAAGAGGCAAAGAATTTACTGCCATTTCAATTTAAGCTACTTTTATGTACATCCCCAAAGGCCTCAGACACCATGTTTTTATTTTGTGACTTGCTCCAGAAATGACAATGAATGCCTTGGTGCCAATGAGAAAAGCTAAAATCAATTGTTCCTGTTTCACCACTCATACGTTTTGGCCCCATACCATCTAAATTTCCAGCATTTCATTTCAAAACCTAAAAGGGTAGTGTAACTGCATAAGCATCTTTACAGAATGTTCCTCATCAAATGCCATAATAGGAATGCTTGAAGAAGGCAGAAACTTGGTCAGATACAAAGGAAATTCACAACTCCTAAATCTAATCTAAAAGTTATCTGAATAACCAGGTCAGTCTGGGAAGGAGACAGATAATTTCTTTAACTCATTTCATTCCATCTTTCAGGTTGAATGACGGTTTTCCTCATGACAAGAGGCCAATAACAAAGAACCTTTATAAATGTAAAACCGGATGGAGGAGGGAGGTTAAATGGAGGAGGAGGGATCAATCACATGATGGTCAGTCACCAACAAGCAATTTATGTTAAATGGGAGTGACTGATGCCATGCCTTAGGGAGCATAAGGACATCATTAAAAAACCCTTCTTATTTCCCATTGCGATGGTGAGGTAGATGGGGACATATTCTGGCAGATCACAGGCTGCAGTGAAAAATAAAAGCGAGCGACTAGTGTCAGTGTTGCGCTTGCTTCTGGCAAAACGACACAAGTACAATATTTTCCCACTCTTTCTTCTTGTTTCCGCAACACAGGACCTCATGTCTGTAACAGCAAGGAGGAAACAACCATGGAGAAATGTGAGGTGGACCCTCTGGCACTGGTAGAGAGTAAGTCTTGTTTAAAATGTAGGATTACAACCTTAAACCCTTTACACAACACAAGCCACATACATCGGTTAACCATGAGTCTCCAACTGATCTTGTGGGTAGACATCAGGTTGGGTAACAAAGTAACCAGCTGAAATGACGCTGTCAGTCCCATACTAATGACCGTGCCTGCCCACCTTCACTGCATCACAATGCACTGTGTGTTTTACAGCCACGCCGGTTATCATTCAATAATGCATCACGTTCTTAACGGCTGTAGAAATACAGGGAGATTTACAACATCAATAACCCGCCGCGACCGGTTGTACAATTACTTAGTATTCAATCAGCATTATAATCATTGCTGAGTAGAGCCGAGGCCATTAATAACAGAGACATCATCCCGTCCACGGGCTGGCCAGCCCTACTGCCACAGGGCTTTTCTGCTTTATTAATAGCACAGTGACTGCTATATCAATATCATTATTTCACAGGGAGGGAGATCACCGCAAAAAAAAAAAGACAAAAGGAGAGAAAAAAAAATCATTATGAATGAATTTATATTCTCTGTCACATAACCTGACTTACATAAGCAGCAGTATATTTAGAAGTTCATCTGGGCTGTAGCTATTCCTGCCAATGTGGGAGACAAGAAAGGGAGGGAGAGAGAGTGAGGGAAGCAGAGGCAGAGAAGGAGGAGAGAGCGAGTGAATGGAGAAAGGGAGGATGGGAGGGAGGGGGAGACAGGCAGGGAGGAAGACAGAGGGGTTCTGGGTCTCACATCCAAATGGGTGAGCCAAATTAATTACAGCATATGTAAAACTACTTCCTTTCTTTTATGCGGTTTAGGCTTTCCTTTTATTTTCCTCAAACATCTACTGTCAAGGGATCAGACTATAGTTTCTTCAGGTCTCACAATTAATGTTATTGATGTCTGCATTTCAATATCTACATGCGATGGAGCCCATTTGAAGTAGATGAGAGAAAAGAAAAAAAGACTGATAGCAATGCCGCACTGAACAATTAATTATCAATACATTAGATCACAGGTGTGAGAGGAAGGTTAGGGAACTGAGAAATCAAGCCTGCAGCTCCAGAAGCTTCTGGGTGCTGAAATCATCAAAACAGGAAAATAGGTCCTGCACGTGAGGGCTGGAGGGGTATAGGACTCCTCTGCTCTACCAACGTCCAACTGACCTTTTCTCAGGGCACATCCACATACTGTATGCATGAATGACTTAAGTGCCCACTGATGCTTCCATCAGGAAATGCATTGCAGGAGTAGCTCTGAAATACCTCTTATTATTAAAGGAACCAGGTGCCTCACTGCTGCACAAGCACGATGTCATGTGTGCGCCTACATAACCCTGCTTCTACTTTAGAAGCAGCATTTTAGGACATAGACCAAAGACACAGCAATCATTCCATCCGTTCTCTAAAGAGAACACTTCACACAACCCATCATCACTTGTTCATTCTACAGGAGCACTGATCAGTTTGGGCCCGTTTTTTTTTTTAGCTGAATTACACAGCTACGCCCCTTGTTTCCCGCCCCAGCTCTCTGCCACACTGCGTGGAGAATCTTTTCTCTGAGAGCAGCAAGACCCCAACCTCACTAGAATGCTACTACTGTAGATGAATTTCCCTCTTCTTCACACATAATGCTCATGGAGGTCATAAAATTGACACCACTACTAAATTCCATGGACAATCATAGACCGCTGCACAGGCCATCGCTAACTCTCCAGTTTAATACAGCACAGAATAAAGACACTAAGGAAATACATGCCTTAAAGAATCACACAGTTTAAAAAGGATGCCAGTTACCTTGGTGATGAGGATTCGGTAGCGTTCTAGCAGGTCATGGTCACTATGGCAGTCGGAGAGCAGCTGCCACACCTCAGCTCTGAGGGCCTCTGGGACACCGGGCCGCACCAGTGCAGACAGACCCTTAGGCCGCACAGACAGGTTGCTATGCCTACGAGGCCATAGGTACAGGTTACAACCATCTCAAAACAGAGCTAAATAATGTAATGATTCACAAGCGTTCTCTAATCCAGCCCACACACTTTTCACAGTTTGACTGATCGAAGATGTTTTGATTATTATACATAATTTTATGTAGGCCTAGTTATTGTTTTCTGCTGAATTTGTGTAATTATACTCATGTTTTAAGTGTGAAAATACAGTTCAGCTAGAGTGAGGATCTACTGTAGCTACCTGTAAGGCGGTCGGTTTACTATCTGATATCAAGCCACTGATACAGTATAAGCCACTGGAAAGACACTGGCTCAGCTATCTGTCTTTTCACAGATTTTTCTCTTACTGAAGTCCTCTGACCCATAATCATGTTTTGTTGTTCTATTTTCTGCATATAAGGTAAGGAAATAAACAGTCCTTCTGCACTATAAATATATGAACACAGCACTGAACTGTTTTGGCTTGGATCTTTTGGGGGCTACATAAATTGATGCCTCCACTTCAATCCCCATCTCCCGAGGGCATCCTTCATAGTATCTATTCATAGTACTCCTTAGACACTACTGTAGAGGGGTTTAGAAAATGCCTTATTTGGATGTCTTTCAGAAATGATATAGATAACATTTTTAGCAGAATTATTACTGTATGTAGATTACGTTATTATCAGAAAGAATTGCTAACTATCTATTTGTCATCTGGAGCTGCTTTGATTTCAGTGATTTCAGTTTACATGAGCTGCAAGCTGTTTCAATTACTTTCAATATAATTTGGATTGATGTTCTTAAGCACTACTTTGCCCCAGAAGAAACAAATGGAGTTCTCAAGGCCATCAAAACAAGCAAATGAGAGTTGGCAGAACAAGACCAAAGGTTACATAAAAATCAAGGATTGCCCATAAAACTAATCAAGGATTGTCCATTGATTATCAATGAACACAGCTGATGTTTTCTTACCATATGTCTGCGTGGCTGGCTCAGAGGTTGAAACCATCATTAGCATTTAAGCACTCTCACTCTGAATAATTAATAGTTTTCATTTTTTTACCCCCTTTGATGATATGCGCAACATTACAAAAAATGACGGTGCATATTAAGCATTGCCACAGCAGCAACAGTCAGCGGATATTTTAGAATTCGGCGGTGTTAGCAGGGGAAACTGTGCTGGTCGTGTGCAAGGTTGAGAGGCAGAAGCTGCCAGATCACTCACCATCTGTTTAAAATACTGCCCCAAGACTCTAGAATCTTCTCCGGGCAATCTTTGGACACGTCACCAGTCCCACTGGAAATCTCACTGTCACTATCTGTAAAGAGAAAGAGAGCAGTGTCAGATGTCTACCTAAGATGTCTAAAGCAAGAATAACCCACAAACACAAAGCTTCAAGATGCTTGAAAGATAACATACACAAACAAATGAAACTGCCGCAGCTTCTTTTATTTAGTAACATGATGAAAATGTACAACATTGATTAAAGCCACTGAAAAAGAAAACTAATGGATGCTCAAGCCAGTTTTAGATTTCCCAAATGCCACTCAAAGTTGCTTATCGTTAAAGGTACCCTATGCAAGATTTTTACCTTAATATAAGTTTTACGAAGGCAATTTGATGATAAACAAACTTGTAATAGGCATATCGTTCACCTAGAATAGCTATACAGTATTCTGTATTCAGTCGCTACCGAGAAAACCAGCCAGCCGAAAAAACAGTTAATCCTTCACCTCCACAAAGCAGTTTCATTGTGTACAGGGGGGACAAGTTACGAGAAGTTTGCTATTTACAACAGCAGAGTAAAATCGAAATATATCGCGACTCTAGAGGGAGCTCTACAGTAGCCAAAAATACCTAAACCTGCATAGTGTACCTTTAATGTGGCACAACCCAGCTGAACCACCTTGCTAGAGGCATAAGATGGGACAATACTGGAATGGAAAACCAAACCAAGTGATTCATCTTTCACATAATTTCTATATTATACTTAATGAAGGTTATGAAGAGGATTGTTATTTACGAGTCGTATTTCCTGGTCTGTAATCCCCATAAACACAGATGAGCGCTGCCATTCGGGTGATTTTCACCAGACAGGGTGAAAAATGAAATGGAATAATGGGACGCAGCCATCTTCATTGGGTAAAAGGAATTCATGACAGTACTTCATCAGGTCAGTAGGATCCTACACATTTCATTCAAGATACAAATATTTTGATACACATCAAAATTACACAATAAACATGCCAAAGGGCATGTTAGATGTGTTAGTCTATGTTTGTAGGGCATTCCTTATCATTACCTTTTTCATTTCACTATTTCTGTTTCTTTGAATGACTTCATCACCATCATTTCATACATCACTTCAAAACAATGTCTTTTTTCTTTCTTTTCTTACACTCTATACAATCCACCTATCTAGTTCCTATACCCAACTTTCACCAGCTCTGCGGTTTCTTTACTTGACGAGCATGTAGAAGATGTTGTTCAGGTAAAATAGCTTGTGGTTCTGGGTTGGTAGGAAAAGGTATTTTCTAGAGGCTCTCATATTACCTGCAACACTCTGCCACTTACCGGGCACTATCTGGTAAAGGCCCCTTTGGTTCACATCTCTTCAACCCTCCCTCATCCTCCCCATGTTGGAGTTTAACTGTGCTCTACACCAGCGTTTCTCAAACTATGGACCGCGGACCGGTGCGACTGCTGGTCCACGGAGCGAAATTATGCCCGGTGCTTTGTCTGATAACTTGCAATTGATAAAGGAACCGCAGACCGACAGAAAAAGAAAACAAACATTTTCGTAATCAGGAGGAAATAATACTTGCTAATTTGGAGTCATCAAACATAGAGGCATACAATTACAGTAAGTGGTAGTGGTATGATCGCTCATTCAACGCATTCAGGTGCACGTCTCCACGAGAGAACGTTGGTACCAAAGCTCCACTTTAATCTGTTGGAAGGCTACGAGGTAACAACATTTAATAGAATGACATGTTCCATGGGGTTGGAAAAGTTGGATCTAACAGTTGTAAGTTGGTCACAATGTGGAATGCTACTGCAAGAAAAAGAAAAAATTGGTTTACATTTCATGCTGTCCTTTCAAAAGGGTAATGAAATTAGAATATGGAAATATGGAAAATCGCTTAAAAACTTTAGAGCTGAATATTGGGAATTGCTCAAGGGATATCACTGGGCACCTTGCCTATTTTTATTGAGTAACCCCTAGGCAACAAGAAACAGCAAAAAAAAAAAACTTTAACCGACAAAACCTGGTTCACCAAGATTCTGGCCTTTGGCTGCCGGACTAGTAATGTTTCCTGAATCCTTACATTCAGACATTCAAATGAAATTTTTGTGTTTGTGGGCCCTATGACCCTAAAGTCTGCCATGATCGGACCGCAGGTCAAAGAAGTCGAGAAAGACTGCCCTACACATCACTGTCTCTCTCACCAATTCCCCCTTTCTTTTTCTTCCCTCTTACTCCACAGTGATCCAACGCACTGGATTGACAAGATAACACAGATGGTGTGGCGGAGCTGGCCATCTGGCAGAGAGAGGTCAGGTGTCAGGATGGAGGGGATCTCACATCTCATCCCAGTCAGCTGGCAGGCCTGCTATGCCAATGAGGGTTGGGTCCAAAACAACACATTCAAAATATCAAAATCAACTCTCAACTTTGTTGTGAAATTGGGAAAAACTCCATCTTGCCTGTACTGAGATTGTTTATTAATCTAGAGGCCTGCACTCCCATGGGGCAACAGGACCCACAAGACCCAGTGGAACATAGTGCAGCAAAGGGAACATTTGTTTTTTTAAGAAAGGGCAGGTTTATCTATAATCAAATATATAACATGAAATAAGTTACTACAAAATGTTCTAAAATCACAGACTGTTACTTTTGATTGCATGCCAGCAACATGTTTACACACAGCAGTGCAAGTCTGGTAGGCCTGGCAGACGGAGCGGGACAAAATGTGGAAGATACAAGAGGGAGTGGGATGGGATTCTGACCCCGCATTCAACCCATCTTATTGGTATAATGAATTTCTGAAGAAAAGCTGGAAGCCACAGTGGAAAGAAACAGTCTGCAACCTCCAGCTTAAGTGGCAGATCTATGTAAAAACCAGGGTAAATCAAGCAAAAAAGGATATTTACAGTATCGTAGTTAAATCAATTCCAAATAGGCTACCCTCCAGATAAAGTTCAGCTTTAGGACCCTTTCATAGGAAGGTGGAAAGGAAGGTGTGGACTTCCTACACATTAAAGGTGGGCTGGTTCTGACAAGATTTTTCTTGGTTTCCTTTTCATTTCACAAAACCCTGTATTTTTAACCGGGGCTGTAATTTTTCCTTTCCACACACAAGAAAACAAACAGACATAAAATCATGAAATAAATCAAACAAAAATCCAATGGATTATCTTCTCTTGTTATTGATGCCTTGCTGTTCCATAAGGCTTTAATCAAGCCAAATACAACATGTTCACAAATCCATATGGCTCTTCTCACTAGATATTTACATTAAAAACAACCTCCAGCAAATGCTTCCCACACAGCAACCGCTTGAAAAGTCTGTATTGTGAGAAGGACAGAAAGATGAGCCTTGGGTCAAACATGAAGTAAAGAAGTGCATGAACAGCTAAGGGAGTTGAAGATAGACCTTGAAGCAGGCTTTCAACTTTACAGACTGCTTTTCTGAGTGTGGTGTGGGTGAATAACTTCTCTTAGAAAAACTTCAGTGAGGAAGACTTCAATGCCATCCTCTGAATCTCTCTATACTGCAGTAAAGAGATTTTGAAAGAAATAGAATTTGGGTGAAAATCAACAAGGGAAAATGTTCCAGTTTTGTCAGTTTGGACACTGACATTCGTGCAATGCTGCCTGAAGAATTCCCAAATTACATGATGGCATCACTGTGGGTGGGAGTGGAAATGTTCTGAATACAATGTGCAAGGCCAAACAAAGAACGATTTTAGTAACAATACAGCTTCACTGCCTAGGCCCCAAAATATAATTGCCTAAATATAATTGTTCTCACATCTCCAGCAGTAAACGTCGCCATGACAACTATCTCAAACGACATTTGGGAGTGTGAAGTTGCACATTTAGAATGTGGACAGGATTGTTTCGAATAACAAGTCAGTATTTGCTACACTGTACACTTGTATACAAGGTCATTAATAATTCACTGATCAAGAGAACAAGTATTTCAAAATAGAAAACGTCACACTCATAATGTGAAATAAAAAACAGGGACTGGGAAAACAGGGACGTGCTACGATACAGTAGTTCAAATGTTTGTTTTCTCCCCAAGTTCAAACGAATGAGTGAATAAAAGTGACACCCCTAGAGGCAACACATACTGTACTGTAATTCTTTTTTTCTCTCTCTCATCGAGATGACAATAAACCGGTGTTTTGTGGTATGATGTTCCTGCAGCATCAACACAAAATTATATATCCTGTATCAGAGGCAAAGGCATCTGTCTATCAAAAAGGTAAGCTGCTTCAGAAATATAAATACTGCAGTTCACATTTGGACAATGCCATACATATCCACTGTGATGGACGTTTGGACAATGCTATACATATCCACTGTGATGATGGCAGTTTGGCATTCCTCTGGCTGCATTTGCTGTTGATTTGCCCTCATGCAGACACAGCTCAGTCCGCATATGTGGTGCTCTGTTGCTGTATAACCTTGTTCCTTTGTTGATACCGAACATTTAGCCTGTCATTTCAAGGGAACATTTCCCACATGCTCCATGGCACTACTGATGTAAGCACAGTGGCATTTCATAACAAGTATATTATTTAAGCCTGTGTACATTCATCGTGACATCACTGAAAATGAGGACTACCCTTAATGAATTTGCTAGAATAAATAAAGGTTGAATGAATAAATGAATATACAGTTGCCATGTACGCATAATATTATTAGTTACATAATAATAATATTATTGTTATTACTAGTAACTCAACCAAAGTCTTGGTGACATCCTCCTTTTTCTGCCCCTGTGGGCACCACCGAATACTCGAGAACGTAGATGACAAACCTTCCTCTGGCTCTTCCTCCTCTGTGGGGGACTGCAGGCGCCCTCGCCCCCCGTTGGTCCTCTCTGAGTGTCGCTGCAGGCTCACCACCTCCAGCATGGCATCGCCCACACTGCTCCGCTCTCCACCCTGCTAACAAAACACAAAATATTCATCTTCACACACAGTTTCACATATCCGTAGCGGCATTCACATCGATTTTGAAAAATACTGGTAATTCATAATGTGGTATCGTAACACCTCCAATTATCACCCATTTCTTTCGAAAATTCTAAAACAACGATGATTTTTAATACTTCAAAATAAGCCATAGGAGTGTAGATTTGAACAAAATCTGGTTTGGTTCTTACCGGGGCTTTTACTGCCTGAAATATCCGATTTTGTTTACCACGCTCAGAGGTTAGTGCTGGCCTGGTGGGTTGTCTACTTCCACCCTTTCACACGGCACATGAATGGTTAGCCCGAGAATTCTCGTCGCAATTTAAAATTCCACTGGAGCTCCAAGCGGATTTGTACACGCAGCCTTACAACACTGTTTACAGCTCTTCGAGTCACGGTAAAATGTAATTTTTGGTACATAGCTCATTTAGATACACCAATGGTGTGGGTGCTTGCGTTTCTTTAGTAATCCGCCGTCTTGGTTTGTATAGAAATGAATATTAAGTGACACACACGCAAGAGGACGGAAACACGGGACTGGTGGTAATAGAGGCCGTTCCGTAGTAACGTAGTAACGTAGTATCACTACAGATTTGATTTGTATTTTCTAAACCTCATTGGCAGACATAAGGGCAAATATTTTAAGTTACAGTAATTCAATTATATTCCAAGCAAGAGCTACATACCTATTGTATGTGGACTTTACCAATTCTGTCAAAAGATTCTATTTAATATTTCACACTAAAAGAAAACCATATTCAGCTGAATGGTATCCCCCAATATGGCTGACCATAACTAAGAAAGGGACACGCGGCTTCCAGGGTTCCATTATGCTCAACACTGTCAGTCATGAGACAACAAAGACTGGCCTTCAAAACAGACATTATGCAAAAATCTGCTGGGAGAGCCGCATACCTCTGGAGGGGCTCATCCATCATCTCATACACAGCACAAAAAAGAACATTTGGATTAGCGTAATTTCCAATCCAATGCCCCCAATGTTTTTCCCCCCAAAAAATGTGTGATCTAGCTAATGGAGGGGTTCACACTTTTTACAATTTTACAGCTCTGTGGTGTGCACATACTAAAAACACGGACTTAATTAACCCAAAAAACCTAACACCATTTTTTAGTTCATCCTTTCACGTTCCCCTCAGGGAAGGGGCCAAGTGACACATACACAAGGTTGTCAAGTGACTACAAGCTTATCAGACCTTTCTCTTCATTTCAAGCTCACCATCAAAGTGGTGAATGCACTTTGCCCACACGGTTGTGCCTAGAGCATATATAGGTAGGTTTCAAGGGAAATCATACACTCGCCTATGCTACTTTAAAATACCTTAGAACTGTGTTCATTATTGCTGCCACAGTAAGAGTACAATAAAGTTTATTTACTTATTTGACAACTTTGATAACAGTGAGGGATGGCATACATGTTTGCCATTTGATTTTGGGGTGCGTGGGAACATGCACACATTAATTCCGACAGAGGATAGATTCTTCAGTGACCATACAGTATTATACTTAGTGCATCAGTTTCCATCTCCTACGCCTCCAAAGATAGTCTAACCTTTGTCACCATCTTGGGGCCATGGCACCAAATATAATTACAAAGGGAAAAAAAACCCATATATAACAATGATAGGAGAAGAGCGAGGGAGATGGGAGGGACAGAGTGAGTGTGATAAGGACGGACAGAGAGAAGGAGGGAGAGAAGAGCGAGAGGATTCAAACAAGATTTAGACATTAATGAAGAAGGGAGGGAGCTGGGTTGAGATGGAGGGAGGAAGAGTGGGGCAAACTAACAGGGAGAGAGTGGGAGGGACACTCGGAGACTATTACAGCAGCAGGCTTTTGCCTGCAGAGTGCAGTAATGGGGTTCAATACAATCAGCCACTGATTTCTTGATGCCCAGGCCTTTGGAAGTCATACAAGTAGTTTTTTTGAATGACGGGCTGAATGGATTGGATGGCTGACAGAGTGTGCTGCTGCAGCTTCGAAGGACATAAAGCGCAAAAGCAAGAAGCTTCCCATCTCAATTTAATCACTAAAGTGAAAAAGCCAATACTGTGTCCTCGACCACTCTAAAAGAGCAAATAATTATTCTCAAAACCCATACTCAATGAGGAACCATGTCAATAAAAAGATGAAGAAAGAAAATCAATAATAACAATAAAACAGTAAGGTTGGATTGGGCTGTGCATTTGCGAACACCATAATATTATCTTTTAATTAGCTTTAAACTACTGTGCCGGCACTCGTCTTTGCAGTGATGAGATAACTACAGAGGCACTAAGGCAGCCATTCAGACTGCAGCACTAATTACTTCAGTGTGATAATCAGAGCCTGTCTCTTATTAGTCCCTGCCAACACAAAGCCCACGTTTAACGCTCCACTGATTCTGGATAGGGTGTGGGTGTGGGCATGCGCACGCGTAAGTGTGTGTCTATGTGTCTGTGTGTGAGCAATGTACATATCGAGAGAGGGAGGGCTATACATGCTCAACAACTCCAGTAGGGTCACACACAATTTAGGAATTTGCTTTTAGAACTACAAATTCCGGAAGTTTCATTTCTTTTTTTTAGTTTTACAGTAAAAGGTTACATGTTCTAATCTACATGTTTGGGTTATTTTGCCTTAATCATACAGTGGTACATGCTGCAAATCCAGATGACAACTGACCAGTTCGAGTTTGTGTTTGAAATCTCAAGAGACTCCTTAAGTTGCTAGACAATGACGTGCTGCTCTGTAGCGCTTAATGCCATACCTGTTTGAGCTTCAGATAGAAGGTCTCTGAGAAGGTCTTGCGGCTGAAATACCAAAACCTCTCGTTGGATGGATAGACACGCACCAGTGCCTCCATCATGAAGCGGACAGGCTCTACAACCTCAGTCACCACTAGATCCACAGCCACAGTCATGAAGACTTGCTTATCTGGAGAGGAGAGAGAAAGCTTAGGTTAGAATGCCAAGCATCGACACTGGCAGGTGCTGAGCATCTCACTGGTTTCTACATCTAAATAGCACTGCATTACTACCGTATGTCACAGTTTTGAACTCCTGAGAAGTGTGACGTACTGGTGTACGCACCACCATACCACAATGAATGTACCGTATGGTGGTGCATATGACCAACACAAATGTTTGACACCTTTTAGCCTACCCGACTTCAAACATGCCCACTTTGGAAAGAAAAACATATACTCCTTATCGGTCATGGTGAAATTTAAATATAGCATATCAAGATGAGTGAAACGGCAACAGTAGTCATAATTGCACAAAGCACGAAAACTGGTCAAATTTAACTTACAGCATTTTTTGTAAAGCTTGAGTAAAATTATCAAAAGACCAGTTTAACGATCTGGTAGCGGAGTATAATTTTAAACAAAGAGTGAGAACAAACAAATATCAACATAAAACTGAAATATTTCAGGCTAGGTCCTGTTTCTGAAAAATGCAAGAGGACAGTTACCCCATCGAAATTGCAAGGAGTTGTCGAGGAGACCAAAAACAACCAAACTAGAGCAATATCTCAGGAAGAAAGGATTGTTTTTATTCCCTTTCCCAGGCAAGAATTGTGCTGAATTACTCAGAGGATAAGGCGTGATGGAAAGGAGCAGGGAGAGGCATAATCACCAAACTGTGAAACAGAGGAACAATAACCTATTTCACACAGAGGAGTTTTATTATTTCAATTAACGGAGAACAAGGCAAAGCAAACACCAAGCTTCACAATAACAGAGCCCAAAATAGATTCCCATCAGGATGGTCAGGCATACATAATAAACGCTAGTTTTTTGGTGAGATGGGGTAAGTGCAAGCAGCATCTACTCAAGCCCTCAATGCCACAGTGTTCACTGGGAACTCTAGATGAATGACAGGAAGCAAAGAAAGACCAAAAACAATTTATTTAACTTGGGCTTTGGATTTCATTTTCTATGGATTCAACTAAAGGTTACTAAGCAAAGCTTGGTGTGTACTGTACTGTGCCATGCAAGGTCTGGCCACCAATGACTGTGTTTACATCCATTTTACTTTGGTATCCCAGATATGAGGCTTATACCCATTTTTATTATATTCAGTATATGGTGTTTACATGAACACAGAGAAACAAGATTATTATCATAGATATAGAAACTATTTCTACATCAATGATTAATATCCCTCTATATATGACAAGTAGTAATATCCCAGTAACTGATTCCAGTGTTCTATATATTATCTTTGGTTCAAATCTGAAATCTATCAAGCACGTAGAATCCTTGTCAGCAACGGTCAGAAACCGGGATAATGCTACACCGTTTCTTTTGGAGGACTCTAGGTAGCATAGCCGGATTTCTCAAAATCGGGATAAGGTCTTAAAAGCCTATTTTGGTCAAGTTCAATCAATGTTAACCAATAGGAGGTCATCCCCACATGATGTCATTGATCTGAACCTATCTACAATCACCATCTCATGAATTTTGTTGACTTGACTCTTGACTCGAAACACAAAAGGAAAATTCAGCCTTTTAAGGCGGCAAATATTTCTAATACCGATGAGTGTTGTGCCAGTTTCCGTCTTAGGGTTGGGCCGATGGACAATGTCATCATCCATCGTGATGGTTGACCAACATCACAATGGAAAACAAAATAGGTTAAAACGTAAACACGTTTCCCTGGAATTGAAATTGAGCTTTGAACTGATGCAGGGTAGCTTACTTAACTACAGTAGCTTTACGCTCCAATACCAGTTACCAGAGTTACCACTGTTCATTTAGCACCACAAATGACTGGGTCAAGCTGCATTCTCGGCCAGCAGCGAAGGAACAACAGCCGAACTTACCACACCCTGGCGCACTCAAGTGGACATTTATCTATTCCCCAGGCTTGCGTCCATCAGTAATACTCTGGCGCCTGCGAGTCGCCTAGCTCTGGGGTGTGATCTTGGTGTACACCAATATATTATCACAGCCGCGCTGTGCTCACTAGAGCTGCTTATTGTCAGCTTGTTCATGACCACCAGCCATGGTACACAGCACCCCGTGGTGTGTTCTTGGTGAATGCTGGTCCACTGCTGCAATGAGGGCTGTGGTATACGTGTCCCCATTGGTTAACGCCAAGAGAAGGTAAGGTTTTGACTTTAACCCTTCTAACATCATTGACTCCTTGGACCTGACCAATTGGGTGACTTCAGAATGTCTAAAAAAGGACTAGTTTATTGCAGAGCAGCCTGACATTGGCTAAAGTCTGTGAAAAAAATCCCTGAGACGATTAATTGGAGAAGTTATAGCCATAACCTTATGATATTCTGTCCATATAAACACAGTCAATGTGTCACAATATAGCAAGGCATGAAGCAGAAGAAGGATAATAACCAGTTGTAGACTTTATAAGGATGCAGCACCAATGTCCAAATCCATGAATCATTTCCACAAATTCCTCTCTCATTAGCTCAGTGAGAGCATTGCAAACCTCGACTCTCAGTGCTTCCCTTAGCTTTACCTTAACTTAACAGCTTCAGAGTCATTGGAATGGTTATATGACTTTTTTCGGGTTGAATGGTGGACGTCTCGCTTCCCCCTAGCGTCTGTGAGCGGAAAAAAACACCCTTGCAACTTTGGGCCGGCAGGCCGACGGCCTCAGTGTCAGGAAGTAACGAGTGTAACGAATTGCTTTACTGCATTTACACACATATACGCCAGGCACCGGCGAGAACAATGTAGCGATTGAGTTTCTCAATCATTCGTCAAAGCCAGTGAAAAGAAGCAAAAAAGCAGGTAAACCGTTGTCGGAGGAACAGGGAAGAGGAAAACGTCAGACTGACCGATTGAGGAGTGTCGTAAATCATATACTCTGAGGCTATAAGGGGAGCTCTGCAGAGAAACCTGCGAGCAAACAGTGAAGAAATGGCCAAAACTGCATAGTTTCTCTTTAAATCATCCCGCCACTCTGCCCCTCAACCCCATATTCTACATCAAACTCCAGTCAAGCTATGTTTACCTGCCTGCCTGCCAGCTTTTCTCATGTGCTGGACACAATATCCACAGCTGATCAAACTTTCAAGTTTATGCCCAGACCTGGAACAACCCATCCCACTACAAGCTCTTCTTCTGACAACGGACTGAGTTAAGCACCTGAGGTCTCATTCTTGTTTTCTTAGAAAAAGCCTTATTTACCCTCTCATGAGAAGTTCTGGCTGCCAGTCTTGTTAGTGATTTTAACAATTCAGAGTCTAAGGCCTGTCAGATACTTTTGAGGTAGTCTGAGAACCATATATTTAACCTATCTAAAATCATTGATGCAAAAGTGCCACTCATGGTTATATTCTGGACATCCTCAGCAATAATAATATGAGAGTAAAAGGAATGTAATACAAATATTTTTTATTTAAGATGAATAAATGTGTTCAACTATTTTTTTCAGTTGAACAGAAATCTGATACCACTGATATTCACATAAACATGACCGCTAGGCAGTACCAACTCTGCTCCTTTAATGGAAATCAGTCATACTACGCTGCATCAGCTTGTTTGACAGGTCTTAGACACAGTTGGTGCTTTGCCCAGCTAGTTAGGTAACCTGCCAAGCAACATATTTCTGGGGTGCCTGCTTGGAGTATTTTTTTTCTAGGCTTCAGCCTTAGCATGCTTGGGCAGTTGGTTGACACACATATGTCACAAGTGTTGAATATATCTGCATATGTTTAATATGTGAATATCACTTTCACACTGGGAGGTACCAACAGCTGTCAAAACAAAAGGAGCCTGTGGAGAGCTAGTGTTCGAACAGTCTAATACATGTGATGCTTCATGTTAACAAGGATGAAACAGTGTCAGGAATACTCAAATTGGCTCATCTAAACCGCATCTCAAACACACATGGGTGGACCAGATGGATCTTGTCACAAGACTCTTCATGAAGTGAAACAAGTAAAACAGTGGTCGGAGCAGTGGCGGCTCACCCTTCGGTGTGTCTTCATTCAGCACCTGGAAAGCAGGGCTGGTGGGGTCCCAGGTGCCAGTGATCACGTAGGCTTTCCCATCTGCACTCTTCCCCATGGACTCCTGCGATCACATACATCATCATCATCATCATCCTCATCAACAAATACTCTCATCTTAGCATGATAAATGTCAACAGCATGATCAGCATAACACCAGCGATCTGTCACGGTCATTTCCCAAACAAACCCTTATAGCATAAACAGATAGACAACCCCACACTGAAGACAGCCACCACAGTAGGAGTCAAGCATGCTAAAACTGACGAAGGCACCAGACACTCCCAGCTGACAGTCTGCTATTAAGGCTCTGCACAGGCAGCTCATTAGCTACTTCCGCCCAAACCCATAAATTCTTGGAAAACAATTAAGGCTTGTGTAAGTTGCTAATTGTCCCTCCTCTGAATTTCAAACACTGGGCTCTGGAGGCACACTAGAGTGGGGGGCTGAAGCAGGGAGAATGTGTCGCTAAGGTCCAGGTATCTCCATGGCTACGGCACAATTGAAAAAGAAAAGAAAAAAAGTCAGTATTGTTGAGGGCTTTCTCTGAGTCAAACAGACGGGAAGACTGCCAGAAAGAAAAGAGAGGGGGCGGGAGAGACACTGAGTATCACAGCAACCGCTCAATGAGTCTCACCATGTCCAGGAGATGCATATCATTGTTGCGAACCTTCTGGCCTGGGCTTAGCAGCATGCCAAAACACCTGCACACACACACACACCACACACAGAAACAAACACATTCATGGCAATAGAAACAAGATTATCAGTTAAGAACAGCTGTATATTGTATTCAAATAACTCCAGAAAAATGTCTTTGTAGTAACAGGTGTGATTCCAATTCACTGGTTGAACAACTACATTTTTCTCTCAATTTTTTGCACAGTATACATCTAATGCATATATTCAGCATTCTAACACAATTAATAAGAGTATCAATATATATATATATTTTGTTCTATCCATATCAGTGAATTAATATCTAGGTGATAGCCTGAGCCATTTCCATTTCACGCTATGAAGAATATGCCACCATGTGGTCACTAATGGCAAAACAATTTACATTAGCAAATTTCTCCAATGGCTTTCGAACCCAATGGGGCAATGTCGACAAATTACAGACTATGTGAAATATTGGTGACTATGTAAACCCAATGGTATGCTAAAAATATTCACTAATAGCTGATTTCTCTGATTCAGAGAAACTACATACTCTGATTAAGGAGAGCAGGTTACACTGCAAAAATCATACCATTGTTCAGATGAGCCAAATGGAAAAACACTTGCCTAAGCAGATCAGATGGAAACTGAGGAGCCAACCTGGTACCTACAGTCTGTTAATGGTCTAAATAGTCAATCAAGAGGATAATAAGGTAACTAGCAAAAAGACTTCACTAGTCAATGCTCAGATGTCCTAGCTGTCTATAAAGTCTTACAAGACTCACCTCTCAATCACCAGCTCCTTGTTGTTCATCTGCTGAACATTGACCATCACCTTTTTCTGGACGCCCTGTCTCAGCTTGAAGAAGTACTTATCTCTGTCCTTTGGCACTGGACTGGACACAAAAGGGAAGGCAAGGATATTCATGTACAAACTGTAGGCAATTCCAAGTGCTTTGCTAATGAGCATGTAGAACACTAAAAGGTAGATTGCATTCGATTGTCAACAAAACAGAACAGTTGGGTTTTAAGCGTAGTAAAAAAAAATTATGAAGGGGATCACACCTTATTACTGACGTCTTGTCAGAAGTGATATATAAGTGAAATAGCTACTTTTATTTACAAACTCCTCAAAATCCACTCAGACTACAAACAGGTAGGAGCTTTCCTTCACATAACCATTATTACAAGATGTAAGGTGTGTGTACTAGAAGCCCAGAAAAAAAACATAAACATGGACTTTGAGCATGTGAACAATTTTGCGGATTAAATATCAGCTGAAAAATGTAAAGTGAATTCCATATTCAAGGTTTTAACACCATGGGCAAAAGAGTGCCCTTCAGCATGTTTGGTTTGTTCCTTCAGACAAATTTGCATTCTAAATGTCATCCATGTTGTTCTATGCAGCGACACCATTCCTGCAGCTGTGGGTCAGTGAGCGGGTCGCGAGCTAACCTGAAATTGCCTTTGCCGTCATCCTCTCGCACCTCCATGGAGACGGTGAAGGTGTAAACATCGCCATCCGGTGACATGGGCAATGCAGAGTCCCTGACATCTGGTGCCGGCTTTGAAGAACGCTTAAATGCTGTAGAGAAGCTGTATAATATACGGCTAACCTGCAAAATGGAGGGGTAGGAAGAACAGAGCACAGGGAGGGAAAGAAAAGATAGCGGAGAGGCATTTGAAAATTTGGAGTAAAAGAAGAGAAAGTGAAAGATCCATAAGAATCAGAGAGACATAGAGCTACAATGAATGGCAATCTAGCAGAATGGAAGCTGTAAAAACGTCACGTGTGGAACTTCTTCCAAAAACATAAACAAAAGCTCTGCAAACTGTGAATGGCTCTCTTTCTCTGAGTGTTTGTGGGCATGCATGCAGGGAAGGGATGCCTTGTTCTCTTACAATGTCTTTTGCAGCGCACCACAACCTCTTAGCATTTACACAATGATAATTGTAGTTAATACAGGGACGCTGTCAACGGCTTTTAAACTTGCATAGAATACCATCATGCTGTTTATATATGGTGCATTTAACAGCCTGGGAATTTGGTTGGGCATGAGTAACAAAAACGTACGGCCTCTTTGATGTGACAGGAGAACACATGAATCTGGAAGTCCTCAGAGCTACGGTAGCTCTCGGTGAACGAGAAGCAGTCACCCTCCAAGGTACCGTCTTTCCCCCGAGCACAGAACAGCACCTTGTAGATGGGGAAGGAGGCGATTTCTGTGCCTGATGCCTGGTCCACGATCCTAAAGTATCACAGGAAGATCAAACTTCTTTGAGACACAATGACTTTTTTAGCTGATGGTCCAGACTGCCTATCATGTTTCTCAACAACAGATGGCAAAAATGTGTTATCATACCACATAAGTTTACTTATAAGCTGTTCCTTTATTGGGAGAAATTAAGGTTTCCACATTCACCTGTCAGAATTATTAGCAAATGTTCTAAATGTAATACCAGTAATGGCAGAATGTAGCCTACACATGCATGTTTACACTTTGTGTAGTGTACTTGTCCAGCTGACCTTACACATCCTTCAGAAATGTTGGGCACATGGAGAACGACAGGGATAGGGATGGCACTCTCAGCACGCAGGGTTGCCATGGCTTTCTGGGCTTCAGATTCACTGCGTGGTGCTTTCACCCAAGTGCAACCCAGGTAGGACAACTTGCTGAACTGGACACTGTCCTCCTCAGGAGCAGAGCTGTCTGTTGAACCTACACTGCCATCTAGTGGCCAATGATGGAACAGAATGTTAGCATAAAAGAGGGCATGATAAAAAAACACAAGCAATAAAGGGACAGTTTTTTACACAAATGTAAAGGTCATCTTAAAATATTAAAGCCCTGGTATGTATCTAATACATAACTACTGTTAAATCATTTGCTTTCTTGTCTTTCAAAATGTTGAACTGTAATTAATTTGCAGTTATTATTCATTTCCTGTCCCACTTGTACACAAAAATAAACTTGTATATCTTATAATTCAACATCTCATTACATGTTTTCTGTTTCATGATGTGAAAAACTGAAATAGAAATGAAAGCTTGCATGACCCAACATAGGAAGGTCACGCGGAAAGAGGAAGCGTAATCTTTTAGTGACCGTTTTAACAAGAGGAAGAAAAGCACCTTTTGATGCTCGAATGAAAGGTGCGACCACAGACCAAACTCTTGTCGGTTAAAGTTTCACTTCTGTGCCTTATGGTTGAAATGGACAATCAACAAGAAATGGTTTTGACTTTCGGTCCATTTTAAGAGAGCAATATCTCGGCACCGCTTATACTGTATGTATCAAGACCATATTTGGTCACTCAGACACACAGGCAAATGGCCAACTGCCAAATGTTATGAATCCTGAGTATGGTTTTGCAAATTGAAAGAGCTTTAGAAAAAAATATGTAGAGCTATCCATATTCAGAATGACCTATATCCACAAAAAACCACTAGCATAACAGAACAAGCTTCATAACATTGTTAGGGTGAAACCCTACCGTTGGTGATTATATGGCTTAACCAGATATAATCACTCGTTATTAATCAATCTAAACTTTGGGAAACAACGAAATTAAATATGATCAGCTCTTATGTCAAGGTTAACATTACTTTTCAAATATTTCTCTCATACTTCTGTTTTTCACATGAAATTTCTTGGCAAACATCAAATGTATCTCCATTACGAAATGTGTTGCTAAATTTGACACAACTACTGTACAGCCAGTGTAATGGCAAATATCACAAACTGGCAGAAGAAAAAGAAGATAGCACACCTTTACTCTACTATCAAATGATTAAATTCTTAATACCAGTAGGGCAGGGCTCCAGGGTCAGACTGGGTGGCCGTTTCTCTGAGCCAGAGGCCACTGGAGGTGCAGGGTCTCCCGTGGCATCATCCTCCTGTGCGCACTCTCTCCGTTCATCTCGTGAGACGTCATCCTCCAATACCTCCTCCATCGCTTTCTGCAGCTGCTCACTACCATTCCACGACATCTGATAGGAGCAAACAGAGGTCTCAGGCGTGCATGTGCCAGTGTGAGTCTGTGTGCCTGTTTGTGTTTGTGTGTGTGTGTGTGTGTGTGTGTGTGTGTGTGTGTGTTCTGACAGCAAAATCCAAACCAAAAGCTGTGCCCGTATTCACAAAGATTCTTAAAGAAGAATTCTGGTGATTTTTCACATAGATCTCTGCTTTGAGGTCACCGAGTGCAGAAAACAATCGGTTCTACCTAGCTTGAGTTGCTGCAGCCAACAGCTAGAGCTGCCAGGCAGTTACAGTGCTACACTCTGGGGACATGTTCACGCCCCTAGAGTGTAGCACTGTAGCTGCAGCAACTCGAGCTACGTAGAACCTTGTTTCGGGTTTTTTTCCTACTGACAGTATTCGGTAGGGGTGAACGATTTTGGAAAAAAATCTAATTGCGATTTTTCTCACCAATATTGCGATTGCGATGCGATATGCGATTATTTTTAAGCTCTTTATCTTCTGTCTTATTCAACAAAGACAAGCAATATATTATTCTATAGTATGACCAACACAAAATTAGATAAGTTAAACATAAACTGTTCTTTCCTGGAGCCCAGGACTATGTTATGATGGCATTAGGTCATTGATTGATGAATGAAATATTTTAATCACATTAGTAGACCTATATTTGTTGAACTTCCAGCCTTGTAAACATTTAATGATTCTGATTCGTTTCTATTTTGTTTCTATTTCATGTAGATATGACCTAGTTAGTTAACAAATAGGTCTACATGTAGTGGCACTGACACAGCTTCTCCTTGTCCTATGCTCTCCATACACACGCGCGCGCGCGCGAAGGCACACAGGCACACAAACACACAAACACACAAACACACAAACACACAAACACACACACACACACACACACACACACACACACACACACACACACACACACACACACACACACACACACACACACACAGACCCGCTCCTCTCCTCTGTAGGCTACTTACACGTGAATCGGAACAAACTACTGTAGATTGTTGTAGCGCAAATAAATGCGGCAGAATGACCGTTCGGCTCGGTGTTAACTAAAGGTTAGCATCATCAACACCGCAGCGCAATACGCATGCATGCAAATTAACTAGTTTGTTCATATCACAAAGCCAATCGCGGAGACAAAACTCTTTAAACATGCAAAGTTAGCAGCATGTATGTAGCCTAGAGCCTTAGCTGGTAAGCTAATGTCAGAACAGCTGGGTTTTTGGTGGTTAGCTGTGTCAACTACTTGCGGATAACATGCATCAATTCTGTGCCGCCAACCCCCTTGGATATCGCAAATGCCCCCACTGTCACTGTACTCCAGTAAACAAAGTCCCCAGTGCACAGGTGAATGGCTGCTGTGCAGCCTAAACAGTCGTGGAGTTTTAATCGTCAGCTGGACAAGTGAACGAAGTTACCAGCCAGAGTAGCAGCACAGGGGAATTATGAAAATCAAACCAGGGACATGGCAGGTTCGAGCAAAAGGTAAAGAAGAGGTTTATTTTTAACCAAAGTAGCTCTACTGATCAGACCTTTCTTGACACTGTTAGCTGGTCCTCTTGTTTACGTTTTTTGCTTTATCAGTGGTAGGTGAGAAGAGTCGGTGGGGCGTCGGCAAGCGCAAGCATTTTGGTGACGTCACATATTACAAATCGCAGCCTTTGCGGTTTGAAAATCGTGTTTCATCATATCGCGATATTATCGCAAATGCAATAAATCGTTCAGCCCTAGTATTCGGTGAACTCAAGAAACAGAGATCTATGTGAAAAATCACCGGAATTCTCCTTTAAGGCTTCAAGTAGTTAACCTGACTCTCGCCAGATGAATTTCGTTCCGCCTAGCTCCACTCACATCCATCTGGGATCGGTTCCGTTGAGAGTGATTTCAGCACAAGATTGTATGATAGAGCCAATCAGGACGCAGGGCGGGAGTTTCATAGATGTGACGTAGCGTAGAAGCGACTGTGAGACTGTTCTCAGCCTCACGGGTTGGCTTCGATGTGAGTGGTTGAAGTAGCACGTCAATAGATGACGGACAAGTGGCTTATCCAATCTTATGCAAGGATCTTTTAACAAGGCCCAGCCTTCTGAAGCACCACTCCAATGGATCGATCCCAGATGGATGAGTGAAGCTAGGCGGAACGAAATTCATCTGGCGAGAGTCAGGTTATCATGTAGTCCCTAATATAGGAGAATCTCCTGAAAATAATGCTACCATGTCCAAAAGTGTGCATCCACTTGTAGACCGTCCCATATAGAGACCGTAGGTTACTGAAGGTAGCTGAAGATCTTTGGCTTAAGGTAACCTAGTGAAAAAGCTGTGAAGCTGTTTTTGAAATCAATAGCAACAAATTTTGTCTTTCATACATCATATCATACTATTTAATACTTTTAATGATCTCGACCATATAATTACACTTTCATGTGTCTGAATGTGCGGAAAGTAAAATTTGAGTATCCACCGCAAATCAAGGTATCTTCCTCTCGGGTATTTTAGCTCTTGAAAATAATGCAATTTGTCAATAAACTGCTTTAAGGACACTGGTATTGTTCGCAAGGAATTGTGGAATTTATGGATGCTATGCACAAGTGGACAAGCTTTTTAATCGTGTTATAGATTACATCTACCAATTTCTCATCTAAGTACATCAATTCCCCTTACACAGAAGCACACAAATGTACTTCAAACAAACAAGCGGCTCTATCTCACACAAATGCATCGCATAGCCTACACAAAACTGTATCGCAGGTGCAACTGCAATAAATAATTAATCACCGATAAAAGACCGATTTTTCTGTAGCATGTGCGACATAATGTATATCACACTGTACAGCCCTGTGAAACTAGTTCTTTGCAGAGGTCTGATAAAATGTCCCTGGAGTTTATACACACAGTAACCCTGATTGCGAGCCATGCAGACTAAACAAATCTTAGTATTTGTTTATTAAAACACAAAGGTGACTTGTATGAATGAACAAATAAGCGTACATTACCCTTGCTACTCAGTTGAATTTGCCCCCAGAGAGAATTAAGTCACAAGTTACAATGAACACAGAGGTTCTTGCTATTTGAAAGAGAAAAGGAGTACAGTTCGAGCATGAGAAACACAAAACATGCCAAGATGGCACCAAGGGTGTGAGTGTGAGTGTGTTTCAGTCACCTTGAGTCTTGGCTTGCCCTCCGAGCTTGACGGTGATCCCCCAGCTGATGGTGGCACCAGCACAAACTCCTCACTGGTAACAGTGGACACAGATTCAGTGGAGCCGCTCACTCTGCCCAGAGACGAGCTGTCATCCATGGTGGCCCTCCCCTGGCCCACGCACACACCTCTTCGCTGGGCCTCCAGTGGAAGAGGCAACCCTGGAGAGGTGCAGAGAAATGACATTGATGACAACAAAAAATAGAGATTTGCTATGAAAGTCACCACTGCTCAGGTACTGATCGCTTGCAGACATTCAAGTTAAGTCAAGTCTTTGTTCAACTGAATTTTGAGACATCCAGTTGTTAATCTTGTCAATACATTGACAAAGAGATTCAAGGGGACCATAGTCATTAGGCGAAAGAGCTAAGTAAAGTTGGGTGTTTAACAAACAACCTTAAATTCACTTTGACCAGACCACTAGCCACTTGGGCACTTCAAGGGTGGGTGGGTGTTGCACCATCCTAAATGATGATGCCAGCTTCAACTGCTGAGCCAAACATTCAGACTGTTCCATAAAGTTGGATGGGAATCGTAAAAGCAAAAGCACAGCACTTTGTGGGACCTTTCACACCCATTCAGCTGTCACAGAAAAGGTAAATATGAAGAATCACACTTAACTTCAATATCTAGGACAAAGGAAATCCTGCTGCCTGAATCATGAAAAACAACTTAAGAAACAGTGGTAAAACTAACTGGGGAAATAGACATAAAATCAAGTATTTTTGGCTGAAATCATAACAGTCTAGAGTGAATTTTGAACTGAATTCTGTTGATTTCTGAAGCTTCGAAGCTGCTGTAAACAAAGTCCACTAAAATATACCAACTAGCCTGCATTGATGAATGACTTCAAACTATACACAGTCAACACTGACAATAATTACTGTGCTCAAATTAGGCAGGGGTCTTGCAAGACCCTCTAGAAAAATCAACATTAAGTCATTTAATGTCAAAATAATGCATTTAATGATCATATTTATTATGTTTAAACACATTTGTCAGTACTTAACATCCCTCATTTATATAAAATTTAAGTAAAGGTCAAAATTGTTATCTATACAGTGATACTGTCATTCAGTGTAATGGATGACACTGTGGTGTAACAAAGAAACTGCATTACATCGAATGACAAAAACATTACACTGAATGATGAAATTTCTACTTTAAAACATATATTGCAGGCTATACTGGCCACCTATAGCCTAAAAAACAATGACCTTGACCTACAAAGTATTATAATTCACAAAATATATAAATAAAATTGTATTTTGGCATTTCACTGAATGACATGTAGATTTGTAGGCTAATTCAAGTTACCACAACATGAAAAGGTGAACATATCAAATATTTAAGACAGATAAAGTCATCTTTCTGCATCACCACAGTGGCCTCCAGAGGTCATTTTGATGATATCATAGACTGTCACATGAGTATCAGTGTTTGATACAATTTCAAAATAGCTTTTTTTATCTCATTGTACTAACAGTAGGAAAATGTCTTTTTAATATAGCCTAATGTCACATTGGGCCTACAACATGCCAAAAAAACTAATAGGCTACTTTTATTTGGTATGTTATACATTTATTATGACCGCCGCTAGCGAAGCTAGCGAAGCGGTCATATAGGGATTGTCAAAGTTTTTTTTTTTTTTTTTTTTTTTTTTTTTTTTTCGTCATCTACTTCCTGAAATTTTGGTCAACGATACCCGGGGCACCGAAACACCGGGGCACATGAAATTTGGTGGGTATGTAGCCCCACTAGACTTTTACGGAAAAATTTCGTTTGGTCCCCGGGGGCCACTCCCCCTCCACGCTGGGCCCCCCGAAACCCAAAAAATGCAGTTTTTCCTAAATAACTACCTGAACCGTGGCACCGAGGATGAAGAATTTTTTATGGTATGTTGGTCTCAAGGGCCCACATCAACTTAGCCCATAATCACTCATTTGTGATTTGCACCCCCCCGGTAAAAAATGAAAATGCAATATCATTCTGCTTTAATCGCCCCTCTCTTCAGTAAAGACGTTCAGAACTGCACCAAATTTTATGTGTATGATTAACCTGACATTCTCTGGGGGTATGCCAAGTTTCGTAGAATTTCATCCATGGGGGGGTCTAAAAAATTAAGTTATGTGTACATTTAGTGACTCTACACTCATTGGCCTGTAGATGGTGGTGCACACATATACACATGCACACACACACACAGGCACCCACATACTATCGGTATTAGAACGGCTGATACATAATTACAAATTCAGTAGGATTAAAAGAAAGCCAAAATAAATATTCATCATCATCATCATGGCTGCATTTCCAGTATTGGCGATAAGTAGTCGTTTGTCCACTAGATGGCGCATCGTTGCAGTGAGACGTAATTTTGTTGGAAGTTAATCTAAAGTGGGTTAGAAAGACACTATGCTTCCTACAAGGACAAGACTGTAGGCTACAGTAGTTTACCGCAGAGAACGTCTAAGGGTAGGATGATTTCTGCATGAAATGTAATTCCCATTTCCTCTTGAAGCCGAAATAAATCTGAGAATGTTTATCGGACATGCTTGTTTTTTACTGCAGGTAGGCTACGTTAATCCTATCAATAGCAGAACGTAGGTAAAATAATGTTACCGTTAGCATAGTTGAGTGATGGAGGCCAATTTGATTATTGATGTATTTGTAGAAAACCATAAATGCGTTTATAGGCTACCAAGCAAATCGATAACAGCACTAATTGTATCTTTCGACTGTCATCTCATTTGCTTATGACCATAACCTAGGCTACTAACAGGAGCTAAGTGAGTTAGCCACAACACGTTCGCTACGTGATGGTTTTTTAATGGAAAATATATAGGCCTAGGCTACCTGAAAGATAACCTGTCTATGATCCCGTGATGATCTACATCTCCATTTAAACCAGATGTTTTAGAGCGCACGTTGAGATGTATTCAGGGCAGGGCTGTACCTACACATATTTGTTGCACGTGCTACAAAAATCATTCTTTGCGATGGATGATTTAGTACCAACGTTACACCGGTCAGATACAGTTTTGCCTATGGCTATTCCGTGAGACTGAGGCGCTTTTTGTTTGTTCGAAGTGCGTGTTTAGGGTGTGAGAGGGGAGTCGATGTGCTTTGATTCCAGCTTGGTAGTTGTAGTCTATGCGATTAAAAAACACGTGTGTGTGAAGTATCCAAACAATGATAACGCTTTCATTATGGCTGCTTTAGCCACAGACCTTGAGTTACTGTACAGTGGGTTGGGTTCCATTTAGAAGTGTCCACTTCATTCGCCCTTTCCGTGATTCACAGCTACGTGAAATGTATTACTACTGATATGCAAAACTATTAACTTTTCGCCAAGAGGTGGCAGCTTGATACTGTAAGGTGTAAGCCATTGGTTCCAACGGAGATTTTATTTGGATCGCCAGCATAGCCTGGTGACAATTTGTGTTGTGTAATAGGCCTAGCATAGGGCCTACCTTATATAGCTTATAGTTTGTTAACAGTCACGGTTTTGTCATGCAATGTCTATGCATTTTTGCATTTAGAATAGCTCTAAAACCGGGGGGCGAACACGTCGCAGGGGGGGCGCCAGTGCGTGGATATCTCAATCGCAAAATTAAACAATATTTCTATCGGGCGCCTACCATGGACTAGGCTGGGTGAAAATCAAAAGATTGCGTCAAAAGATTGAGCTTAACCATGGACCTCATGGTTGCAAAATGCAAGGGAACATGAATCAGCATATTATTTGCACAAACAATAACGGAGAGTAGCTCTTCAACTTTGCCCGTTAAAATGTGTATGAACAGTCTCGCAACGCATTTCATGAAGGCCCTTTTGGACATGTCAGTTATTTGCACCACTGGGTAAAACGGCATTTTGTTTTAGACTACTGGTATTTAATTTGTGCATTGACAATAAAGCTGAATATAATTTGAACTAGATGACTAAACCTATGCATATGTAGAAGAAGAAACATTCACAAAAATCCATGACATGACCTCTCTTCTTGATAGCTGTTGAAAACTGCATGGAACTGACAGGGATTGTTTTAGTTTAATAATACATAAATAAATACATTATGCTGCTACCTTCTGCTTTTCCCAAATACAATGTAGCCTACAGGTGTACCTTTCATCAGTCCAGTTGCAATGGATGGATGATGAACTGCCCTACTTGTGATTGTTTAGAGATTTAAAAGGTTTTATAACAATGTTACAGATTTTTTGGCCCAGAAACAAATCTATTCACCTTTGCAGCGCCAGTAGGCTACTTTGTGTGCGGAATGTGTGCAAACACACATTCCAAACAAGCATACACAAAAGTTTCAAGAGTGGGGGATGGAGTAGAAGATGGAGACAAATTCATTAATATGATTTATTTTCGCGGAATGGATGTGCAGGACTGAGTGGCGGTCATATTTTGTACCGCTACGCGGTACATCTAGTTTAAAGATGTAATAGTAAAATTGAAATGTGGACCATTACATTAAATGACAATTTTGCAGTTTATGAAATTGTTTGTACCGTAATATATTTTTCCATTTTATTTTCCTCAAACTAATTGGAAATAATAATAAATTATCAAGTAGGTTTACGTAACTTTATATGTTATTTATATAAATGTCTTTTCCATGAATTTAATTGAACCGGACTCAGGCTAGTACATGTGTGTTCTGTTCTGAAATGAGCCAGAGGCAGGGACTAGGAGGGAAGTGCTTTGTTGACACAAATCTGAGGTTGCCATTTGCCACCTCAACACAATAACAGCACGACAGCAAAACCCAACAGCACTCTCAAACAGTAAGCTTCTTCAGATGCCCTTCAGTGAAGTAACTGGTGAAAGGGGCTGCTCTCTCTCTCTCTCTCACACACACACACATACACAAAGCACAGAGTCTACAGCCTCCATCCCCTCCTGTACCCGGCTGCAATCATGTGGTCAAATCACACTTATTCAATTACCCCCCACACACTAACCATTTCTCACTGGCCAAGATAATGATGAATGTGTCTATACTCTCCTCATTTAAGGGTTTACTCCCTAACACATGTAATAGTTTAACACTAATTGTTAAATCATTGATGCACCAATGGAATGTGTACACACACACACACACACACACACACACACACACACACACACACACACACACACACACACACACACACACACACACACACACACACACACACACACACACACACACACACACACACACACACACACACACACACACACACAGGCAAACACTTGGCTTAGGACAGATCATGTGCTAGTTAAACATCATACATACAAGAACAAAGATGGGATTTGTAAGTAACCTTATCAAATTACTTTTAATTCAATTTACAAACACAGAAAACAGAGAGCCATACATGTTTTTTAATTTCCTCAATTCTACAGAAAACAACTGAAAATTCAGAATGGATGGGAATGCATTTAAGCCTAGTCAATACAAAAACACTAATCAGTTAAATCTGAAGTAGGCCTAATGTTGAGAGTGCCATGTGAAAAAGGTAGCCCAATGCTCTCTCCTCAAGTTTCATTTGCACTATATACTTGATAAAGGTGAGATTTTTCTGTTTACACCCAGCTATCAGAAAAGCAGGTCCCCTCTATTGACTGGGTCAGCAAAAAAGGAGAAAACACTAATAAATATGCAAAATTCTACAATGGTAAACAAAGGTAAATGAAACCAAAACACACTGCTCGGCACAGTAACCACGCTCCACTTAGGAGACACTGTTGCCATTAACTTTAGTAAGGGTGTGCTGCAAACCACACTGCCTACACAGAGTCTATTTGTGAAGAGAAAGGCATCCACACTTTTGACTCCATCAACCCATAGCAAAAGTAAAAGAATTAAAAACACAAATTTAACATTTTCATTACCTGAGGTAGGCTATACTGTGAATTAAAATGGACTTAAACAATGGGCTGCTTTTAATAATCCTGTCCAAGTGGACGTGTTGAAGTGTACGTATGTGGCCTACTGCATCACGTTTTTGACATCACTTCTGTCTTTACAGATTTCACTTCACTTCTCTTTGCATTCAGCTCACAAGCCAGACCACTCTAGGCCTCCATCCAACCTTTATAAAAGCTAAGGCTGGGATGGGCCAGCCTCTGTTAGTCTGGCATCCTTCGCTGCCCAGACAGCTATGACATAGCCTAATTATGGGAGCATTAGGGTTCATTACATCACCCACACACTGAGCTCTACCCTGCTGCTAGAGTACCCATAACTCTCCTGCCAATAGAGCAAAGAGAATGTATTGCACTGTGATCAACTTCAGCAAAAGTATCTCCATTATTACTGCTACAGTTGTTCTGGCTTCTAGGAAAACCAAGACAAAGATGGAGACTCCCGAAGAGTCAGACATTTGGTTTCATAGCTCAAGAAGACAGAGGTCTGCAAACTCTGAGACTGATGCTCTGCCTCAAGGAGGCTGATGAACGTGGCAGCCAGCACAAAACCACATGTTGTTCCATACACCACAAAAAGTTAAAGGTAAAGTAAGGGATTTTAAGCTATTTCAAGACCATAATTATTTTTTTGTTCACATTCAGGAATCATCTCCTCACAACCGCTACCTGCCCTTTCTGTGAGTGCACTGTAAAACAAAAAACACAGTTTCTGTAGGCAGCCCAGGCTCCAAAAACTGGAAACAAACAAAGTGGGGGGATCCTGTCCCCCAAAAACGAAACCCTGCATGGAATTTCTGTGGGAATACTGAGGGTAAGGACGAGCTACCTCTCTGGCATGTTTCGTTTGGTCCTTGGTTAAAATATAATGTAGGCTATGTGTTTTGCACAAAAGCCTCTGCTAATAAATTGAAATATAAACATAAACACAAACAAACGCTTCCTGCGCAATCCCTGCTGCACCTTTAATTAAATATAATGTCAACATACTAGTCTCAACAGGACGTGTAATAATGTAGGCTTAGACTGCGATACCTGTCTGAATGACTAGACACAGATATTATTCTTCTGCACTGCACTGTTAGTAAAGCACGTGATAAAAGGGCGTCCAAAATGTTAAAGAGACCAGTCTGACAAGATTTGTCTAATGGACGTTCATCACATACCGTCACTGTGGCTTTGACAGTTCGTTTGGCTGGCTGGTTAGACAACAGTGTAAATACTAAACCAATATGCACTCAACACAAAGAATATGAAGGTGTGTCAACACTTAAAACTTCATAACACACTGTGGTCATACGGTCCCAGATAGAATCACAACATTCAACGTTAGCAAGTTAGCTCGCTATCTGGGTACCTAAGGGCAAAGAAGCGATTTTACAGGGGTGTCATGGATCTGAAAAGGTTTAACTCCGTAACACCTGGCATTTAAAGATTCATGTTATCGCTAAAACAACGCGTCATCGTTGACTCTTTGGCTACCTGGTCATCTAACAACAAACTGTTTTAATAGCTAACGTTAAGCTAACCATTTCTCTTCGCAGGTTGTAGCCAATATCACACCAATAACTTAGCTGACAAGCCCACTTTACATCTTCCCTTTGTAAATAATGTGACGGGTAAAGGGATATGTTTATCTATAGGAAAATCCCACTGCAATAAGGATTAACATTTTTCATACTCATACCTGGACGGAGAGCTGGTTAGCTAACTAGCTAGCTTACTCAACAGCTTGTAGGACAGCAATCTCACCACCAAGCACTTAATATAACAACAAAAACTTTCGTTGGCTCCTGACACCTTGGACAGTGACAGGACAGCACGTAAATATAACCGTACAACGTTAAGTAAGAACTGTCAAGTAAACTGCTGTCAGTCAGGCGTCCGTTTCTGACAGGAAGTAACATTAACATGTGTTAGCTTGCAACGTTCACGCTACTTAGCTACATTAGCAGAGCTAGCACTTCTAGCTGACTACAGGCAAAATTATTGGCGAAGTCGCTAAGCACGTTAGCCATAGAGCCAGTTAGCTAACGTTAACGTTACTGCAACTCAAAATGAAAAAAAAAAATGTTCCTTATAACAAAACCGTAAGCTAACACTGGCTAACGAGTACCATATAAACACATGTAATGCAAAATAAGCCAAGAGCAAGTGATTTCCTCTACAGAAATTGTCGGCAATAAGTTTAGTTTTATGCACTGACAGATAAAAAAACAACTTACTTGCTCGGAGTTTGGGCGCAGAGTTGACTAGCTGTCAGCTGAGAACTGTTGGCAGGCGCGCCACCGACACATCCTCCATCCGCAACCTCAGCGTGCCCTGCGTTACAGCAGGTAGTGACGTCACCCTCTGTCGCCTTCACTTCATTCTGACTGCCTTGCAAAGATAATTGGATGAACTGATTTTGAGGGTAGAATTATATAATAACTTGCAGGACCCAGCATGAGTGTACATATGTGAGTATAAGTATGTTTGTGCCGGTTAGACACTGATACTTTTGATGTAGGCCTAACCTATAGGCCTAACCTATAGGCTTATAGTGAGTAGCCTAGGATGACAGGGCTTTTCATGAAAATATCCTAGACCTACACTGTTAAACAAGACAATTATCTTGTGTTATAACAGTCTAAGAACTACTGGACCACTTTTAGTTATATTCTGGTGTCATTCTTGTTCATTCTTGGCAGTGAATTAAGTGTTTCTCAGAAGGTGACATTTTGATTAATGAGATTGCAACAGAAAATGTAATAAGTTTGTTTTATTTTTTTGCCTTGCTGTTTCAATCAATCCATCTTTTAAAATCACTCAGTTTAAACTAGAAAGACATTACAGGAAAATATTCCTCTATAGCTGGCAAGCAATATTGTTTAATATGTGTATTACTTCAGGATGTCATAAAATCATTAGCAAAGATGTGTTATCAACAAAAAAATCTATAAATGTATTTCAAGTGCATCACAAGTTTAAATAAGTACCAAGATGTGGTGTTCAGACATTACATTTTAACATATTAAACAACAAAGAGATATGTTCACACTGCTGTCAATCCTTTCTCAGTTCCTCTGAGGTCCACTGCAAAATATATTATGGCTGGATCAAAGGTCAGCCAAGTAAATTGACAAAGACATAGAAATCATTCAATGCATTTCATAGTAAATACACATCCACAGTTTTGCAATAACCTTGGCAAATATAAACACAGATAATATATATCATTCCTTTATCAGCATTAACTCTTCCTACTTGAAAAGTATCAAATCCAGCTGGAGGTGCAGGGACAGACTGGCCACTCCTGGGGAGTGAAGTGGCTCCCCAAAAGTGGATGCTGCTGATATGACTCTCCACTTCAAAAACACATAGGCCAATTAGACCTAGACAACTCATTCAGTACAATACAGTACAATTCTGTACGTCTCTCTACAGCTTTTTGCTTGTGTAATATGTGCATTACTAACTTACATGGAGAAAATAAACTGCCCGACTGACGGCGGCATTGTTTGGCTTCTCTTTCTTTTCTTGTTTTAAGTAAAACATCAAACTTGCATAGAGAAAATATTTTTAGTTACACTCTAGTCTTTGAAGACTAAAACAAATGTTGATTGTTCTCATTCTTCTCATTCTTCAGTGTGTAAAAAAGAAAAAAATTTTCTGTTTATGTTGTTTTACTGATTACACACGACATTTATTTATTTAGTGGCTGTTTGAAATGGAGGGGAAAAAACAAACTAGTGGGTACAGGTGAAACCGTTACTGAGATAGCCCTCAAAACCGAGTAGGAGGCCCACACCTGCCCACAGAGGAAATGCCTGCTGATTTACAACCCTAAGACACTCCGTAGAGCCAATGGCCCTGCAGCTGAAGTGGATGTAACCTGTACTGTATGTAGGCTGGCTTTATCTGCAGGATCCCAAATGTTTATCATCAACAAGGACTATGAAATGAAACATAGAGAACAGATTATCTGAGTTTATGTATTATAAGTAGTAGCATTTGGATCCAGTGAAAAAGAGTGTGGGTATCACAGTGGCTACAGGCTTCTCATATATATCCCCCTTCATCTATTTCATCCCTGTCCTCTGTTTTCCCTGAGATGTCAGGTTAGGTCTGCAGAGGGGTGAACATGGGACAATCACAGCAGGGCATGGTGGACCACTCCAGGACTGGACCATGGAATCAGACGTCGGTGCTGATTGGCCGCCTGTTGGTATAGAAGTCCGATGCGTTGCGAGAGCTCAGCGGGGCACCATGCATCTTGGGAAGCGGCAGCGACAGCGAGGGATTTTCAAAGTGGGTGGGCATGTAGGTGATGCGCTCGCCGCCGTTGTGCGTCTCCTCTGTGGAGCGGACATAGAAAGGTGAGCGGTAGGGGGAGCAGGAGGGGCAGTAGCTGCGTGAGGGTGCCGGCTCTGGGGACAGAGACAGAGGGGAGGTGGCACTTCCATCCAGCCCGGGAGCACTGCACTCATTGCAAGCATGTTGTGATGGGGTGACTGAGGCAGCATCACCTTCGGACTCATTCTTTTTACAGCAGTAATACTAACAGAGGGAGAAAGAGGACAAGTGGGTGTAGGGAACAGAGAACAGAAAGCAGAAAATCAAATGAGACAAGATTAGTACTCAGGTGAGGTTCAGGTGGGAGTTAGTAAGAGAGAGCAGGCGAGAAATGAGATGAAGATGAAAAGGACAATGGTTTTGGGGACGGAAGGACATGACACCTGAGAAGGGGAAGAGGTTAGGGGAATGTATTTAACATAGCAAAATACATTCATTCACTATATTAAATGTCACATACAGTAAATCATTTCTTACAGCGATATAGCCTATGAAGCCTACATAGCGGTTGTCTCAGAAATATTTACCAATAGCTCTTTTACATGTTTGCTTTTTATTCTCAAGCAGTGCAACGACAGTGACACATCAGATTCCTACAATGTCCGTCAGCAATTAACAGGCAGGCAAGCATCCCTCACCTGGAGACGACAGTAGCAGAGCACGACAATGATACACAAGAGTATCACCGTTGCGAGAATTCCTCCAGTTATGACAACAGTTCCAGCTGTCATCCGACCAGATCTCCATCAAACTCTGAAGATAAATGAAATCAAATTGTAATATTCATATTGCAATATCAATGGCCTCCTTTAAAAGAAAACC
Source organism: Alosa pseudoharengus (assembly GCF_046254945.1). Taxonomy (NCBI): domain Eukaryota; kingdom Metazoa; phylum Chordata; class Actinopteri; order Clupeiformes; family Clupeidae; genus Alosa; species Alosa pseudoharengus. The sequence goes on along the minus strand of NW_027468576.1, from coordinate 5,686,380 downwards.
ATTAGAGTAAATAGTATTGTCCACACTACATGGATATTTCACTGTGTTGCAATAACAAATGAAACAGGAGCAACATTTTCTTTACAGATTACAAAATCACATAGTCCTCTGAAAAAGGATGAGGAAAAGCCTCAGGAAGGTAATAATTATTCTGACACAAATTTCTGCCATTAGAAAAGAGACAATGCTTCTCTCATGAAACATATTTAGCCAAACAGATTGGGAGCCTTGGGGCACAGATTAAAAAATAGCATAAAATCGAATCGTTTCATGTTTTGGATGGAGCTGATCCAAGCTATCCAGTAGAGAAACATGTAGCATCCACAAGATGGGGCTATAGATCAAAAAATGCATAATTATGAAGACAAACATGTAGAATTTTTTGCCAGAAATATGTGGCAGAGAATAACATGAGATTATCGCTTAATGATTCAGTCAGTGCTTTTTGTTGTTTTGTCCTAAAATAACTAAATATTCATCACTGTGTTCTCTGCATAATGAAACTTATTAGCACATATGCACAACCCCTCCCTCCATGCCACAGCCGAACTGTGACCACACTTATACCTTTCTTAATATAGTTATTTATATATAGATATATAGACTTTATTCTTGCACTGTTGCACTGTTTGACTTACTCATTTGCACCATCACCATGACACTCATTCACAAAGAGCACCTTACCTTACCTTATGCACAGAGGACCACAGGCTCAGTCCCTGCTTCAGTCATTGCAAGCGCACCTGATTGATTAATCACCCACTATGTGGATACTGTTTTTTAGAATTGATTTAGATTAAGTTTTTTTTAGTATAATTTGTATTTTAGTATATTTAGTATATTCTTTATGTTCTACAGTCCTTATTGCTTAGTTATACTTTTAATTACTTTTTCTGCTGTTAGTGAATGTGTGTGTGTATGTTGTCTGTATGCTACTGTGACCTTGAATTTCCCCTAGGGATCAATAAAGTATCTATCTATCTATCTAACTTGTTTTATGCATTTGTTCACAATTTATAGGCCCAAGAACAAGCAAAAATGCATGAAACAGTCTGGACGAAATGTGTAAGTGTATGATGTTGGGGAACACTGGTTGCTTATAATGCATTCTGAGTTACAGCATATGTCCAGAAACATCAGTGTAGTAGACAATAAATGCCTGTATAGACAGTGTTCTTGGTATTAAAAGAGTGTGCTCCCTCATGTCACTCTAACACTTAATCTCAGTGCAAAATGTCTCAGCAAGGAGAAGGAACTATAATAAATCTACATAAAAAACACATTTTGTAAAAAAAAACTTTTGTCAAGCATATACACGCACACACACAGTTCATCCACCTGCAATAGCGTAATTGCTAATCACATTTATTTTGCTGGTCTTTCTTGAGGGCTTGCTCAACATATCTGTCTGTATGAGTAATGTGTGTGTGTGTGTGTGTAAATTCCAAAAACAAATTGACATAACTTATAAACAAAAGAGATTCACAAACAAGCCGATACTGAATGACACCAGCCACAGTAAAGAATGCAGTTAAAAACGGATCCATTCTTCTGTATTTTGTAGGTCATACGAGTAAAACACATCTGCTATATGAGTGCATATGGATACACAGTATATTACTGCATCATGGGAAAACATGCCGGCTGTAGATAATATGGACATATGGATGCACTGCACTGTGATTGCTGATGTCTCTATGCTATTGTTGTGGCTTGGCACATTCCCATAATGCGTTCTGGAAGAGCTGATGGCCCTTCTGAGACCTAATTCACTCACACTATCTGAATAGCATGCTGGATTAGCCTCTTCCCACTGCCAGTGCTAGATTAGCTACAATACAGAACTGTGCAGTTTAGTTTAAATCCTTTTGCATTTCTACCAAAATCACAGATAAGACTGAACACTTTTTCAGTGTTTCTAAACTGTAGAATGACCAAATGAACTGTCCATACCTTCTGTTACCTTAACAAATACATATGCAGTATAACAGTATTTTAGCTGAATCACTCTGCCACAAATTAATCTGAAAAGGATATCCACAAGATACGTGGCTGCAGGGAGAATAGACATGCTGTTTAATTTGAGGGTTAATACGAAACTGAGTGCGCATCTTCTTCTCTCTTGCCAGGCTGCAGAACAGACTGGGCTTAACTCATCGGAGAGATAATGCGGAGTGAATCAAAGTGGTGGAAAGGTCAGCTCCAACCCCCCAAAGATAGGGATGAATTTTTAAAACTACACAGAGTGCATTTCTTGGATGGTGCCCCTCTTTCTACTGAAAGCCCGATAAGTAAATCTCCAAAGTATATCCTACTTGTTTGTGTGTGTGTGTGTGTGTGTGTGTGTGGAGTGTCATGTCCTGTTTGTACAATTGAAAATTGTTTCAAAAGCAAAATGTTTTATCTAACATTGATAATGGTGATCTATAATCCTGTATTACTGTAACATGCATCCTGTCAAATAAAAAAAATGTAATTTCTATCAGTGTGAGAGCTTGTGAGAGTGAGAGGACATGCCTATGTGCCCTGCTATGTGCACACACACTGTATGCTTTTGTGTACTGGAGATCTACAGATCGATAGGTGGGATGGATCCTGGGTTTCCTTATAACATCAGGAGGCCAAGGGCCTGTCACAGCATGTGGCCCTGCTTCCATTCCTCCTGTCTTTTCTTCATCTCTCACCCTCTCCAAGCCCCACCTCCCATCATGCTCTCGGTGTCCATCCTTATCTGTCCTCGAGTCTGTCTTTTACCCCCAGCTCTGCCTCTGTGTTTGCATGGCATCCAGGCTTGTTGGATCTGCAGTTTGCATTTCCTCTGCAAACTCAAGTCCATGCAGATTTTAATGGTGGTAATAAAACTACTGAAATGTAGCAATGGTATAAAGAGACAAAGGAGGATCGCCATGTTGTGAAGGAAAATTAAAATGATCCAAAGGACACCCATTAACATTTTTACTTGGAATTGACACAATGCCACATTAAACATTTGTGTCACATTACAGCACTAGTAATTCTAAAAATAATGCTTTACTTTCTTCACTGGCAAACATCAAGGTCTGATGAAGGGCTGTCCTCATCCAGTCTCATACCACTACAATGTAATCCCTGCATAAGCAGGGAAGCAGAGTGCTAGCCTGTCCGTGTCAGTACATACCAGGCATCTGAAGACCCATGGCTGCTTCCTCAGGCTTTGTGTAGATTTCTGTATATTTTCAGGCTTTTTGCCATTTTATTGAGATAGGACAGTGAAGAGAGTGACAGGAATCAAGTGGAAGAGAGACAGATGGGGCAGGATCGGGAAATGACCTGGGTCCCTGTGGGTACCTGAACCCACTTGTGCCACAGCGTTCAGTGTTGAGTGGATCCATAACAATTCATAAAAAATGATTTTTAAAAAAAACATTTAAAAGCTCTAAGTCCACCTTTTTTTCCAAACTTCAAACTGGTTATTATAGCATCTCACCTGACATGTTAGGCTACTGTTCAGAGTTAGTGTCCATCAGAGCCAAACTGAGTTTGTATACTTTAAGGGGACAGGATGTTCTAAACAGGGTTTATGGCCTGGTATATATGGAGGACTATACAGTGGCAGTCATAGAAAGCTTTTCTAAATGGCATCCCATAGGAAAGCAGGGAGGAGGCCACTACATTAATCTCCTAAACAGGACACGCACCAGCCCCTGGGGAGAGGGCCGTCTGTGGTCTGAAATGACAATGTGCTTGAGCAAAGGGCGACTGTCTTCCACCCTCTCAAGTTCTGTCTTTCTTTCTCTCTGAATCTTTCTCTCTGTTTCATGTATCTCTCTGTCCTTCATTTGTCTGAGGTTTGATATAATCTGTCTCTCCAAATAATTCATTATCAGTTCCTTTAACACTATAGGTGGTCTGCTTTACTTCAAGCTGCATGTGATTTATAAAAACCTAGGCAGGGTCATCATATTTCAGTACCTGATCATCAAGATCCACATCAGGATCAGATGGCATGAATTCGCCTTCACTGTCTGACATTGCTATACAGGGCTGAGGGGTCAGTAATTGTTTCTTTAACTAGCCTGTATTTCTGCATGCCTTTTCACCTTGGCATATACTCCTCAAAATATTGGCCACAAACATACAAAAACTGTAAGTGTGGCTGACAGATTGGTGGACTTTGACTAAAGGTGAAGGTATTAAGATATTATTAATCGTTATTGTCCTATATGTAAAAATTGGGCACTACTGCTAAACTACCAATCTACTTATCCACATGATCTCAAATACCTCTTCCTGTACACAGCTATGGATACAACTGATTGTAAGAGATGTATATGAAGCAATGAAGCACACTGACTCAAAAGAGAATGAGAATAAATGAGATCCCATTCACAATGGGACTCACAGTCACAGGACTAATGTAATTAGTTTAATGCTGTTAGGGGTAACAGCTGTCTTTACATTTGGGAAATGTTCATCCATTATTTATATGTATGTTTTTCATCACAAACTCCATAAAGGAGACACGACCCAAATTAAGAACGTTTACTCTGTATGCCACTCAAATGTCACTAAGTGAAAAGGGTGTGTAAGTCTGTAAATCCTGTTTTGGAGACTTGCACACAGCACTCCTAATGTTTGACTCTACAGACTATTTCAGGAAATCAGTTTTCATATCAAAAACATTATGGAACCATTTACTTTTTTCTGATACATAATTATGTAACCTGCAATATGAGAAGCAATGTCCTGCTGTAGTGAAACCTCACCTTCTCAAATGGAAGGCATGAATCCAAGAAAGCCTAAAACCTTAAACTTTAGGGTGTTATAGGGGATGAGGAACTAAATAAGTAGAAATAAGTAGAAGTTAACAATACACTGATGATACACTAATGTACTTTCATATAGCACCTCAATCTAATTTCATTGTCTCTCCTGGAAGAGAAGTCCTTAATCCCAATTCCACAGCTGAATACAGTATATCCCACAGTTGGCAGCCACATCTTGTTGAGTTCAAACCATTTCTTCTTCAAACCATCTGTTATGCTGCCAAATCAAACCGATGGAATACTTGAACACAACACCAAAAAGTCAGAGGATATATATCAGATGCTTCTGCTATTTCCGAATATGAATACATTATTGCCCTCACACCCCATTCTGTTGACTGATGACACAGAAGATGTGCAGCTAGAAAGCTTTTTAGGGCTAGGTTAGGTTTTTCACACCAGTGAGGAAACCAGTCTGATAACAACTAAATGCTGACATCATTCAGATATCACAAAGCATACTCTGCTGCACCACAGACAATTAGCTCACACCAAAAAACTGTAATGAATGATAGGAAGCTTATATAAAGCACTGCACTACACAGCTACTTGCAATACTTTTGTTCTAAAACCATGACAACTCTTTTAGACCTATGACATGATGGCAGCTACATACTTGTTCATCTGTTGCCATTTTCCACATTGCTTAGTAGTTAGACAAAAACACCCAGAAGAGTTAAGATGTATAGATCCATTAGAATACTAATGCACAAGATGACTAGCTTACAGTAGCTCAGGTCTGTGTCCAGCCTGGCCCCTCCCCACAAGCTCCCTGGCAATATATCAGGATTCTTCTCTCATCTTCCATAGCCTGAGGCCAGTAGCTGAAGAATACACTGCATTACCAACAACCACTACGCATGGACGGATGGACGCACACACGTACACGTACGCACACACACACACACACACACACACACACACACACACACACACACACACACACACACACACACACTTATCTATGACATTTCATAACAAGCTTAATTTGATGTTTCATTACATCTCACTTTGAAATATTTCCGTAAGATGTTGTATTTCAGCTTATGGCCAGAAAGTGGCGAGGAGATGAAAGACTACTGTCCCAATTTCTTCAACAATATTATTCACTAGCCAACCCCTGGATGGGGGAAAAGGTAGTCGGTGCTCCTTCAGACAAAGCCCATGGATCGTCAGGCTTCACCTGTTAGGTCACATTAATCTGGCCATGGAGCAGTCTCTAACTTTGCACTTCAGATCACAGTGAGGTGCCTGCAACTTTTAAACCCTGGTCTCTTAATAATTCAAATGTCATTCCTGCAACAATATTTTTCCATCACTGGGCAATTTCAGCCAGGTATTCACACTGAGATTTTCTCCCTTCCACCGCCCATCTCCCTTCAGAAAGCACTCATCTCTGCATGTTCTTCCTGAGGATACATACCCTGCTGTCGCAGAGCCACACACAGAGACATTAGCAGAAGAAGGATAAAAAAAAGAAGAGGAAGACTTTATGTAACTCTCTGGGAGGAAGCAGAACAGAATTCATCCAGGTTATGGACTGTGTCTACATCCTGAACGAGGATGATCAAATTGGTACATTCAACAATACTCATTTGCTCATTAGTTGAACTCATCAGCCAGTGACTCACGCATGTGCACGCTGTTTTTTCTTTTTTGGCAATTGAACACACCCACTCTAAGTAATTACGCCATAGTGTCTCTGAAGCATACTCAGATACTCTCCGAAAAGAAACAAATCTTAGTTTTTCTAAGTTTTGAAAACTTAAATGGACACACAACCAGACATCTGAAAGACTTGAAAAATAAAAGGGCCTCTGGAGCAGAATTTCTTCAAAATTAAACGCTATTATCATTTTGGTCACCAAGAAAGTGGTCAATGAAAACATCAACGTTCCATAAGCATTATTAACATCAAGATTCTAGATTGGGGTAATGGTATATCCATAGTCATATACAGTAGATAGTATTTGACCTGTAGTAACAGCCTATGGGTAAGTCCTTGTGATGCACAAAAACACATGCTTTGCTGCTCAACAGCATCCCAGTGAAACAGCCGTTCTCTTCCCTGAAGTGCTATATGTATTTTTAATACGGTAAGAGAGATTTCAGAACTGACTCAATATCATTAAAAAGCATGTCCCTCCAAAGAACAGAAAGGCTCTGCTTTTTCCCCACATCAAAAGGAAGCCAGATTGAGAGTGAATCCCTTGGTGCACGCTTTGGTGTTCTCCTGTGTGATGGCAAACCCCTGCTTTAACCACAAAGAACCTCATAGTAGGAATACATTCCATGTTTACATGACATGTTTTAAAGCCCTGGTTTCTCTAAATTATAGCCAGATAATTCTGCATAGAAGGCTAGGCCTAGGTCAATCCATTTTCAATATAATATCCTATTATGCTACATCTGCCCATTGCTGAATAGGCCAAAATGCTACAGAACCCAGCAGCAGACAGATGTGGAATGGCTTCATAGAAATAGGCTACACACTGACTCGCACACCTGTGACTTAACACCGTATAGCAAACGTAGCAGAATTACTTAGCATAATCATCACTGAGGAAGGGAATACGGTGAAGAAAGCCGAATGCAGCAGTCCTCATTACCAAACGTGTAAGGACAATGCTCACCACAACAGCATGCAGACCAACAAGGATTTCCACTGGGATTTGGAATGTAGCCTATAGCCACGCATCAAAGCTGTTGGACAGACATATGAAAAAAAGTATAGGCTACCAGACAAACCTATAATGAATGTCTCTTTGTATGCTCCTATTTGTAAGAAAATAAACAAGCAAGTAATTTACCACACGTTCAGGTATAGCCTAGGCCTTAATTGAGTTGAAAATTTCCCCATCACGCCGCCTCAGTTTTTCTATAGTAGCTATGATTCCAATTCCTCGGTAGGTATAATCATTTAGCCTAGGCTACTGTTAAAGCCTATCTTGTCCAATGCAACCCCTCTGTCAGCAACAAACAGGAAAACAAATCGACATGGTAATCAGCGAACATATGGGTCGTACAGAACAATAGAAAAGCATAAGCCTATAACGTAACATACATACCTTTGTCAAATGTCTAGTCTACTTCACGAAACAGAGCAATGTTTGGGCGCACCGAAACCAACGCTGTCAGCTCATTCAAACCCTTCACAGAGATCGCTCCTTTTCGATTGTTTCCACATCCCGCGTGGAGGGAAAAAAAACTTACTCGTCAGGACAATATGAAGGGTATTACATTTTTAACTTCAGATATTGCCTCGCGTTTAAGTGAAGTTCAGTGGCTACAAAGATGAATGTCTGCCTTCCACAGAAAAGCGAAGAGGGACCAGGGCAGATTGCGGCTCCGTACGCATCCGTCGATTCCGCCAAACGTCCCCCAAGAGGACCGCAACAGTCTCAGTGATGGATAGTATGTTCAATAAAGGTCATGGTATACACCCACAGAGGCGACCCAGACGGCACGTACCGTAGCTCTTTCACCGCCGAAAGACCAACACTATTCACCGTAATTACTTTTTGACGAAAACTCAAAAATATAAAACTATCAGATCTCTTGCATGCTCTGGTGAAACCACTGGGACCAAACACTCCGCTGCCCAGATGCAGTGATGACTGAATTGAACATGAAGTGACCGTGTTAACTGTGCGTAAGAGCCCAAAAGAAAACGTGAAGCCTACAGGCTGTTTGCGTTCATCGGGCAAGCCCTTTTAAAAGCCATTTTAAACACAAAAATGCGAAGACTTTTCAGCATTTGCCGTTTAAACCAATTAGTGTAAAAACAAATTGCACGATCAGATGGCTTATTTTTAAAGCCTGTAGATGCGTCTGTCCGAAAGTATCCTGCACCAAATGTAATCGAGATGTAGGATAACTGGACCAGTCACTGGAGATTATGACCAAAACATGGTCTACAACTTCGCTTGACTGGTGCGCAGCAGCTAAAACCAAGCATGTACTGAGCTACCGAGGAGAAGCGCACCGCCCCGAGGACAGCAATGAAATTACGCAACAACTGCCTTCAGTAGTAGCCTATACTTCACAGTAGTACTGAGTATTGATTGCTGGAGAAATCTTGACATGAGTCTCAGTCCAGACTACATGCGCTTCACGTTTAAATACGATGTGAGAAGCATCTCTTTCCCCCTAGGTCAATCTAATGAACTTGAACTTCAGCTGAACTTTTTATCCATGTCAAGGGGTTGAGCCACTCTTACATAGTCTGTAGTTTACAGTTTAGGCCTCAAAAGCAAAAGCATAGCTTATTCAAAGTGCAAGCTGTTTCTCAATAATAAAACTTTTCTTTCTTTTCTTGAATGCAGACACAGAATTGTTCATTCATGATACAGCGCTGCTTTCCCACCTTGGGGAGCAAAGACAACCTGGGATGTAGTGGGAGTCAGTCTCCATGGTAACGACTTTGCATCCTGATGGTCTGGGGATCTGCTCTGGTCAGAGGCAAGATAATGTGATTTCCTCTGCAGCAGCACGCTTTGTTTATGAGATCTGTATCTACCCAGTCTCAGTTGCAGAGTTACTCTACTACATCTGATCCCAGTGACAGCCCCATTAAGGGTAATGCAAAGATTTTGTGAAGTGGTACAAGACCTTGTGGATTACTTCCTCCCCTCCATGTTGACATTGAAAACAAGTCTCCACTTCAGATAAGATAAGATAATGTAGGATTATATGATCAGCATATTACTAACAAGTGCATGATTACTAGAAATGATGCAAGCAAGGACCACTGGAAATTCCATTAAGCCTAACACACCAAAATCTGCTATACACGTTTTATTACAAGAAATTACAGTCATAAAACTTCTCTTTAGATCCTCAACTTGTGCAAGTTCATTCCAATGGCCGATGTTCCTTGTGCAGCTTGGCTGGGCCATTAAAACCCGATTGACGCAAAGTGCGTCAAAAACACACCCTTTCTTCTCTGTTACATTGCTCCAGAAATGTTCATCGCAGCGAGATGAAACCTTTAATGCATGACAGAGCAGAAGTGGGGCTTTCCAAAGAGACTACACACTTGTCTGTACGATCAAGTATGAAAATAAAAAAAAAATCATGAAATTAAATAAAATTGCATCATATTTACAGTCTATACTTCTCTGCGTTCACCTGCACACCCATTACTCTCGTTTGAATTACTCGCGGACCCGTGATCGGATAGATATGCCATGCATGTCAGATGAAAGAGGAGACTCAGAGCTATCATTTGATACCAAGTACATCTATAACTGGGTTATAAAACAGACGAAGTGACGGCAAAATAATAACTTCATATAGCTGGACTTACCCCACGTTTTTGTCTGTTCTTGTGGCAAAGCATGTTTATAATCCAACGCTATCGTGTGTTTCTCTATGGCAAAGCATGTTCATAATCCGGTTTTGAGATCCTAGCAAATTCCTGCATGGCATCCAATTCAAGGCTCACATTGCATCCCAATTTGTTCAACAAAGAAACACCTTTTTTGCCTTTACTTTGTTCATGGCAATGCAGTAAAAAGTTGAGAATCATACCATAGTGCATACACCATACGCAGGCTAACACGCAACCTCGGGTCAAGTCAGGTCAGATCAGTTCGTGTCACAGATATGGAGCGCAGAAAGGTCATTTTTAATCACTAAATAAAAAATGCCATTTATTTCCATAAATCACACACCACATATTTCTGTAAATTGCTCAGCCTCAGAGTAACCCTCCAACATGGCAATTATATTGCCCGATTCAGGACAGTCTGCCCTACACATACATGAAATGCATGTAGAGCTGTGAGCTTGCTGTGGTGAGATACATGTCGAAATATAAGATTTTTTTATAATATGCTTTTTATATTTTAATTCTTTAAAAATCAAAATAAAATCAATGCTAGTACTAATAGATGAAATGATGGCAGATCTGGATAGCCTAGACTCTCTTGAAAAAAACAATATATAATATGTGATATATAATATGTGTGTGTGGCACTTACATGAATAAATCCTTATGAATAAAGGTAGTGAAAATGCCCTAAAAACAGCTTAGGTTCTAAGGGTTAAGTATAGGTCTCTTGCTGACTGAGACAGGATTTCATCCAGGATTTGGCCTGTGCTCAGATCCATTCATTTTGCACTTGGTAGCAAGTTCAACAAGCTTTCAGAATAGCATCAGTATATTCCCCTTGCTTTCAGATAGGATCTTAGCTGAAAACCCCCCCTCAAGATTGCCTGGGTTGGGCCAGATCTCTCTCCTGTGGACTTATGGCTTCCATCTGGACTTTGCATGTAATGTCATTAATTGAGAATGATTCAAGGTGATGTTTAGCCCAGGCCAAATTGACCCTGTCTACTAGATTTGAGTTTGGGAAATTCAGTTTAAGTCAGTCCATTGAGAAGTGGTCTATATGCCCGGTCAAGATGTGTTCGGGTCAATCAAATCGTTTGGGCAGGCTGTGATGTAGTCATCCACCTCAACCTGAGTACTGTATGCTTTAATTGAATTTGTTTACAACTAGAAGGCAGCCGCTATAGAGAAGTGAGAGATGTTTAAATTCCGCTGTTAAGATATTGACAGCACATCAACTTTAAAAGACAAACAGAAAACAGCAATTAAGGTATTTGTCTCCCTTCAGGATTTACATATTTCATTGCTCTGATAGGTTAGGTCTACTCAATTTCAGAGAAATTCTCCCCCCCTGTATCGGTTGAATCAAATCCAAACGCTGTGTTACCAGACTCAATTTCTGAATGCCAGGCTAGGTGATGTTGCTTCCTTTTTACTTCAAATGTTCTTCTACATCCAATGTGAGAACTTAGTACATAAAAAGAAAAATGGAAACCAAAGCACCCAGTAGGCCTATGTTTTCAATTAGGGGAGGGACACCAAGACTTATGGCTACCAAAGGCAATGCTGAATCACAACAATTCAGAATCCATCATGAATTCTGATACATGATACTATTTTATAAATATGTTGACATACAGGAATAATGTGCGGGGACCACATATGTAACCTTAGATGAGTACATGAACCCAATGCCGACATAATATAAACATACATTATATCCAAGCCAATGGTAAATATTATCATGTCAATGTATGACTAATATGACTAACTTCAAGGAACCAATATTGGTATACTTGCCCTACACTTTGCTTCCACATTACTGCCATGTCACAGTGAGTAATGAACATTCTTTCTTGCAGAGTTGAGCCAACTAGAGCAGTGCTTTATATTTAGCAGCTGGTGTTGAATTTGAATCGATAGAATGTTTTTTGTGTTCTTTTCTATTTGGCATGTTCTGTGCAAACAGCAAGCCTCTGACTATCAATTACAAGGATAGCCTGCATTTGCTTCTGTGAGAAGGGAAACCATAAATGACTTCTCTTATTCATCATGCTAGATGGTCCATACCTACATGTTCTGCATATGGAATTCCCTACCAGCCCTGATGTAAGACAAATGCAGCCTATAACTGATGTAGTTGTGATCCCGATTACAACTAGTGCATACAACTACGTGAAAGTATGTGTGTGTATTTGTGTATGAGCAACATCATTATGAGCATGTAATGTCCTCTCTGTTTTGGCTCCAATTACCAGGTTTCAATGTGAACCATTTCTAGATGACCAGACATCCTCAAGGGTCCGTGCGTGTGGGCTTGTTAAGGTCCCATTAGAGCTCTAATTGGCCTAATAAGTCTGAGCCAAGGGCAGAGAGCCTGTGGTGAATATATGAGGATATGCCAGGCCTCAATCAGCACCCCTGTCAGAGAGGCAATTTCACCAAATACAAGCTGTGCAGGCAGGCTGCGGATACACAGTGTCCAATGTCATGTTGCATCTCTCATTTAACATTTCTGTATCATGCACTTCAGTGGTGACTCACCCACAGGGAAGGCTTCAGAAGACGTGAATATTTTAGGAGACAAAGCAGGGAGTCTGACATGAAAGACAAGAAAACCGGGATATGTAGTGAAAAGTGTGTGAGCGTATGCAAAAGAGAGAGGTGGAGGAAGAGTGAATGAGATAGGGAAAAAGGGTTTTATGGCAATACATAACCAACCAACATACTTATTCCAAACCATGTTCCCAAATACTCCATATTTTTCTTTGATGGGGAAAAAAGAGAAATACAGAATCAGTCAAGAGGGACACAGAATGGTTGAGTATGAAAATGTCTTCTAAAAGGGTACGTAGGACCATTCTGAGTGTGGTGTGGCTGGACAGAGATCAGGTATTGACCAGCTCTCCTCTGTAGTCCAGTGCGATCGATGCCTCCTGGAGGCTGAGCAGATCTAAGGGAAGATGACAGGAAGGTGACTGCAAGGTCAAAAAAGCTTGATAAAAAGTACACAGTGTGGGAGATAACTACTACTACTAATAATAATAATGCATTTTATTTATGGGTGCCTTTCTCAACACTCAAGGTCACCTTACAAAATCAACAATAAAACACTCAGTCCATCAAACAAGCAATCAGAAAAACATGCAATTAATGCAACATGCAAATAACATTATCAACTAGAAAATGTAATTCCAGGGAATTACGAGTGCATGAAAATGCAAAAATGGCTGCTGAATGAAATATTGTTGAATATTGTCTAAAATATAATCTAAGTAAAAAGATGGAGGTCAGATAGAGAAAAAAGCTGGTGGGGAGCCATAATTGATGACAGCTTACAGTTGGAATTGCCGAACAGTTAAATAGTTGAGTAGTTTAAATAGTTAAATTATTTTATAGCAAATTATTGTATTGAGGACTTATTTTGAAGTTGAAGTTGTGGGCAGAGGAAACAGTTGGCGGGAGTCCTAGTTGATGACAACTGACAGTTTGAAAGGCTGAACAGTTAAATAGTTGGATAGTTAAAATGGTTAAATTATATAAAATGGAATTATTGTAGAGAGGAGTTTTACTTTGAAACAGTTGTGGGCAGAGGAAACAGTTTACGGGAGTCAAAGTTGATGACAACTGACTGTTGCTAGAGTAGTTATGGTGGTTGCTATGCTGGTTGCTAAGTTAATGTTGGTTGCTAGGTTTTAACTGTGAATGTGGTTGCTAGGCTGTTGCTAGGGTACTTGAAGTCGTTTCTAGGTTGTTGCTAGGGTTTCCATGGTAGCTACTATCAGAAATAAAGGAGTTACTACAGTGATTTGCTAGTATAATCATGTTGGTTGCTATGGAAACTGACATAGATGCTTAATTTCAATGGTTGCTAAATTGGTTGCTAGGTAGGTGGTGGTTTAATATAGTAGGCTAGAGGCATAGTTGATGATAACTGACAGTTGGAATAGTTGAAAAGTTAAATAGTTGGATAGTTTAAATGGTCAAATTATTTAATAGGGAATTATTGTATTGGAGACTTTTATTTTGAAACAGTTGTGGGCAGAGGAAGCAGTTAAACAGGATCTGTAGTCTTAATAGAGCCAGATTGTATGCTTAAAGCTTGAGACAGACAGTTGCTGGAGGTGGCCGGAACACTTGGCATAGGATTCTAAGTGCCCTACTGTGATGTCATAATCACCAATGTTAAGTCTAGGGGACATTTTTAGTAGTTTTTAATTAATAGTTCAAAAAGTATAAATGTTACAAAGTTGAAAAATACATAGCTGAAGTCACCTAAGTAAGACCTACGCAACACAGTTTGAACGAAGTTTCTACGTCAAACGGTTGAAGCTGAATTAAACGCACAAATACGTAGAAGAAAAATAAGAAGAAATCGGATAACAGTAGAGTGCATTTTCATGCCCTCTAATAATGTATATAATACAGAGCAGAGTTAGCGAGTGCAGGCCACCACGCGAAAGTGCGTGACTGTTTGTAACTGTTTGCTTTCTGTTTACTGTGCTTTTTTACTGAGGGCATTCATATTAATCATTGATATCAATTGCAACAGCCAGAGAAATAAAAAAAAAAAATTTATGAAAAGGAGGATCTCTGACCTACACGCAATAGCCCCAGCGTCAAGAGACTCTAATAATGTAGCCTATAGCCTATAACACGAGCACTAGGTTAAGCAGCGCTTCCGTAGCCCTATGGAGAACACGTCGCTATGCACATGAAGAATTGTGCCAGCATCGCCGGTTCGAATCCTGCTTGATGACGTGGCCGCCGCTGTCACGCGATCTCCGGTTAATTTTACCGCTGTTCAGTAGTCAGCGCAATCGCGAGTCCATGCGTGCGTGCGGGCACGCGTGATCTCTTATGAAGCCAAGTGCGTGACTGTTTGTAACTGTTTGCTTTCTGTTTGGTGTGCTGTTTACTGAGGGCATTCATATTAATCATTGATATCAATTGCAACAGCCAGAGAAATAAAACATTTTTTTTACGAAAAGGAGGACCTCTGACCTACACGCAATAGCCCCAGCGTCACGAGACTCTAATAATGTAGCCTATAGCCTATAACACGATCACTAGGTTAAGCAGCGCTTCCGTAGCCCTATGGAGAGTCGCTGTGCAAAGCACATGAAGATTTGAGCCAGCATTGCCGGTTCGAATCCTGCTTGATGACGTGGCCACCGCTGTCACGCGATCTCACGTTAATTTCACCGCTGTCCAGTAGTCAGCGCAATCGCAAGTCCATGCGTGCGTGCGGGCACGCGCAATCTCTTATGAAGCCAAGTGTGTGACTGTTTGTAACTGTTTCCTTTCTGTTTGCTGTTTTTTTTACTGAGGGCATACATATTAATCATTGATATCCACTGCAACAGCCAGAGAAATAAAAATCAATTTTACAAAAATGGAGGACACCGCTGTGCCGCGGACTTTGACCTACACGCAATAGCCAACGTCACGAGACTTTAAAAGAGAACAAGAGAAAGGGTGGGGTCATTATAGTCAAAGCAAATGAAAATGAAAGAGAGTAAGGGGAGCAGGGGCGGACTGGGACCAAAAATCGGCCCTGGCATATTTGGCCCAAGCGGCCCTCAAATCGGTCTGGCACACCTAATTAAATACAAAATCTTTGCATTACCCTTAAATATGCATATATTTTCAACTGTCATGGAGCACTGAAAGTGATGTAGGCCTCATTGGCTATCACTCTGACTGATCAGAGGTAGCCATGGAGCACATGATCTCCATATTCAAGTAGCCTAGGCTATACAAGCAATTATTAAAAAAGAGTTTCTGCTTGAATTCAAAGTACAGTATCATTTCAAATTATTCAATAGGCTACATTTAAACTATACAATGCTCAACTGACAGCAGCACCAAACAGTTACTGAAGCCTATGTGTAAAGAGATAAATTACCTAGATTGTCGTAGACGTTAATCACTGTAGGACAACTGAAACATCACGAAATAAACAGGGCTGTTGCTGGAAATATTTTATTCCTGTAGGCTATACTACATTGCTGGTACATTTTGGAACATTATAGCTACATTAACTAATTATCTTTAATGTCTTCCAGTAGCCTATCGTATAGGTTACTGTATATTAGTTGGCTTGTGCATGAATATTACTTGATGTTTTGTAGCCTACATTTCTGTCAGTCTACAGTCTTTTAGCCCATCTTTACCATGATAACCCTCCCAAGATAGAACCCTTTCGATGCTCTACTTTGAGAGACCAACCACCACTCATGCCATCGATGTTGAATTTTGGGCGTCTGACGGAAACTGATCAATCTGACCAACAATTAACATCGATTTGACACTGGGGTTTGCAAATCATTCATTTAGAACATTTAAGTTGGGCTATTTGTTATTATAATCACAGCACAGCCTTATCATTACCATTACATTATCACAATTAATAAGTCATCATAATCATCATCGTCAGCATGGCATGTCACACATAACCTGCTCCACCACTGAGTTCTTATCATGTAGCCTCAACTAGGCTCCACCACCTGCTCACTGTATGCTTGCTTACATCCCCGTTCAAACTCAACAAACTTCAACATGTTGCTGACAAAATCCTGGCTCTGAGCCAAAATGCGAGGGGTGGGGCCTGACGTGAGCTGTTATTGGATCAGTCGAGTGTCAATATGGAAATGTAACCAATGGGCCGCTGATTGTCCTACCTTTGGGCCGATCGTTGGCCAAAATTATTAAATTATAGCCTATTCTATCAGCCCAAAAGGTGCGTCGGCCCACCAGGAAAATGCCCGGTATGCCAGATGGCCAGTCCGCCCATGACGCGGAGTGTTGAATGTAGTGGGGCAGAGAGTTCCAGAGGTGGGGGGCTGAGCGACTGAAAGCTCTAGACCCCACTGTAACCAAACGAGCAGGTGGGAGGATGAGCTGGGTGGAGGAAGAGGACCTGAGAGAACGGGTGGGTATGGAGGAGCTCGGTGAGATACTGAGGGGCAAGATTGTTGATAGCTTTGAAAGTAAGGAGGAGGATCTTGTAAATGATGCAGTATTTGAAGGGGAGCCAATGAAGTTGCTGCAGGACAGGTGTTATGTGACTGATGGAGGGGGTTCTGGTTGTGCTGTGAGAATCATGTTCTTTGATTTCTCAAGTGCTTTTAACACCATCCAACCCCTCAGACTGGGAGACAAGCTCTTGCAGATGGGTGTGGACGCTCACCTGGTAACCTGGATTACAGATTACCTGACCGAGCGACCACAGTTCGTCAGACTAAAGAACTGTCTCTCTGACACTGTGATCAGCATCACCGGAGCGCCACAGGGAACTGTGCTCTCTCCAGTCCTGTTCACCCTGTACACATCTGACTTCTGCTACAACACCGAATCATGCCACATGCAGAAGTTTTCTGACGATACTGCAATTGTGGGGTGTATCAGGGACGAACAAGAGGAGTACAGGAGCCTGGTGGAGGACTTTGTGCAATGGTGCAAACTCAATCACCTTCAACTCAACACTTTAAAGACCAAGGAGATTCTGCAGGTCTAAGCCCGCTCTGCTACCAGTCTCCATTGATGAGGTCAATGTGGAGATGGTAAGCACCTACAAGTATCTGGGTCTCCACCTGGACAACAAACTGGACTGGTCAGCCAACACTGACGCACTCTACAAGAAAGGGCAGAGCAGGCTGTACTTCCTGAGGAGGCTGCAGTCCTTCAATGTGTGCAGCAAGCTCCCCAGGATGTTCTACCAGTCTGTTGTTGCCAGAGTTGCCATCTGACAAAAAGACCCTGAACAAACTGATCAACATCTTGGACAATGAATGTCATCCACTCTACAGCACTATTAAAAAGCAAAAGAGCTTGATCAGCTGGAGACTTCGCTCACTGCCATGCACAACTGAAAGGCTGGGAAAGTCATTTGTCCCCAGGGCCATTGAACTGTTCAATGCTTCACTAAAGGGAAGAGGAGAGATAGACTTCTCTGCATAGTCTGTCTGCCTCTCCACCCTCTCCATGTTTGAGTACTGACTACCCACTACTGCTTTACTACTGTTTTACTACTGTGCACAGCCTAATGTTTTTACTACTGTTCTACTGTTTTCATGCTATATTAGCACACATGACCAATGGCTTCTGCTACAATACTGAATGGCTGTAACCCTATTACCTCAACCTATTCTTGCACTGACATAGTTTTTTATATTACCTTGTCTACATTATACTTTACTCTCTTATTTGTCCATATTATTTATGCTGGTCTCTAGACCTTATTCTTGCACTGTTGGATTACTGTTGGACTACTTTTTGCACCTTCACCATGATACTCACTCTTTTGAGCACCTCACCATGCACACAGAACTACAGGCCAGTCCCGGCCCTGTCACTGCAAGCGTCTCATGCTTGATCACCCTCAAGCACACAGTATATTTAGTATTTAGTTTAGTTAGTTTTTCTTATCTTCTACTGTCTCTATTGTATAGTGGAGTTTGGTTATATGTTTATACTTATATTTACCATTTCTGCTGTAAGTTCATGTTGTGTGTGATGTCTGTATGCTACTGAGACCTTATATTTCCCCTTGGGATCAATAAAGTATCTATCTATCTCTAGCTAATGATGCAGGCAGCAGAGTTCTGGACTAGTTGTAGTTAATGGATGGATTTGTCAGGTAAACCATAGAGGAGAGAGTTGCAATGGTCTAGGCGGTCTTGAGAGTAAAACCTATTTTGAGCATTTCTTTCAACAAGATGCAGAAATGGGGGGGTAGCAGCAAGGTGCCTCCTGATCACAGGAACTCCCCTGTAGGGCTACGGGGAAACTAGCCTACTTCTGAGAAGCCCGAAAAACTGCTGGGTGGTGCTTGGAGAGATGGTTGACTATTACTGATTAAATGTGAAGTTCGTCTACAATAAAGCTGCTATCTTTGCCCATAAAAGGAGATGCCGTATCTTGTGATTTTTCCTATGGGAAAATAACATGGGGATTTTGAATTATCGCACCTGTAAAACTCTCGCAGGGACAAAGAAGTCTGAAATGCAGATGTTTTGCTCTACACTTATCCTCTGCCTTCGAATGTGTACAGTGATCTTCAGTACGTTAAGATGGTGAACTTTGCATCTATTTGCAATCTATTTGCATTTCAGTTTCATCTCACAAAGAAATGACAATATGCAATTATAAAAGAATTATTTATTAGCAAAGATGTCATTTTTTCTATTACATTTTGTTCTTTTTTGAAGGCAACGGTAGTTGAAATCAAAGAAAAAATTTCTGAACAGTAGAACAAATAATTCAAATACATTATTGTATTTGGTCACAACATAACACACGTTTAAAAAAATCTTCGTTCAAAACGTTTTGCACTTGATAAAATTAAAATGAATTTGCCTTAAACTTCAAAATCAGCCACTGAAAACATGGAATGAATGACAATCTACTGTGTTACCGTAATTGTGGAGATTGTACTCGAATGACTCATGGAAACATTCAGTCTTTTACACAATTCTAACACACAACGAACTGTTCTACACAGTACAATCCAGCTCCTAAAGACCTTTATGGATTCTTACAGATCTAGTAGATTCTGCAAGGTTACCATTTGAGGAAGTGCAGTCCAGCGGCCATTCGAGTGGCCGGTCTCAACGCCAGCGGAGAGGCGTGGTGTAAGAATAGTTTGTCCGGGCTGATCCGACCCCCAGGGCTGATCATCGGGAAGATTAAACCTGGAACAATCGGAGTGGATGGTTCCACACCTGAAATGGCACAAGACACTTGGTGGCAGATCTGATACAGGTTTTTGACCTCTGAATGACAGGGGACTTGTGCCGAGTCATTCTGTAGAGCTCTTTAGATGCTTGAGAAACATGCTTCATTCTGCCAGATAAAATGACCACTGAATTGCATGACCAGTGCAGGTTAATAATCCTAAACCACATACCTTTTTTCATTGCCCCCACAAAATACCAAACAAAAACAACAAAATCTATAGCTCTATAGCACAATAAATCACATTTTCAAATATTGCTTTTACAACCAAATATATTTTTCTATTTATAGAACCAAGAGCAAATTTGGAGTTCATTTAAGAAACTTTCTGGGATATTAGCTTATTTGCTGTCTAACCCAGAGTTAGATAAGAGCATGCGTGCGTTCTATGTACGTGCAATAACCCAGTCTGACACAGTTAGCCTACCTTTGTGTAATTCACTGGAAGTGGGTTAGACTGAGGGAGGTATTATATAAAACTGGAGAGAGTGACTAAGTCCCACCCCCATTCATTTCAATGGACCATGCTAGGCTAGCTACTTCAGCCATAAAACTTTGAAATAGACCGCAGCCATCTTTATGAAAATGGCATTTTATGGGCACTCATTTCTGGCACCAGCTAGAATTAGCCAATTAGGTTCCACATTACAGACTTGATGCAACAATCGTTGATACAGTTTGAATATTCTCTCAGAGGAAAATAAGTTGTTCAGGAACGCGCTTCACCTACCCTCGCTATAGGCGCGAATGTATTTCATTGGTTGGGATAACATTTTGGGGATGGTGGTGTAGAAGTATATCTATAATGTGATGTTCATATGTGATAATATAATAAACACGGCGAGTTAATATTGAGTAAGGATTCACTTTAGGCTATACAAATAACAATCTCTAAATGCTTTGGACTGACTGTATTAGGCTATTAAGTGCGCAGTAGACTATCCAACGAAAATGACTAGATGACTAAAAGCGCACACCCCTCAGGCGTATTGTGGTTCGAGCGACCAGGCATTTCAAGAGTCTGCAACTGCTGTCACTATCAGAAACTTTCCTTTGTTGCCATCTAGGCTATTAGTAAAGGGGACAGAGAGGGTTGTTGGAGATTTGGCTATTGCCTAACTGGCAGCCTGACCATTTAAATCAAATGCCTAATCATGTCAATGTTGCAGGAAAGCAAACTAAAAAGACATTTATTCAGTTTTTCTTTATTTAGTTTTTCACAGGGAGACATAGGTTACATGATCCCAACGCTGCATTGTCATGGACTACAGGTAGGAACTAGCCCGTGCGTTTTAAAATAGTTTTCAGAGCTTACACGACACCACGAGTAGGCTAATAATTGGATTTAGGTCATTGTTACACATTGTTGAATGGTATTACACATTGTTGAATGGTATTTCACAAAGGCAGAATTAAGACATCCAAGATAAGTGATAAATAAAAAAAAATGCAGAAAATAGCATCATTCACACAAGTGAACAACAGCTTTTGATACACTGACAATGAAATCAAGTTTTCCTTTTTTGAATGGGGAATCATTAGCCTGGGTGCCATTCCGAACTTAGTCCTGGGAATCATGACTATTTCTGTAAAACAGCAGGAGTAGGTGTGGTAGACCAACTGAATGCAAATTTACGTATGCACCCTCTTGTGATTGCTTCCTTATCTCGGCACGCGACAACGTCATTAAGAAAGCGCTGGCCACTGCAAAGATGCACATATACGACTCTGTATACCTTTATATTGGCTTTATAACCGAATTCGTTGAAAACACCTTCGAAAAATTGCCCCTCCATTTCCGATTAACTACTACAATAGGCTATTCATCAAACGTCTATCAACAAAAGAAGCAAACAACGAGTATATTAATAATTATAAGGCTATCATAATTAAAATGATAACCATATGGTAGTAAGCAGATAATCTGTTGTGTTTTGCGTAATCCAAGTAGGCAGTTGATTTATTTGTCGTCTACCAGAAATGCTTTACCAACATGGATGCGCAATGACGCTCGTGCCCAGCACTAAACTTGTGCATGAGCGGTAATCTACCAATCAGCATGTAAAAACTGGTGCCGGAAGTGGCAACCATGTCACACCATGTTTTAAATATAGCTATAGCTTGGTCTTAACATATCTGCTGTGAAAAGTTCAGAGCCATAGTTTCAGTCATTTTGAAAATGTATCTTCTGCTAAGTTTAACTCAGTTAGCACTTACTGTTGTCAATGTAAAGTGGATGTGTGAATTTGAAGGATTTAAACCGTGTGTGCTCTACCTGTGCGGCAGATTTGCTCTGGCTTAAGATCACGGGTGTGGATTCTGGAGAGTGCAGGTGGTGTGGGGTCCTGGGGTGAGGTCTCCCTCCTAGGTGATGACACCTCCACTGGACAACTCTCCACTACAGGAACTGGCCTGGGCAATGATTCATGCTGAGGGTCAAGAAAGAGTGTCGACAATCAGAGGCTGAAAATGTCACCACTGTAGAGAGAAACAGCCTTTCATGACAAAAGAGCCTCATGGTGAGACTGGTGAATATGCCAAACTGCACTGCCAGTTTCCTTTCTCCCAGGTCACAGGTAGACTGTTGATTTAGTCACAATAGTGCTTACAACTCTAAAATACATTGATGACATGGAAGTACTAAATGCTCTGCATTTAACATTCAGATTATAATGTTATTTGAGTATACACCAAAGAAGCAGCCTGCTTGCATCTGTGTGTGCATCTGTGAGTGTGTCTGGGAAAAAGTGTGTGAGCAAGAAGTATGTGTATGGTCTGGAGCCAGTTACATGATATCTTTTGAAGATTTTTTTACGTAGAAAAAGTTCCCGGGGCTATGAAAAAAAAAATACATGCAGATATTTTCCAAGAGAAATGGGACCATGCAAGATAATGCATCCCCCCCCCCCCCATTTCATTTGCATTTTTTCTCCCTGAGGTTCAGGGGAAAAAATGAGATTCACATGAAATGCATTATACACAGAACAAATCCACTGAAAGGGAAGCACCACGATTGTGGCTTATAAGACCACACACATCCACCCTCCTGGGGATGCAAAAAGCAATACTCTAGTAAGGCCAGTCATTCTGGCATGTCCTCAGTGTGGTTTGGTTTCCCAAGGAGATGTGCAATATCACAGAGGACAGGGCCAATGGACAACATCAGCATGAATCATTTAGCATTCTGTCCCACGTTCTGATGGGTTTTTCTCAAAAGGACAAAGAATTGGCCCAGATGAATTCCATTTCCTCACTGATGTCATGATCTATTATTTATACTTGTGGTGAGGTGGGCGGAGTTCATTTGGATGCAATAAAGCCATGCCTACCGTGGGCTCAGGCTCGCTGGAGTGAATCATTTAGCAATTGTGAATATCTGATCAGGGGGGAGAGGTGCAGAGGGCTAGAGGGGTGCTGAGGTCTTCGGCAACTAACTTAATCTGCAAATACAACTATACAACCTAAGAGGGAAATGCAGTCAACAGCAGAGCGCCTTTCCAAACATAAATAAGAGAGCAGCAAATGAACCATATCAGCATTTGCCATGCTATTAAAACTGCAGCCATGCTTCTACTCATCCTGACTGACCAGGAACATTCAGTCTAAGTGCTCAAGGAGGCTTACCAGAAAGACAGTTCACTGTATTTCATAAATATATGGAAATAGATTATTTCTGTATTTGTACGTATACAACAAAAAAAGTACATTTAACTTGTTCTTAAGGAAAGGCCAGGAACCTAAACTGAGCTAATGGAACCCTAGCTGGGAGAATGCGGTTTGTTTGACTTACTGTTTAACTAATCTCATATTAAGTTATGCAGTTGCGAGTTATGCAATTGAGTTACTATTTAAACTACTGGCGAGGTACTTTACATTCCCAGTTATATTTTAGCCTTGCACACAGCCTAAATCTGACTCCTTCATTTTATAGGTTGACACACAGCTGACCTACAATTTCATACAGCCCCGAAAAGGCTGAAATATTACACATTTCGGCCAACTAGCTAGAAAATGAATCAGCCCTGGCTAAAATGCGGCATTATTAGGAAAAGATAGTATAACAACCATTTTCCTCTAAGGATTTTAAATTAGAGGCGCAGAGGGCCTTTCTGCATGCCCTCCCACTGCAAAAGAGAAGATCACATACATATTTAACCATTTTAAAGAGCCTGGTTATGGGACACTACTGGTTTACATTTATTCATTTAGCAGACACTTTTAATCCAAAGTGATTTAAACATGTCAATTACATTAGCAAAGTGCCTTGCTCAAGGGCACAACAGTGGAAGCCGGGAATTGAACCCACAACCTGCCAGGCTACTGAATGCTAGCCCAGCTCCTTAACCACTACGTTACTACCGCCCCATAGGTTTGCAAGACATGGGGCACATGGTTACTTAGATTAACAACACATTTAAATACTGCTTAAACAGAGTATTAGAATATTTATTGACATTGTTAATATTGACTCAACTTCAATTAAGCACCCCACATCATCACATACCCTTTACCATATCTCACGATTGGCAAATCAACCCAGCTATTAGGCTAACTGAAATAAAACCATCCCAATCTCTAGGTATGTTGAAGGGTATGTGATGATGTGGGGTTATTTTAATTCCAAAGGCCAAGGGAACTTTATCCGGATGTATAGTACCATGGATCCATGAAATAACTGGCCTTTAAAAATAAAAATCTGCCTGCTTCTATGGGAATTTAACATTTTGAATATTTGAATATGAATACTTTTTAATGAAAAACATTTATTTATTTACGATACATTATTCATTCACAAAGAAAATTGGTGTCCTTAAAGGTTGGACACATATGAATGGTACCCTTAGTAATACAGATGTAACTATTTAAAGGCACACTATGCAGGTTTTTTAGCTTAATATGCAAGTTTTTTAGCTTCATTTACCTTCATTTACCAGCTTCAGAGTCATTGGAATGGTTATATGACTTTTTTCGGGTTGAATGGTGGCCGTCTAGCTTCCCCCTAGCGCCTGTGAGCGGAAATACCACCCTTGCAACTGTGGGCCGACGGCCTCAGTGTCAGGAAGTATAACGAGTGTAACGAATTGCTTTACTGCATTCAAATACACATACACGCCAGGCACCGGCTAGAAAAAGGTAGCGATGGAGTTTCTCAGCCATTCATCATGACGGAGCAAGCGAAAAATAAGCAAAAACCGAAAAAAAAAACAGTAAGGAAATTGCCAATACTGCATAGTTTACAGGGCATATGCGACCTAATTTTTCAAAAGTGCGACCAGCTATTTGAGAGAGGAAAAAGTGTCCGCATTGAAACTCTACCTTTGGTTCAATAACAAACACATATTTGGCCAATATCGTGGTTTAAACAAATCACAGATAGTGAAGGGCGGGACCTCCCCTCTGATTGGCCGTGGCCCAGTGCCTGTGTGTAAATTTGAAAATGTGTGTGCTGCAGAGAGAGAGAGAGAGAGGTCAGAGACTGCTTTTCGGCGGCTGGCAGCAGCAAACCGATCAGACGAGCCCGAGATGATGATCAAGTTTATCGTTGCCTACGATAGGCCTAGTGAAACTTCCCTTCACCAAGTTCAGTCCGAAATAATTATTCACCAGAAAAATAGTTTGTAAACCCGTACGTACAAGAATACCACTTGCGGCAAATTTAATGGAGTCATTGCAGATGAAAAGACGTATTAAAATTGCGAACAATGCATACAAGGCCTTCGCGAACGACAGAGATACAGATATCGCCTAAAAGGAATGAGTCATTGACCGCAGTTACATGCAGGGAGTAACCCGGTTTTCAACAGCAATATTCGTTTTGCGCGCGAGTTGTGTAAACTCATTCCGTATATATATTAATCCGGTATTTGGCGCAAACTGAATATCGCTGCTACATTTAAAGCCTGAATATTCCCTGCATGTATAACTGTGGTCATTGCCATGCTCTATCTAAATGTATCATTGAATGGACACATTTAGATCGAGCATGGCAAGTCATTGCAATAGCCTATAATAATAGGCCTACCATTTTGTTACTGCATTAACCATAGTGATGTTCTTATTAAAAATGTAATACTAAAATTAAAAACTAATACTAAAATTAATACTAATACTAAAATTAAAAAGTAAATTGCATTGTGGGACTGTCAAATGATTATTGCAATCATCATTGCAAAATCACATAAAAATCCCCCAGGCTACTTGGAACATCTCTTTAAATTGTGCTCAAATACATTTCTATGGAAGATGCTAGCATGGCGAGCTGGTTTAGCCAAGGCCTAAAGATCATGAAGGATAGTATGTAAGACACTGAGCCATGAGATGTGCAGTTTGAAGCCCTTAAAAGACGTGCACTGTTAATTTACTCACTGTTATTTTTATTTAATTCATCTTGAGATGTTTTAAGTTTAAATTTCAGCTCAGTGAAGCACTTAAAGCACCAACACTTCATTAAGTTACTTTTCTTGTAGAATTGTAAATAATAAGTCATAGGACAACCTATATAGGACAGTAATTAAGGAAAAAAGTGAACCTGCTGCGGTGTTAAATGCGATGTGGTTGAAAATTAGGGTGTACCTAACTTTTGTGCTGGTGCACCTAAGAAAAAAAGTTAGGCGCACCAGTGCAACCAGTGCAAAAAGTTAGTCTGGAGGTTTACCTTTAAGAAATGGGGAATTCATCATTTATAACAAAGGAAAACACACTGATAACACCTGAGAATGGCCTGCTATTTGGGAAGTGTTTGGCTCACTGTCCCTAGCTAATCCACTGTTTGCGATTTAGGGCTATAGCATATGCCGGGTCAAGCTCTGTAGTAGTTGATCAGCGAAAAATACTGTCTCCATTGCTCATTTTCTGTGTTTTAATGCAAAAAACCACCCTGGGGTCACCCTTCCGGTTCACCGGAATTATACCTTAAGACTCCACATCAAAGTGATCAGAGACATTTTTGAAAAGCACTTTTATCTGCTGAATCAAACTGTTTACCTTGGTGATGCTGTCATGATTAGCAATTTCTGGTACATGCTTCTCTGCACTGCTGTGTCTGTTAGGATTCCAGCCTTGGTCCCAATCACTGGAGATCAGAATGTCTTTTGACAGCAGAGCCTCAAAAGGGTTGACTTTGGGTTGGGCCGTTTCATCCTGAAACAACAAAAATGTACAAACATCTAAATGCCCACATTCAGAGACACACAACACTGAAATATGACCAACAGCTATTTTTCCTAAATACAACAGACAAAAGCAAAGCTTGAACGGGTCAGCACAACAGGGCAGAAAATCATTACAAAGTTCTGACCCTAGTTTTGCCCTGTTTACAATCCCTTAAAAAATCAATGACTGTTGCCTGTGAAGGAAAGAAAAATGTGAAAAGGAATCTTGACCAACAGCATGACCTCAGTGATGTTAGCAGAATCAGTGAGGGCAGCAGTCAAAGCAGTGGCCACAGTTGTAACTATTACCATGGGAACATTAGGCAGGGATGTAGATTCCAGGTTGAGAACATCAGAACAGGGTACAGATTCCAGGACGGGAATATCAGGCATGGGTGCAGATTCCAGGGCAGGAATAACAGGCAGGGGTGCAGACTCCAGGACGGGAATATCAGGCGGGGGTGCAGATTCCAGGGCGGGAATATTAGGTAGGGATGTGGATTCCTCCATAGAGACCTTTGCCTCAGCGACAGGATGAATGGACTAAAAGAAATCAGGGAAAGAAAAACAGATGACTACAAATCTCAATTGACCACTGCATTAATTATATATATTAATGCAGTGGTCAACTGAGATTTGAGACTGAAGCCATAGAAACACTTACTCATTCACAAATTCATGGAAACGAAAAAACATTATGACAAAAGCATTATGGGCCCCGAGTTTGACAGTGAAATATCCCGGTGGGAAGCTATGTTAAGGCCAGGACTCTCTGGTGAAGTAAATTTGAATAAACCAATCACATGTAACCAGAATTTAATTCTGATCTATCTATCGGCAAATAAATGTCAACATCCCTTTATCGAATGGGACATTCTGCCGTCCTTTGTGAAAAACTAAGCAGGACAAAACAAAACAAAAAGTGTCCAAAACAGTACAAATATGTAGCTGTATCATTAAAGTAACTTGTTGAATTGACAGGAGTTCAGAGAGGTTTCACTTCATTATTCAACATAATCTGTAATCTCAACTTCATGTGTGATGATCGTTAATTAAATAGGCCTACCTACCAGGGGTGTGTTTCCCAAAAGCATAGATGCTAACTACAATGCATCTTTCGTGGTAGTGTCACTGATATATCGGAGTTGACAGTATTTGAGTCAAACGTCACAGATACGTTAACGATAGACATACATTGTTGATATTTGGTTGTATTTTGCATTTTAGTAAGAGCTAAGAAATATGCTCTTAATTTTCCAATATTAAAAACGTGCATGTGCTGTACCAGCAGCCATACCAATGGATACCTTGTCTTAGCTGAATTACTGAAGCTAAGCAGGTGTGGGCCTGGTTAGTACTTGGATGGGAGACCTCCTTGGAAAACTGGGTTGCTGCTGGAAGTGGTGTTGGTGGGTGGCCAGTAGGTGGCACTCTTCCCTCTGGCCAAAAAAGATCGATCCCAATGCCCCAGTGCTGTGACGGGGACACTGCACTGTAGGAGATGCCGTCCTTCGGATGAGACGTTAAACCGAGGTCCTGACTCACTGTGGTCATTAAAGATCCCATGGCACTTATCGTAAAGAGTAGGGGGTTCCCCGGTGTCCTGGCTAAATTCCCAATCTGGCTCATTCAATCTGGCCCCCTAATCATCCCCCACTGTAATTGGCTCATTCACTCCCTCACTCTCCACCTCAAGCTGGTGTGTGGTGAGCGTTCTGGCGCATAATGGCTGCCGTGCATCACCCAGGTGGGTGCTACACATTGGTGGTGGTTACTAGTGAGGACCCCTTACCCCCCCCCCCTCCCCCCTCATTGTAAAGCGACCTTGGGTATCTTGAAAGGCGCTATATAAATTGAAGTTATTATTATTATTATTATACTGTAAATAAACGTTAACAAGGGTACATTATTTCCAACAATAACCTATCCACAGACAGTAGGCTAATATTATATTTCAATGCATGACCAACATATATATGAAACAACGTAGACAAACCAATCTTCCTGTTTATCAAAACTTGTGGTATTGTCAGTTTATTCATCCAGTTCGTTCATCTATTTTTGTGCTTCTTTCCAATTAATACTAACACCATACAAAGGTAGAATATTAGTAGGCCTGTCATAGTTATCAGATATCAACTCTTAACTAAGGTCATTTTTTGGCATCATCACTGAGTATCCTATCGGGCTTCCACTAGGGGTGGGCGATATGGACAAAACATAATATCTCAATATTTTTTGTGATTTTGACGATACCGAAAATTAGTCGATATCCTTTAAAAAAAAATGTAAAAGTCTGAGTTACTTTACAGCTCATTACTTATGAATAGCATCAATACAATAATAACCAATAACCTAACCTGTGACTTTTTAACCAAATCAACCAATGCATTGTCACTCTATGACACATTTCCAATTTTGCCCTGTGTGTGTGGCAATGACATGGTCTAGCCAGCTACATTAGAGAAGATGACTAGGCCTAACAGTGTCTCAAGAAAAAGTCTGAAGCTGAAGTTCCTTTTTTAAAAACCTTTACTTAGGATTCACTGTAAAACTAAGCAGACCAACAGAGTACATCTCAGTTATTCCCTTCAATGTTTTGTTTAAGAAAAATCATGTAGGCTAGCATTCCAAGTTACAGAATAGAAACTAATGCGTTAGCTTATGGCTAATGTATATGAGAAATCCCATAGAGATGCTAACGGTTAGCATAATCGATACACGTAGATATTTAGAGCGAACTTTAGTCCATTTACAAAAGGGTTACATGAGAAGAGTTCTTTGTTTACAACTGACTACTAAAATACTCAAAGGCAAATGTTTTCTCTCCATATAATACCATGTAGGAAAAAAGGACTCTCTCATCAATGCTACGTGAACAGAAGTAGCTGCACAAAATCCCTTGTAGGCTACGTCTTGATCTCGCTACACAAAATAAACATTAGACCTGCATGTGACAACGTGGACCCACTAGGGATCATGTGACACTTGCTCTGATGCAACGGGGCTTCTCTTGCATACACCTCCTGGATTTGTGAATGTATGGGGTTTCAATGCGTGATTTCGAGTGTTTTTCCCCCATAAGTAATTTAAATACTCGATAATGTAAATTTGCACATCGTTAAAACAACAATCACGATATTATCGCAGACGATATCGCCCACCCCTAGCTTCCACTGGAAATAAAACATGCTTCAACATGACTCATATAACTAAATATTATTATTATTATCACTACATTACATTTAGCAGACACTTCTTGACCAAAGTGACTTACATATGTCAGCTATATTACAAGGGATCACATTGTCCCCGGAGCAACTTGGGGTTAAGTGCCTTGCTCAAGGGCACAACAGTGGAAGCCGGGAATTGAACCGACAACTTTCAGGTTACTGCACGCTAGCCAAGCTCCTTAACCACTACACTACCACCGCCCTATCATATCACATATGTTTTGCTCATAATCTTATTGCTACATAGATTACCAAAATAACAGCCTGATTGGATGTGACACGGCATTTAAAACTTCAGTTCAGATGTGCAACAATATTGAGATTGTAAATGCTACTGTAATATCATCTGACGCATTCCATTAAAAGGAAAACTCTGGCAATTTTAACACAGAACTCAGTTGATCCAGTTCATGGAATACTGTTGGTCGGAAAAAAGTGAAGAAAAAAAAAAACAGTGCTTTCTGACGCGAGTTAGCCGGCTGCCGACTCAAAAACAAAACAATTTCAAGATGACTTTGGGTGTTGTGCCTTAATAATATGCAAATGAAAGCTATTACAGTACTTCGCCCATGATATCAGGCTACTGATTAACTGAAGATTTTGCGGCGGTGCTCACAGTCTAGGAACAGCGATTGGGATATTAATTGTTTAAATAGTTACGAACAGGCTTGGAATTTCACCATTTTAGGGGAAAGGCCACTTGGGCATATTTGGTGGGGGGCACAAAGACCACATGTCAGGGCACCAAGGCCAAAGTTAACTATACAGTAGTAGGCTATAAAAATGATCTAATTTGCATTTAGCCTATTCACAGCAGTAGATCTGCATCACTGTATGAAACATGAAAAAACATTTAACATGACATTACATACCACAGTAAATCATCTGATCATCTAATATTTACATATATCTAAGCCAGGGGTGGGCAACTAATTTCCCCAAGGGGCCACATGGGACTGTTGAGGAGGGCCGGACCCAAAATACCGAACTCAAGTCTGAACTCAATTCTGTCCAATTCTATTCTGTTCTTGTATAACATTAAGTAAATCATATGGTTTTGTTTACTACTCGTAAGAACAGATGAAAATGTAAGGGAGACCAAGGAAAAACAGCAATAGGCTATTTAATATATGTCCAGTATTTAATCCTCATTCTCGAAAATGATTTTTTGACATTGACATTTTTTTTTTCAGTTTTCAAAGGCTGATATAAAAAAGTACTACAATATCTATATAATTAGGCTAGGCCATGAAAATGTGAAGGAGTCAGTACAACCACAGGCCTGTGCCACCATTTCATCAACACTCATATTTCATCATTACCATCATTAAATTAACTCTATGCAGAATTAGACTATGAAAATGTGAAGCAGACAATAGTAGGCTGTCATTAGTTAATCAACATGCACAAAGAAAACTATTTTAAAAATGTAGGCTATGTTTTTGCTTTAACTTTATGCACAAAACTGTGATTGGTCAACTCGCCCTGTGTGTTGAGCCGGCTGCTTCAAGCAACCTGTGGGTAGTAGCATCATACTAGTTCGCTAACATTGCAAATAAACTCAGACATATTTTGGTTACAGTGACGGGGTTATCCGAATGTAAACTGTCTATCTGCCAGTAACGTTTTGAAATTAACACTTCGTATCTCCAACAAACAGCAGGAGTTCGTTCTGACAACCTTTGTGGTGGTGAGCGACGCAGACATAAGAGACACAAAACTTTAAAAGGTTTACGCCGACTTAAAGGCAACTGCATTGTGTCGACGCAGAAGCACACATTCTATTCACCAGCACATCAGTGAGGGTGTTTACATCGTATGCATCCACGCACAAATGTATGGGCGTACAAATAGCAGTCGCTTTCAAAATAAAAGCAACGATATTGATTTGCGTGCATTATCTCTATGCTAGGCTCTTGACTATTGTTCTTTCACGGACCTTACGCGGGCCGGTCAGGGAAAGCCCGCGGGCCGTATGTTGCCCATGTATGATCTAAGCTATATTTAACATTTATTTTATATTTGGCCTGTTATGAAATCATGTTTTAAACTAACATCATTTAAAAGCTGAGAAAAAGCTCTTTCATGTGATGTGATACTTGTGATGAATATGTGATGAGCAGGCACCTTCGGGAGTAGTTCAACTAAGAAGAATGGGTGAATTTGGATGCACTTTCTTTTTTTGCCGTGTGCGGTCACTTTCTCAGCGTAAAAGACTAAATTAATTTGCGCTGTGAATGCTAAGATTATTTTGACAGGCCATAGGCTAAATAAAAATTGCTATTAGTCGGACGCAAAGCAGAATATTGAAAGGGGGCACCAAGGCCACAGTGGCCTGTAAACCTCTGATTTTCAAAGGGGCATCACGGCCAATGCAAGGGGCAACGACGGCCATGGCCGTCGTGGCCGCCATGCAATTCCTACCCTGGTTACGAAATAGTAATTTAATACCTTGTAAAATCACGATTACTACATTTTAATACCTTTTGGGCTTACTTTTTGCTAAGTAGATTTACTACCTTTTAATACTTTTTAAAATTCCAGACACCCAGTCTATGCAGGAAAAACCCTAGTAAGGCAATGCACTGAATCCACCTTTAAGTTGTTTTCACATAAGTTGTTTTTAGCTCATATTTGGCCGAAGAGTAATTCCCTGTGTATTAGCTGCATTGTGTATAAACCGCAGGACAGTGTTTTATACAAATAAAAAAAAACATACTAACCGCAGCCGTGCAGGGCCCAAAAAGGCCAATCAGAATCAGATCAAGCTTTAATCATAAAGAATGAAGAAAATAAATGCATTCCCATGTATGGCCCTTCCCATGCTTTAACATCATAGCTGAAGAAATTGTGCAAAATCAATATATAAATCTTGGTTAATAGTCTGGAAATTATAGTAATTAGAATCAGCTGGTTTAAAGACTGGTTGGAACTATGTGGTAGGACAGTTGAGAGGGGCAGCACTTTTGTCCTGACTGGTCATGGCACAGACCGGCCCACAGTGGATAATTTTCCTGTAGTGTTACAAACTCGGAACATGAATCACTTTAGGTTTCAGTGTTTCCCATACATTGACTAATCTGTGGCGGGGCGCCACGAAATAAAAATCGGCCGCCACAGATGAATATTGTATGTTTAATTTAATTTAAATATAAGGTCAAATCCTTGCATTGCCATTGAGCTGCGCTTTTTACACACGCAGCCTTTCCTTGCCCCGCCCCGCTCTCTCTAGCCCGCTGCCACTCCTCTGCATGTGCATTTAACAAAATATTCACGATTGTTGAAGGATTGTTGTTGCCACATAGAAGCATTGCATAGAAGACGTCTGGCTAAATTGCTATTAAATCCGCTTAGCATCGTGACCATGCTGCGCAAATTTGTTCAAAACTGCTGCATTGAAGTGAACTCTGCTAAGGTCTTATCACAACATAGTAGTCTACATTGAAGAGACTAAACTAAGTTAAGTTATGAAATCAAGCAGTATCTCAAAGCTAACGTTAGAATAGCCTACTGTTTGGATGTCGAATTTAGAATGCTTAGCCTACAGCTGCTTGTCAATTTCGTTATTGACTCTGACACTGAATGTTTGCAAAATCCCGATGTAAATGGAAAAGTGTTTTCCAAAATTCAAAAGTGCTTGTCCCAAGGAGAAGTACGAACATTTATTTTAAAGCAACACCAAAGAGTTTTTTGCATCTTAAAATAATGTTTCCAGAATTGTTTCCGTGGTTCATCAACTCGTAACAGGGTGAACGGCACTTCTGCAATCTGCATTCGCTTCGCGGCCCTCTTTCGGCTGTAACCGCACTATGTAGGCTAAGTTTGCCGGATCGGGTAGCGGGTTTGTAGTTCGATGGAATGAGACATAAGAAACTACAAATTTGACTTGCATGATGTCGCAATACATCGTATTTTTTCATACAATCATGCAACATATTCTACCTTGTCTATGGACATCGTTATTTGCAAAGCCGTTGCTGGATAAACAAATAGCGTGCGTGCGACAGAGGAAAAGTTATTTGGTGTTGCTTTAACTATGTAGAAAACGTTATGAATTGCATCCACACATCAGCAGCCTTTCAACTGTGTTACAATTGCAAGGGTTTCCTCAAACGTCTTAATACCCCCCCCCCCCCTTGTCAAAGTCAGCTACCGCCACAAATTTAATCCAATTCTGTGGGAAACACTGCGGTTTACAGGGTCTTTAATCTATTTATGTAACCGCTTACATACCAAGAGCGACTGGAGTGGCAAAATTCGCTCTGGCAGCTCTGCTTTTGATGCTTGAAGAGATATTCCAGACGCCTGCTTGAATGTTCAGTCATACCGTAATTTCCCAACTTAGCCAAGGTATGGTTTTGTTTCTTTTAACTTGTATAAAACACTGTCCTGCGGCTAATACACAGGAAATTACTGTATGTTAAATTTTTAACAGAACCATTGGGATAACGTATCCCTACACAAATTATCTTAATTTGATATTAAGAAATACTTTATCAAGAAGCGTTTAAAATATTAAATTAGGCTTTGCCTTAATTTTGAATGATGGTCTTTGACAGCATCTGGTTACTTAATCATGTAACGTTATTCAGCTTATAAAAAGATATTTCATTGATCCATTGATCATCTATTTCATTGATTCTCTATATCACTCATACAGTGATATGGAGAATCCCCTTGTTATTGCAAACACTAAACAGAACAAATGTTTCATAGGAACTGAAGTTTACATAGGTTTTGTGTACACCTAATTTTGAATTGGTTGCCGGTCGTTGCCGCTGAGCCATAACTCATGTCATAACCAGGCCCGGGGTGGGTAATCGGGAGAATCGGGAGAATTCCCGGTGGGCCGCTTCACTTTTGGGCCGGTCGAGGAAAAAAAATATTGACATTTGTCACGTTAGTCTATCTTCTCTTAAAGTAGGCTATACGCGTTCCGCATTCTGTGCATGACACCGTTGCCTCTGTATGGGTTGTAGCCTACCATGTGAGGGAGTTCTCCCCTCCCAAAAAGAGTTGGTTGGGTCCATATCGCCCGTCTTTTCCAAAAAGTTTTCTCTGATAGCCTACGGAAAGCCGGGCCGGCCCTACAGTAGCCATAAGCGTCAGGAAGGATGGATGTAGAAAGAGGCCAGGAGGGATGAAACGGCCAGGTAGAATGCTGCTAAATGTGCCAAGCTTCCAGATTACAGACAAAAGTGGCAACTGTAAAGAGAGATAGCCTATAGGCAATGATTAGCCTATTGACAATGTAATTATTGGGCTAATATTGGACGTTTGTCAAGCTATTCGCAAGCAACATATTAAATTACTTTAAAATTAGCCTTTTGTATCCGATTCATAGACTTTGCAGTATGCAAATATTGATAACAGAACTGAAGCATGATCTGTGTAGGCCTCTTTGTAGCCTCTGAGCAGCAGATCAACCAGTCGACCACTGAAAATTATGAGCCCGAAATTAGTGATGAGGAGGCCATGACTACAGGGACAAGTATAGAGGATAATTTATAGTTATTTAATGTAAGAAAGAGCAATTATGCTACATGATAAACATATATGCCTTGTTTGCTCAGAAGAGGGTGTAGTAAAGGAGTAGGCTAAATCACCTAACAACATTATAGCCTACCCATGCAAAAACATAGCCTAAACATTAGTTCAATATGCCTCTTTGTGGGAAGCGTGGGATAGGCTACATTTCAAAGGCTTTCTTTCTTTCTTTCTTTCTTTCTTTCTTTCTTTCTTTCTTTTTTCTTTCTTTCTGTTTTTGTTAACTTCTGGAATAGTGGAATATTTTTTGTTAACTTCTCAGTTGAAGTGAATTATAACCTTTACACATTTGTTGAACCATGGTAGTAATAAAAACTACAGGATAGTAAAAGCTGAAATGTTGCTTCATTTATCCAATTTCCACCACTATAACATGGGCCGGTCTTGGGCCTGAAACTCCCGGGCTGAAAAGTGGCCCCACTCCGGCCCTGGTCATAACTCATTACCATCAAGTTAACCAAGCTTCAACTTCCTGTTCGACGCTCTTGGAGCTCAAAATGCCCAAAACCCGACGATGACGGCTTTGCAGCTTCTCGCTGCCGAGAGACGCCGGCTCTCATAGAAAATAAATGACGTCCGTTCGTCAGGGCGAATTTTGCAGCTCTAGTCACTCTTGGTGCGTACACAGGTATAATGATTAATTTCCTGTCTCAGCAGAACCTGGTGGATTGAGTTTTAGATCAGCATCACGCCCTCTTACACCCAAATCAGTGGGGCACATCATATGCCTCAATTCTGGTCAGTACAACATGTTTTGAGTCTCTGTACAGAAAGGTGAGTTTACAGTATGCATTTGAGCCAATCATATGTCAACTCACATTCCTCAAATCATATATCAACTCACATTTCTGCTTAAAGCAGCAACAAGTTTTTTTGACATTTTTTGTGACATCACTCGCTAGTTATTCGGATCACCATGGGATGGCTATCCAGGCAAGCATATGACACAAACCTACACAGTGCTGTGGGCCACCAGAGAAGGGCCTGAGAATGACTGCTGGTTCAGTCAGTTGTGTGTTGTTAAGGATTGCTCCAAGTACCAAGTACCTCTGGGTCACTTGTGACTGGTGTGGCACTTGTGACGTGCGTCTCCTCCACTGCTGACTCAGGCGTCTTCACTGGCTTGAGTTCACCATCCCCCAGGTACATGGACACTGGGTTGGACTTGCAAGATGTCTGAGAAACACAACAGGTTACACATGACCGCGTGTAACTGATGCGTTCCATATGCAGACATAAAAATAGTTTTAGTTAGATTGGTTAGATAACTGCACACTGCCATCACATCTGGTTTATACTAGGCCTGTCGCGATATTCAATAAATCAATTAATCGCATGATAATTAAAATTAGCTCGATAATTTTTCTGGCCGCGATAAATGCCATTTGCTTGTTTGTTTTCCTCGTCTCTCTCTCTCCCTCTCTCGGGTCCTTAGAGTAACGATGAGTGAACCCTCATGTCAGTCACTTCTCAGTCGCATGGTGTGTGAGGAGGCGGGACTACTGGCGTATCCTACCACAGAGTGCAGCTAAAAAGCCGCGTGAGAAGTATACCGGTAGGCACTAGGCAGAGAGAAAGCTAGTTGCGAGTTCCAGTAGGCTACGCCTAATAAAGACAAAAAAGATGGAATTGTTTCTAAGCCAAACGCGACAGCTGCAGTGTGGGAGCATTTCGGATTTAAACCGAATGCCCGTGGTGAACCACTGAACGCGTGCGAGTCGGTGTGTCGCATTTGTTTGAAAACAGTCGCAATTAAAAGCGGCAACACAACAAACATGCATATGCATCTAAAACACAATCATCCGCTGCAGTTTTCCCAGTTGGGGAAAAAAAAAACACAACAAGTGGGCCGTCTTCCTCTTCCCGAGGAAAATTCTCAGAACGACAATATTAGCGCTTATCGCAATAATTTCTGAGACAATTTATCGTCCAGCAAAATTTGTTATCGTGACAGGCCTAGTTTATACCAACAATGGTCAAGTAGCTTTCATGTAGCTGCCTAGGTCATAGCTGTAATGGTCGTGGTAATAGTGTTTTGTCAAAATTTTACACTATGTGCATTTGAGATTTTTAATACAGCAGTACACGACTGTAGCAATCTGTTCGTAGGTTTCCAAAATGAAATTAAAATGTAAGCATGACAAACATATTTCACAAATTCTTGTTACGAAATTCCACTGAAAATGTTCTGGCACTGACCTCTAAGTAGTCAGCTTTAGAACATGATACTGCATGTCCCTCGGTCTGGAGGATGCTGTGGACGTATAGGTCCTCATGGGTATGCGTGTCACACAGGTAGACTTGCATAAAACCACCACGGTAACTGTCTATGGCTGCAACCAGAAGACGATCACAGCACAGTTTCTGGAAACATCCAATGGCATTTGCTGTCCAGCAGACCTGAGTTGAGATGAGATGCAAGAGCTTGTAGACAGAAAACACCTAAAACTGTCATCTTTGCTCACAAGCCAAGCATCCAAACGTCTGGCCATTTTCAACAGAAGGGCCAGATGAAAAATGTCATTTCACATTACCCCAAATGGCTTGATCCCAGACAGAGATGAAGGAACGGCCTGAGCAGGGAGCGTTGCATAGCATGCCCTGAAATTTGAAATATCAATTATTTATAATTTACTGTAATTTCCAATGTCTTTTAGTTAAAACAAATCACTTAACTGTTCACTTTATTTTAAAGCTTTGTGCTGCCTTTATGCATGTAACAAATATTACATTACATATCCATTTGGTATATCATCAAACATAGGAGTATCATTTCAATCAATACAGACGTATTAGAACACAGTACCGAATATGAAAGCTTATATCAAACCATGTAAATTACTTTGAATCTCACCTACACACATTAAGAGCCATCCAACAATAAGGCAACAGAAACATACGTAAATGACTAGATCAAGTCAGAAGCACTCACTTGAGGAAGCAGAGGCGGTCCCTGTCCACCGTGTTAACATCACCAAAGTCTGTGTAGTACACCTCCACCTGCTGGCTGTCCAGTACCTGAAGGATGACCACCCGATAGAACCAAATATCCCTGGGGGCCACGCAGCACACTTGCCCAGGTCGCACATAGCCATCCAACAGTCTGTAGCGCTGGCTCATCTCTGGGCATGCATAGAAGGTCCTGTAGACAGAAAAAGAGGTTTACTCAAACCAGGTCTGCTCCTTTTGCACTGAGCAGTCATTATTTTAAAAACCACAACCAAACTGCACTGAATGGAACCTCATTTGCAACATCATGTCTTCCAGCATTCGAGATTCCTGGCCCTCAAAGCGCACATAGAAGTGCCCAGGTGACTCCACATGCTCAACCAGCACAGACAACAGCTCTCTCTCCTTGCGCAGGGTTGGAGCCTTCAGCCTTTGATTCTTCACAGCATCAAGAGGCACCACAGAGTCCACAGGCACCTGCTCCAAAACCTGGGTACAGGCATATATTCAAACATAGGCATGTACCAACAGACATACTCAAGAGAAGGCATGTTTACTTCAGCACACATGACCCCCGCCACACACATTTTACATTTACAGGTACACAAAACCCATACACCCATATCAAACAGGACTGTTTGGGTTGCCAGACCTGTTGGATGGTTTTGTCGACCTTCTGCTCTGCATTTATCGGTAGGTCATCTGCAGTGTCCTCCTCTGCAGTTCCATCCCAGCAGGAGTCCTCACTGTTCAAGTAGTGGCCCTGCTCTGCGGTGTCTGATGCCTGCGTCACCACCAGGTGGCTCTTGTCCTCCTTTGAGTCGGGTTGGACGCAGAGTACATCGCTCAGGGCCCCCACTAGCTCGGACACGTTCACAAAGCCGCTCTCAGCCAGGGGCAGGTCCTCACCAAACATTTTCTGAGAAGAGATCGCTGAACTGAATGACAAACTCACGTTACAGCAAATAAAACCTGATGGCACGCACACCACACCCACAGTAGCTGGGCTTCCATTCAGCTAATTTGCATTTGTTTTCACATTTGTATTTGCAGGAACATTTAGGTAAAGAAAATGTGCAATCTATGTGCCTTTCCATCCACTGTGTTCTAATGGTTCTAATAGTTCTAAATGGGCATTCTCCAAGGGAAGTTATGTACGAATAAATGGTTTCCATCAACTTTAATCAAATGGTCCTTATGCAAATAGTGAATTATGTATTTTTATATGCATGAGAAGATTTAACGCAAATCTTTAAGTGTTTAATTGCCTTGTTGATCTGTTCATCTAAATGTGATCAACTTACTCTTCTGATACTTGCTTCAGTCCGATAATACTTTGAACAAATGATGGAAGTTGCATAATTGCTGTTGAAGTCAAAATACTGACAGCATGAACATAGCTTTAGGCACATATGTGGTCTTTGCCTATTTAGTCGTTCTCTGCATCACTTCAACTTTTTTTTGGAAACTGTCGCCCTAACAAACTGAAGTATCTGCTCAGTCACAACCCAGGTTAAGCTTTTCTTTCCTACCTTGTACACTAGTGGGAGCTGATGGAGGGCAATGCCATTGATGTTTTCAGTTACTATCTGGGGAAACATATGAGAAACAGTGAGGCATGATGAATTAAAGCTGTATCAGTTATCAGACACATATGGAGATA
This sequence comes from Alosa pseudoharengus, assembly GCF_046254945.1. Taxonomy (NCBI): domain Eukaryota; kingdom Metazoa; phylum Chordata; class Actinopteri; order Clupeiformes; family Clupeidae; genus Alosa; species Alosa pseudoharengus. The sequence goes on along the minus strand of NW_027468576.1, from coordinate 5,645,959 downwards.
TATATAATTACAACCTATTGGCTGAATCCTTGGAGTGGAATCCTTGAGTGAAAGGGGGGGAAAACTAAAGCAGTTCTTCATACTAATATTTGGATGAAAATGGCAGCCAACTGATTGATTATTATAATAATTAAAGTAATCTTCCTCAACAAACTGGCAAGAGAGCCCATGGAAATAGTGGACTTGCTACTCCAAAGTTTGATGTACCATCCGTAACTGCAGTTGAACAGGTTGGTTTTCTTCAATGCCTAACTGACCTGATGGAGTTTGGCCTTCAATTCCGGGCTGACTGTGCCTGCATCCCCAAACTCAAGGATCTGCTGCCGGAGCTGCTCCTCGAGCTGCACTCACACACAAACATGGTGATACACAGCTGGTGATGGTCACAAAAGAATAGTTTGGCATTTATATTTTCAATCCATTTTTGTTCCTGTTTCTTTTCTAAACTGTACAATGAAATAACGCAAACAGTCCATCCAATTCCAGGAACAGTTATCACAACACTGCGGATACTTTAAATTAGCATGATTTGAGCCATGAATTGACATGAAACTGGGGACAAACAAACCTTTAAGATTGATTTCTCAAAGGACTGACGATCCACCTTAGACTCTGCATCCTGCTTGTCAGTGTTGGTGCCAGCTGGCACTTCTGACACTGGTGGCTTGATGATATGGTCCTTATTTTCAGTCTGCGGCTGACTCTCCTTCGAGACTGAGTTGGATAGGTGGGATCACAGCAGAACTGACATTAACACATTTTCCTTAACAGTTTTACATACAGTTTTATTGTTAGAACCAAGGCTCTGAACCGGTTCATCGAGCGAAAACGAAACCAGAAACAATTGATAGATTGCTAGGAACAACAATATTTTTTTTATTTTAATGTTCTGGAACAGAAACGTGTATTTGAAATAATGGTTGTTATAATAATGTTATTTCTTTAGTTTTACAATTAAAATAAAAATTTAAATATTTTCTGTTTGAAAACGATGCATTCGTGGCTGCTTTATTTATGGACCCAAGGTACAGATTATTTCTGACAGAACATCAAGTTAAAATGGCTAAAATACACCGTAAATGCTCTCGTAAATGGGATGCCATTCAAATCTTGCCCATCAGTCCAGATAATGCAGCAGAGTGCACGCCTTCCTAAAGGTGTACCTTTAGAAATAGACCTCCGTTGAACCAAAAGGTACTGTAGGGTGCCTGTTGAGTCTCTCTTAGATGCTTATTCGAGAGAAGTGCGTTTAAAACTCAGTGAAAACGTCCTCAGTTATTGGGCCGCTGTGACTGTAACCAATCCTGATTTGCACAAATTTGCCATGAGTGTCATTGCACTCCCTGTCACACAAATCAGTGTGGAGCGCGCATTTTCATGTTTAAAATTATAATTTTTTCTCCATTGAGGTCAACACTAGATCACATTTTTGTTGTTGTTAGACAATAAATATCCTTTCATAAACAACCAATGTCTTCATTTGTGCATGAAGAAAAAGCCTAAATGTATAAACATGTTGGAGTTTAAACAAGGACATTAGCAAAGAATAAAGAGTAAAATTTTTAGGCCTATCAATAGGCTAGACATTTTTATGCCATCAGAATATTGTCATGTCACATAGCACTACATGGTACATTATTAACCATTTTTTATTTGGTTCTAACCGGTTCGAGAACAGTCATTTTAAGGTGGAACGCAAAACCGGAAACGATAAAATACTGATTCTGCTCGGAACAAACCGAATGAAAAAAAATTCTGGTTTGAAGCCCTGTTTAGAACTGAAAACAAACAAGGGTAGCGACATGCTTGAGAGAACGGTGAACAGACTTCACAATGTCAAATGCTGTCAAACTATGGTCAAACCAAACCAAGCTCTATATAATCCATAATGATTCAGTATCCCGGTTATGATCAGGATTTTGAAGTATCCGAATAAGTCCGTATCCCGGTTTTGAGTAACCCGGTTATGCTAGGTGGACTAGGCCTACTCTGAAAGAAACTGGGATACTGTTCCATACACCTTATCCCGGTTGCTCATGCAAACACGAGACTGCATTGGAAACCGGAATAAGGTGTGCTAAAAGAACTTTATTGTTGGTCATGTATGCAGGAATATTAATAACCGTTTTTTTCTGTGTTCATGTAAACACCAATCCTGAATATGACCAAAATCAGGATAAGCCTCATAACCGGGATACTGAAGTGTATGTAAACGCAGTCAATGATATTTCATCCCACTCCACATACACACCTGAATGTGGAGACAGCCTATTGGTTGTACTGGATGCATGCTGCTTGGGAGCTTCTGTGTTTTGATGGGGTGTCAATGGCCTCAGTGGTGTAATACAGGTCTTCAGCTTGAGTAGGGACCCACTCCGGCTCTGTTCAATGGCGATCAGATCAGCAGAGGCAGCGAGCAGCTCAGCGAGCGAGTAATAGCCAAAGCATTCCGGCTGCAGCCGTCGTCCAAAGCGGAGGGCATAGCGTTGCTCTAACTCGGACAACCTCAGTGGGCCCTGAGACAGAAGCTGGCGGAGCTGGCTTCGCAGGTGTGCAGGGAGTGGTGGAGGGCCAGTGACCCGCCGGGGCATGATGATCGAATTGCCTTGGGGGTAGTGCTGTCTGCCGAAGCCAAAGGACCCAAAAGTCCGCCCTGAAGCAGGCTTTCCCTTAGGGGTCCTCTGTTTGGCCACTAGCTGCTGGATACCTCTTGTGGTTTCATCTACAACAGCTGAAAAATAAAAGCACTTAATTATCACAGGTGTACATGTTAAGATAATATAAGGTAGGCTCAGTATTATATGATGAAGACAAATCTTGTTAAGAATCAGAAACAAAAATATTTAGGGAATAAATTAATGTTACAATTAAAATAACAACGTTTGTTTGAAATGTAGTTTAAGCTATTACCTTTCAACCTCATACTGCCATCTTGTTCATAGTCCACATAGACCACGTCAGGCATCTCTTTAACCATGTCCAGTACATGTCGAAATCCAAGTGTCCTTAGCGGTAGGGGGTAACCGAGTAAAGCCTGGTAGTCCCGCTTGAGCTGTTCTGGTGAAACGCCAAATTTGGCTGAGACCAACAAGGATCGTACATCCTTCTTCAGGGCCGAGAACAACTGATCCTGATTCACATTCATGGCTGGTGACAGAAGCAATTAGGCTATGGCATTGTGAATTGAGAGGGTAGAAAGAAAGAAGTAACCTTAAAATCATGTTAACGGAGATGTGGATGCACCTATGCGAAGAGAGGTAACCATCACATCGTGATTTCCATGATGTACAGCCTTTTGCAATATAGGCCTACATTAGACACTTACCTTTCTTTCCCAGTAGCTTGCATTAGGGATCGGTGCCAACTCGTCTGCAATTAGAAAAAAAAACGTCAATGTTTTGCAACACAGCAACACCAACGGTAGCATACATGCACAAAATGCGAAATGTCAATAATCTAACGTTAACTATAGCTACCCATTCTAGTTTTCTGGGGAGGGGGGGCTTTGTGAAGCAAAGTTAACTTCACCTTAGCCCAACTCCAAACAATTTGCTAACTGACCTTAAACTTAACGTGACCTAGCTTAATAGGCTAACGTTACCTTGGGGGTTCCACCAGATACTCTCAATTTGCTTGACCTAAACTCTTAATCGGATTTATATACTTTCTGATTAAAATTACAGACTGTCAGATGATGTCAGCTATGATATCTACCACAGCCAGCTAGCTTAACAACTTGTACACACATCTAGTATTACGCTATTAAGAAACACGCCGTAACGTTGACGTTAGCGAGCTATTTTGCTAATGTCATCTTCTACTTGCCTCTGTGTTTTACTGTATTAAACTTACTTGCCTTTTCGATACAAAACACTCTTCACTGGAGTCTTCTTCTATAATACTAGGCGCTATTGTTTCATGCAATGGAAAGTACAGGTGAAGTCAAATTTGGCTGAAATAGACAGAACTGTAGTTGCCACGTGCCCAGTTGAAAATCATGTGTGGTATTCCGTAATCAAAAGCTGCGTTTGGTACGCACATAAACTTGGCCTACAGGCTACGCATGAAAAAAGTAGTGAACACTCCCCGTCACACAGGAATCTTCTGTTTACAACAATACTTAAACGATTCATCATGGTTGATTTGCTTTTATGCATATTTTATGGCTGCAAGTAGGTTTGCACATTTATTTAATTATCTTGTGCAGCCTCTTCCCTCTGTAAGAAAGAAAGCCACGAGTCTGCACATTCCAAGAAGATGGATGACTCCTCTTGAGCAAAAATAACAAAAACACTGCAGTGTCATCCTCAGACTTTCCAATTTTCAAGGCTGATAAAACTATTTGAATTTGGATATTGGGGTGGGAGAAGAGCCCAAATAAAGATATTCACACAGGTTTTACCACACGCTTGGAAAGGAAAATATGTTAGGTTATGAACTGACCTGATCCATGCCAGTTTGTAAGTAAGGGTTGTATGTTGACCATACTGTATGCCCACCCACCCAGTCCTTTTTTTCCCTGCTTGTGTTCTTTCGGTCTGGCTGATCCAGATTGCTTCTGGTGCTTGCTGAAGAGGTAGCCTACTGTCATGAACTAGAACTGACATGCTTCCTTCAGCAGACAATGAAGTGGAGAGGAGGGTCAAGGCTGAGGTTATCCACCACACTTCAAGACCCCCAAGGGACAAAAAGATCAACCGTTCATCTGCAGCTAAAGGGCATCGCCATCAAGTTAGTAGACCATCCAGGCCACCACAGCCACCCAAGAGAAAAGATAAAGTGAAGAATAAGGAAACCCTGACAGAAAATCTGACCCAGTCAAGTGAGCCGGCGGCTCCAGAGGGAGAAGCTAAGGTGGCCAGTACTGTGGTGAATGTGGACATGGTGAGGGAGAAAGAGGAGCAACATGAGGAGTTTCTGGGGCTCCTGGAGAGTGGCTGCCAGGAGGAAGGTAAGTCTGATAGAAATCGCTCCCTTGCTGGTGTTAGTAGTGACTGAAGAAAAGAAAAAAACATTCAAGTCATAGAAAAATTGCCATAACCATTTGTCAGCTTTTGCATAGATTACCCAACAGTGTAGAATTATCTAAAATGCTGTACTTGAATCTTGAGAACTGTTGGAGAATTGTATATTGCTCAGTTGCCCCAATAATATGAATACAATTTTTATCTACAGGTGTGAAACCCAGGAATATGGGTGTCTGTGAGTTTCTGCTGTTAGTTTTGGTTGTTACAGTAGTCATCTTACTTTTTCCTCTCTCCATCTGGTTCTGTTTACAGGTAAACATTTATGTGTGTCTTCCCCTTAAATTACAGTGATGACCCATGGCATGTCATTAGAAATGCAATTTTATATTTGTTTCTGATTCATGGATCAGAATTGACGTAGGGGTGGTTATTTCGGAAAGACCATGAATATAGTTGTGCATGTTGTCTACATGTCTAAACGCTGCCTAAACCTTGATTTTCTTTCATCAGATAGTACGAGAACATGAGAGAGCAATGATCTTTAGATTTGGACATCTTCTTCAAAGAAAGCCCAGAGGACCAGGTATAGACCTGACTTTGAACCAGTGTAACCATTGTGGCTTAAGATGCTGTAAACACAAGTATTTGTTTTGCTGGTTTTTTTTGTCCAGGGCTCATTTTTACCCTCCCATTTTTGGATGTTTGCCATAAGATCGACATTCGATTAAAAATGCTTAAAGTACCTACTCACACAGTAAGTCCACTGAGTGCTAGTCCTAATTGTTAAATGTAAATGTAACACTCTGTAAATGATTATGTCATCAATGTCTGGTTTGTGTCTAGGTGGTAACAAAAGATCTGGTTAGTACAGAACTGAGTGCAGTGTGTTACTACCGGATTGAGAACCTGTTCTTGTGCTACGCTTCACTTGCTATGGTCCCATCCATACTGGAAGGTTTAATGCAGGTCTCAAACAAAGAGATTCTCGCCCATCACACTTTCACTGAAATACTACTGGACAGGAAAATGATTGCTCAGAAGATTCAGGTATCTTTAATCTCCATGAAATTACTTTCAAATGTGCAGGAAATCATTCTTTTTTAAATTAAACATCTCAGCTGTTGGATATCTTTGATTTATTGTATCAGGAACCAAGAATGTAATTAATTTCTAAAGTTTAATTTCTCATTTCTGACCAAGGTTTCTCTTGATTCTGCTGTCTGCATATGGGGAATCAAAGTTGAAAGAGCAGATATGTAAGTAATGAGAGATACGTTCTGTTATTTAAGACACTCACACAGTTCTTATATTGGTTTGGTATGTCTGTTTCAGTGAAGACATTTATCTTCCCCCTGAGTTGCAACACAACTTTGCTATTGAAGCCGAAGCCAAGAGACAGGCACACATCAAGGTCAGAACTTTGACACAGGTCATCCAAGATTAAAGCATTTCTAGTTGCAGGTTACATCAGATGCCTTCTGCACACAAGTAAATGGACTAAGTTACGTATGTCATATGCATCATACCTGCAGATTGACACTTATGACTGGCATGACTGAGTGAATGCATTTTTTTCAAAAATGTCTTAAACATAACTGTCTCAGTTGAATTTCACTATAAGGGTTTTGAGTTAATTTGAAAATGTAGGTTTATGATAATAGGTACATTCACTACTATGTATTACATCATTATCTTTTTACATGTCAGTGTACTTACTCCCATGGCAATTCAGTGCCGCCCCCTAATGTCTGGCTGATTCCTGCTAGGTGATTGCGGCAGAAGGGGAGCGGGCAGCCTGTGAGGCGCTGAGGGCCTCCACCGATGCGCTCTCCGGTTCCCCCGGTACCCTGCAGCTCCGACTGCTTCAGCTCCTGCATAGCCTGCAGACGGAGCGCTCGTCCCTTGTGCTCAACCTGCCCCGCGGTGCGCTCCAGCTGCCCACTGACCTCCCCAGTCTCCCCAATATCATCCTACCTCCAGTGACCATGACCCAGCAGAGTCCAGTAGGTGATGCCAGTGATTCTCCCATGATGTGAGGGTTTAGCATGCATATGATGTTTACCATTTACAGACTAGGTTGGACTGAAAGCAATTTCAGTGGCAAAAAAGGGAGCCCAAAAAGGCTTTCCTGGATTTTATCACCATCCAATTATACAGGCTTTTCATAATTAAAATAGGACTCCTTGTGTATAATGCAATTACCGACATTCTGGATGGATAGAGTGCTCATATAATGCAATGATGAATCATTTTGTGGATTTGAATAACATACTCTACTCAGGCACAAATATAAGCTGGCAGTGAATTATTTTATTGTCTTTAAACATGTGTTATGTTTTAAGTGTTGAAGACACCACCAGGTTAGATGATCACACAACTGCTTGTACAATACATGTTAGCACCTCATGAACTCTTATGTACACATAAATAAATTCCCTTACACAAAGTTCCTTATCCATGTGTGAGTTCTTAGCGCCTTTTGTGGAACCGCTTGCCTCCCTCTGACCTGGAATTTGAACTAGACGGTTTCTTCCCAATGCTTCCCAAGGGTGCCGCCCCTACCATTGGCTTCATGGTTGCTGTAATGTCATTAGAATAAAGGGAATTTGATTAGCTGGGTTTTTTTCCAACCCTGACATCTGTCACGTTACTAAGGACTTTTAATGATCTCCATAAACATTTTAAGCAGCAATACAAAGCATCCACAACCATATTTATACAGCTAAAAGCATTATACATACTGCATATACAGTATATCAGTATGGAAAAATGTGGCTCTGTCACAACTGAAGAAGCACGTGTAATGTATAAATAGTCTAGATCTTGAGGAGGCTTTGCCACTGATGTATCGTGTGAGTGTGATGTGATGTGATGGTGGCTGCTCACCCTTGTTCTCCAGGCTGGGCTTGTCCTCCAGCTTGCGCTCCAGGTCCTGGATCTTCTCCAGTGCAGCCTGCAGAGCCTCCTCTGCCTGGAGCGCTCGCGCCTCAGCGCCCTGAGCACGCACCTCCACTTCACTACAACACAGACAAGGGCACCGCTTCTAACCCACCACACCTGTGCTGGTACACATTATAATCTATCTGAATGAATATACTGAAAAGGTACACCAATATACTACAGCCCCAAAAACAGAAAAAGTTGGGACTAATCTGCAAATCTCTTAAACTCATATTTAGTTGCAAAAAGGACACAGACAATATATCAAATGTTGAAAATGAGAAATTTGACTATTTCATGGAAAATATATGTTAATTTTGAATTTGATACCAGCAACATGTTTCAAACAAAGTTGGGACGAGGGTAACAAAATGCGGAAAAAGTTGTGTAATGATAAAGAAAACAAAAGGAAGAATGTTTCAAAACTAATTAGGGTAACTGGCAACACGATTGGGTATGAAAAAGAGCATCCAAGAGAGGCAGGGTCTCTTAGAAGTAAAGATGTAGGGGTATTTATCACTCTGTGTAAACCTGTGTGCACAAATGATGAAACAATGTCATTTTAATGCTTCTTAACATGAAATTGTGACGTATTTAGGGAGTTCATCATCTACAGGACATAATATTATTAAAACATTCAGAGAATCCAGAGAAATCTTTGCAAACAAAGGAAATAGCTGAAAAACAAATTGGATGGCCGTAGTCTTTTGGACCTCAGATGGCACTGCATCAACACCAAACCTGTTTCCAGACCTGTCATTGTATTAGCTCAGGACAACATCTGATAACCATTGTATATGTGCCCAGTTTGATACTCAATTCCAAAACTACAGCCAAAATTGTAACAGCTAAAATTGTATTGAGACATGATACAAAAAATACCACCCTCTTATCTGGGCCTGAGCTTGTTTAAAATGAACTGAGGTAACGTGGAAAAAGGTCCTGTGGTTAGACCAATCAAAGTTTGCCATTTCTTTTGAAAATCATGGACTCATCTGGGCTAAAGAGGAGGGGGCCTATCCACGTATCCAACCTATCCAACTTGTTTTTGTGCTCAGTTCGAAACCCAACATCTATGACGATGTGGAGGAGCATTAGTGCCAACAGCATGGGCATCTTGCACATTTGGCAAAGCACAATCAATTCTGAATGATGTATACAGGTTTTGATCAACATATACTGCCATCCAGGCAATGTCTTTTCCAGGGACGACCTTGAATATTTCAGGAAAACAATGCCAAAATGAATTCTGCACATATTTAAATAGTGTTTCTCCATAGAGGAAGAGTCCAGGTGCTAAGATGGCATGTCTGCAGTCCAGATTTGTCAAATTAGGTGCATAATGAAAAGCATGACTAAGAATACCCCATACTGTTGAGCAACTGAAATCCTATATCGGGGAGTAATGGGACAACATTTCATACTCAAAACTGTAGCAAATGGTCTCCTCAGAGGTGAAGCAGCACAGTGGTAAACATGCTCCCGTCCCAACATTTTTTGGAACATGTTGCTGGCATCAAATTCAATATACTTTCCATGAAATAGTCCACATTTTCATTTTCAACATTTGATATGTTGTCTATGTCCTTTTTGCTGCTAAATATGGGTTTACAAGACTTCTATATTATGACATTCTGTTTTTATTTACATTTTACACAACGTCCCAACTTTTTCTGTTTTTGGGGTTTTACAACTAAAAGGCAGGTTGAAAATGGAATGGAACCTACAGACTGAGATTTTGTGACCATTTCGTTAATGTAACAAAATGGATATAATGCCCTTTTGATTATTATGGCTCCCTGCCTTTTAACTGATAGCGTACAACTATTACTACTAATGAAAATGGCACCGAATACTGTATATGTAGGGTGTTATGTTCCTTTTACAGGTAAGTGCATCTTATCAAAAGACAGGTCTGAAAAGTCCAAACATACAGTAATTCCTGCTGGAGGGAGTCCACAGTGGCCAAGGCATCAAAAGCTCTTTGGGCATTTGGTGTTTGAGGGCGCACAACAAGTTCAGTAGTCTACAAAAAATCCAAGAGCAAAACAGTTAGTCCTTAGACATGCATTCTTTGTGCTTGAAGATCAAGTCATCCAAAACATTCCACTGACCCCCTGTAGTGGCACTTTGTCCTCCCCCAGAGTTCTCTCAATGATATTGCCATCATGGCCAATTAGTTTCAGAATGCCTCCCTCTGTCTCCAAACTCGCTCCCTCCTTTTGCTGTGGGTGAGCACAAAGATAAGTAGGATGCACGCCAGTCACCATAGAGTCATATATCAGAAATGTGTCGACTTGCAGAGTTATTATTTCTGTAACCTTTAAATAAGTGAAGGCAGTCTTCTCAAAAAAGTAACAAATGTATCTGTTAATTTATACATCTGACACACCTCAGACTGATCATCGTCTTCTTCTTCCTCCTCCTCCTCCTCCCCCTCCTCTGACTCTTTCACCAGTCTTGTCTTATCCTCCTTCACCTTGTTCTCTTTCTTCTTCTTCATCTCATGTTCCTTCTCCTCTTTTTTGTCTTTTGCTTTCTCTGTAACTTTGCGTCTGGGTGTTGTCACATCCATCTACACAGCACACAAGCACAGTGTAGCACATACCATTTGAAAACATTCATTGTAACCATGTATAATGGCAAAAAACATATTAGGGTACGATCAGACTTGGCTTTTTTTTCCTGAAAACAGCGTGATGTAGGGCGTTTACCCGCTAGAAGTTGAACATTTCTCAACTTTAAAAACAAAAACAGCTCTGAGATGCAGAAAAAACGATCAAGTTTTAAAAGCCGAGGACTTTTTTGAAAACATGGTCTACTCCATAGAATTATGTAAAACGGACACAGGCAGCTGCGAAAAATATGCTCAGTCTCAACGTACCCTTAGACAATATGTAGGCTTTTTGTTTTACAATTCTAGGTAAATACGTTTGTAAGCAGCTAAACATTGTTTTAGCCATACATTCCAAAATACCTCACCGAAGGTATACAGTAGCTAGCTAGCTGTAATTAATGCCACTGTGTCTATAGAGCCAACCTCCTAATTTTCCTTAAAAAACTGAGATATGATGGGGGAATTCAACTAAACATCAACTAATCATTTTGTGACTGGTTGTAATTGCATGTCGTCCTCATCATCCTCACCAGAGAGTCCTGGCTGCCTTCCAGGGTGGGGCTTTCATCCCTGAACTGCAGCGCTGCTCTGCCTGAGACCTGCAGCTGCACTGGGGCCCCCTTCACGTCAGACAGCAGGATGCCACAGGCATCCACCCATGCACCACACTCCCTCTGACCAGTGACACACACACACACACACCAAGAGATGGAGTAATTATCTGATCAGGTACGTTTTTATGGCTCATTAATAATGACAGAATAGTCTGAAATCAAATTCTTAAAAACAGGTTTTAGCTGCCCACCTCAGAGACTCATACCTGTAGCTTGTTGAGTTCATACAATTCGTTCTCTGTCTCATCCTGTGACATGTTCTTCTTGACCTCCTCCTCCACGATGGCTTGACATGAGCTGAGGGATTTGACAAATCTCAGTAATAAATATGACCAAAGTTTGTACTTAAAACAATGAGAATATGAAATGCTTCTAACAACATAATTTCATCATTGGGCCCTAATTTGAAACTGCAGGGCGGACTATGAACATACTTGTTGACAAACACTGCGGAAATCACAGGTGGTGAAACCAAATCTTGCTGACAGTTTGTAGTCATGTGTCAAATGTATTTTTATTAAGAAGATTCATGGGAATATAGTCTACAGGGTTCCTACACATTTTCCATTTCAAAATTCCATACTTTTTCCATACTCAAATGGTCAAACTTCTCGGTAGATTTTTCTGACCATATTCTAGACATTGTCAATGGAGTGTTCTACTAGCATTGTGAATAGCTGTATAATAATGTTTATTATGAACTTGTTAGCACTCAGAAAACACTTGCCCATTGTTGGATACTTTTCGTTGGGGAAGTGCTGAGTTGGAAGGTGCACTCACATTTGATACAGCATAGCCTACATATGTTGGAGACTAGTGCACTGCTGGCAGAGGCCTCAGAAATCACCGTAAACAGTATTATTTGTTTGCAATAACAGTTTATCAGATAATGCCGTATCCATGTCTTGGTAACTTTTACAAAATCAAAAAAGTCTACTAGTGTTTTAGCCGAAAATAGCAGAGCTACGCAAACAAACCAGTGCACAATGGTGTAGAACATGTCCGTAGAACAGGGGTTCTCGATTTGGTTTTGGTACCAGGGTCCCCTTGTGGAAGAGATTTTTTTCTGAGGACCCCCATTCAATTGTATCTTGATGTGGACTGACAACTTAAGCTACACAACAGTAGGAATGGTTCATTATGACCTGAATGAAGTGATTAGTACTGTAGATGCAATAGTCTGGAAACACAAATATTTCTCCATACCCTTGTTTCTTTTTTCCATACTTATCCAGACCTGGAAATTACTAAAATCAAATTCCATACTTTTCCAGGTTTTCCATACTGCGTAGGAACCATGAGTCTAGGTGAACCCAGATGATGGCCTGAACACTGTTATATTGTGGCTGATTTATGAATCACCAAAAATCCAGGAACCAATCACAAGCGCTTATGGAGAAGGCTATACATGATCATTTATTATTTGTTCATTTGACTGACGCTTTAATCCAAAACGCCTTATAGACGTCAATTATTACAGCACCAGTCTCCCCGGAGCAACACAGGGTTATGTGCCGTGCTCAAGGGCACAACGGTGGCAGCTGGGAATCAAACCCACAACTGTTCTGGCTACTGCATGCTAGCCCCACTCCTTGGCCACTACACTACTGCCCCTACTGTAATTCATAGAGAGGCCACACAGAGGAGTGTAGTTAGGAGCCCTGTTCAACACAACCACTGGCTTTTGTATCAAGTTGTGGTAGCGCAGAGATATAGAATGAAATGCAGGGTGTATGTTTGTGCTGGATTTTACAGCATCGAAAGCGATTCAGCCAATTATAATCAAGGACCGGAACTATCCGTTTTATAATATGTCATACAAATAAGTGCCTACTGTATTTGCTTAATTAAAAAGGGCCATAATCACAAAGATCAATAATCACAAAATAATACACTCACTGATACATTACATAAAACGTGATGTACTGTAAACGGACAAGTCCTTTTCTACATGATCTCATTAAATTACCATGTGATGTATGTGGAGAAGTAGTCCACCTTCTGCGAGACATTTTTGGCATCCTCCTCCAGTTTCTGCATGGGTCCCTCATTCCCAACATTGGATTTGAGCCCTGGGACTGGTACTGGCTCCTGATCATCACAGTGATCGGGCACCATGAGGAGCAAGAGGTCTACCATCCAGCGGGTCAGCATAGTATGAATGGAACTGACCTGCACAGATGCAAAAATAAAATTCAGGTGAAACACATTTTTCATACACAAAGTGCATTACAATAGAGGAGCAAACCAACTAAAATGCCTGCTGTTACAGTAATAAAAACAGGACTAAGAAGCAAAGGATGACTTTGTAAGAGACATCACACTGTTCAGCATCTACCTCCTCAGAGAGTCTTAGATTTTCACAATCAAAGAAGTTTGTTTGAGTGGCCATGAAATCCTGCATTGTACTGAACATGTTGTCCATCTCTATCCTGAAAAGAAAAAAACAGCAAGACACAAGTTGGCGAATCCCCCTGTACCTAATAAAAGATAAGAAAGATGACACATAGAGCCTAAAGGCCCTTTCACACCAAGTCTGAATTTTCAGACAAAATATCCACACGAAATCACACAGGAAATTAATTATTATATTATACTTCACTCGATTTCATGTCAATATTTGTTTCATAGCGACAGTATGAACAGTGTAACACATACATGTGAGGTGGTTGAAATGTAAACCAAAATGAACATAAAACTAATCAGTGTACTGATATTTGGTTGTGTTTGTGACCTGTGAACAACAGGAGGCCCCAGACCAGTCCTCACCTGTTCTCAGTTCTCTGCTTGATCCGGTCAGGCTCACACTGCACACTGTCCACCAGCTGCAGGGCCTTCTCAGCCTGCTTGGTCCAGCTAGTCAGCCCTTTCTCCATTTTCAGCCAATCACAGTGTGGCAGGCCCTCTGACCGACCACTAAGACCCTTCAGTTTACTAATCCAAAACTCTAACGCGCCCACCAGAGACATCAGCTCCTTGTGAATGCCTACAAATATGTGATGGTTAATGCTGGACTTTATTACACCAATACAGCACTATCTAATATTTGTTGTGTGATTACCTAATTGAATCTATTGAGCGAAATAAACATGGAACTACAAACCAAGAGTACATGTGCAGTACTTTTACCAGGTGCTGTTACCAAAAAGTATACGATTAACTGGCTTCACAAAAGTACTCAAGGGGCAGTCGTGGCCTACTGGTTAGGGCTTCGGGCTTGGAACCAGGGTTGCCGGTTCGACCAGTGGGAACGGCTGAAGTGCCCTTGAGCAAGGCACCTAACCCCTCACTGCTCCCCGAGCGCCGCTGTAGCAAGGCAGCTCACTGCTCCGGGTTAGTGTGTGCTTCACCTCACTGTATGTTCACTGTGTGCTCTGTGTGTTCACTAATTCACGGATGGGATAAATGCAGAGACCAAATTCCTTGTATATGCAACTATACTTGGCCTAGAAACCTACACCTACATTTACATTTTACATCAAATATTTGAATAGCATTGTCTATGTTTGCTTATGGTTTCTGGGGGTCTTTTTTACTGTGCAATGGACACAGTTTAGTGTAAAAACGTCTGTGTACTTCTATCGCTAGACTCTCACCACTTTCTCCATTGATGCGGGTGTCCATCTGCTTGTGGAGCTCGGAGACAGAGCGACCAATCATTTTGATGGCTTCCTGGCCCTTAGGGGGCTCCCCGTCAGGGGCAGGGTGTCTGCGGAAAACCTGTAGCCCCACCTCTACCCAGGTCTCCTGCAGCTGCATTAGTGTGTTTATAGTCTCCTGTCCAGAGAGCAGCTCCTCTCCTCCGTATCGCTCACACTGGGTAGTCAACATCTGCAGGACAGAGATGTGGTGGAGACTGTTGAATGATCTATTCTACCACACACATGCATAACCAGATAGTCATGATACATATGCAAAGACACACACACTCCACCTACATACAGGCACATATTAATATGTCAGTGTGATAAATGTGAGAACAATATTCATCATAGTCATTCTCACCATTGACCACTCATTCAAATCAAGTAGTATCTTCTCTTCTGATGCCTTGTCAAATATCACATCTGGTTTTCTGCAAAAAATATAGCCACCCATTATTATGACAGCAGGCAACAGAATGTAATTCCTTTATCTAAAAAAATAATGGCTTTAAACTAATTTTGATGCAACTGGTTTTAGACAAATCAGGTACAGTAATGTTACACCCTTAGCACTAAATGGATACCCAGTACGTCGAACATTTGTGAAAAGAGGAATTCCTACATTGTGCTACTTTAAAACATATGACCATGATAACCAGATGGAATTGGTCAAATATCCACTTTCTCTTAATGGCTATTATCACCTTACCTTATTTCTCTTCTATTGCAAATGTAATACTGCAGGAATTCAAACCGCCGCTCAGTCCTGCACATTCTCTCTGCATGTAAATGAGAGCGTACATGTGTGTATTTGCTTTTGTGCATATGTGTGCCTCTCTGTTTATGTGTGTGTGTGTGTGTGTGTGTGTGTGTGTGTGTTCGCTTGTGAGTGTGTGCGTGCGTGCATGTGTACTGTGTGTGTGTGTTCATGTGTGCGTGCCTGTGTGTGTGTGTGCATCCGTGCGAATGTGTGTGCGTGTGTGTATGTATGTGTGTGTGCGTGTGTGTATGTATGTGTGTGTGCGTGTGTGTGTATGTGTGTGTGCGCGTGTGACTTCATGTGTGTGTGCGTGCGTGTCTGCGTGTGCATGTGTGTTTTTGTGTGTGCATGCGTGTGTGTGTGTGTGCATGCGTGTGTGTGTGTGTGTGCATGTGTGTGTGTGCGTGCTTGTAGTGAAATGTAATGAGTACCGGTAACCCTTCTCTGTCCTCTACAAGCCGATTGGTGTACAGTCACTAAATGTACACATAAATTAATTTATTGTATGGTCCCCCATGAACGGAATTCCACGAAACTGGCCATGCATTCAGGGGGTGTCACAATGATAATACACTTCCAATTTTTGCAGTTTTGAACATGTCAGCCAAAGATATCTGCAATTACAATGCCTCATTTTTGCTTTTTCATTTATAACTAGGTGGCACTATACCGCAAATAAGTGGTTATGGTATGGGTTGAGATGACCCCTTGAGACCAACAAACAAAAACAATCCTACGGTTCTCGAGATATTCACAGAAAACTGTGTCCGCTCTACCCTCCTTTTGGGGGTCTGCGGTGCGGTGCGGTGGGTAGGCGACGGATCAAAACAAAAATCATTGGTTTTGTGTAATCCCTGTGGGGCTACATAAACACCAAGTTTCGTGCAGCCCGGTCTTTCAGTGTCTCTGGAATAATGACACAAAATATACAAAACACAAAAAACAACGAAAAAAAACCTCTGACTAAACCTATATGACTGCTACGCTAGCGACACTAGCAGCAGTCATAATAAAACAAGCTGCGGCTTGCCCTTTCAGGCAAAACCTCAAGGCACGTGCTTCAAATGTGCTGCAAATGTTGAATTGCGTTGTGGCGCAGCAGGCTACAGAGCCCGCACCACGTACTGTATGGGCCCGAGTGCCCACGGGGACCCAGTTTCGAATCCGACCTGCTGTCATTTCCCGATTCCCAGCCCATCTCTCACTTACCTGTCACTCTTCACTGTCCTGTCCAAATAAAGGTCCCCAAAAAAGTTTGCTGTGACCACATGTATGTCCCATTCTCATGAACACAATGTCTCAAGAATGACTCTGAATGGTCTTAATAAGCAATTGCTTTGTTTGAAGGCCAACAGCAGAAGGCTCACCTTCCTGACCCTAAGTCTCCCCAAGTCTAAAACTGGATCACTATTCACCATTATTTGTCTATTTATTTTGTTGACTGCATATGATTACTTCCTCTTACTTCAGGTTGGTAAGGATGAAATCATGCCAGTGATTCATGTCCTCCTGCATTGCTTTAATCTTCTCACACTGATTGGATTCAATCTCTTTCAGCTTCTGAACAAAGTCTGTCAGTTGCTCTTTCCATCGGTCCATGAGTTGCGTAATGCTGTTCAGATCCTCAGCGTCCTGCAAAGACAGCACACTTCACATATCCAGCCACAGGAAGAACAATATTACTCCATTAAAGGATATCTATGGCTGCTTATGAGGAAGTTCAGGAGTCATTCTTGTAGAAATTCTTGAACACAGAACATTGATAAAAAAAAAATTCCGATTGAACAGCCATACAGTCAAGTCAGGTTGCCTGCTTCTCAAGGAAAAGAAAAACAGCAACGACTATTCCGATCAAATATTCTCAAGCGCTTGTAAGCACCTGATCGGAAAAGAACGTGCCCCATGTAAACAGATGACACAACATTTTCATTCGGAATAGTTTAATCAGAATGTGGCTACTGTTCTGGTAAATCATCCGGCTTAAAAAAAATCTTACCTTGGACGCCAGGAAGACAGTGAAATGTTCTGCTGTCTTGGTCCAGGATTGCTCGCTCACATGAAGTCGACTGACCAGCTGCAGATTATTTAACTTTATTACCTGTGACAAAATAAAAACACAAACTATGTCAACTCATAACTCATCATTTCAGACAACAGTATGGCTATTATGAAGCAAGACATCAAGAGAATCAAAAGGAATAATTCACTACAGTTGCAATGTCACTGAAGGGGAATAAAATGGATTTTGCTGGGTTGCTTTGAACTGATATATGTCTGAATTTGGTGACCTTGAGTGCTAGGCTGTAGGTGACACCACTCCACAGATCGCGCTCATCCGTCAGGCGCAGCACCTGCCTCTCCAGCCTCCGCCGCTGCATCTCATACAGGTCATGATACTCCCCCACCATACTGCATGAGACAAGGGGAACAACATGCATGTACTACAGTACTGCCTATTCATATGATGGATGAACAATCAAGGGGAAAAGTAATAATCAGTCAAAACTCAGTCATATTTTTTTAATGAACCAGTCAAAAATCAGTCATATTTTTTTACTGAACCAGGTTAACTTATATAACTTAAGGTTTTACAATAGCAATGGCAAGCAAGTGCTTTACAAAAGATCTAGTAGTGGTTGGGATTTGGTGTCCGTTGACTCACTCAGAGCTGCGCTGAGACTGGTCCAGTGCTTTGGACAGCTCCTTCTGTGCTCGTGCAGCCTGTTTGGACACGTTCTCATCATGCTCTTTGACCCTGCTCAGTTCTCTGAGGAACACACACAAATGCACACAACAATATTGAGATGCGCAGCAGAGCAGTAGATGACCCACACTTGGAAACACAAATCTAAACATCAGCTGCCTGAAGCCACAGACATAGCACAGTTATTATATACATTTGTTGGGAAAGTCTGTTTGTATCTTCATCATCTGCTGAGAGACACAATGTCATTGTTTTTCAATAAACCATCGAGAATTCTACAACCTGTTAAAATAAATCATCAGAAAACCAACCATTGGGACAAGGCCTGTGCTGTGTGCCAACTACATTCTGCATGTGATGGTAGATACTTCCTGCAAAAGATGGTAGGCAGGGATCCTGCTCTTACCTCCATTCCTTACCATTTATGGAGACCTCACACTGGTATCACTGTGGTGATCATTTGTTGACTTAATTCATTATTAATTTAAGATGATTAAAATCAACTTAACTTTTACATAATAACACAACATTAATTTGATCCTTGAGCCTCTGTAACAGAACCCTTGAGGAAACAAGTGTCCTGCCAGTTAACCCCAAATCCTTGCTTACTCATTGAGATGTGCAATGGACTTCTTGAAACACACAATCTCATCAGTTAGACGGCGGTCCAGAGCACGCAGGGACAACATCTCCTTATGCAAGCCCCGCAGCTTCCTCGGGATACGGTCCAGCAGTGCCACATATCTCTGTCTGGATGCACAAACAGGGTAAGTGTATGTAATTCCAGAATATGGCATTAGAAAGACCAATTACAATGTTCAGCTTGTAATAATCAAACCTGAGCTTGGCCAGGATCTGGCCTCGTTCGGCACACTCCACGCTGACCTGGCGGATGACCTCATGAAAGACGATGTTGTAAATGTTCTGCTCTACCTGCACCAGGTCCAGCAGGCCCTGGACCTGTCAGAAGGGGTACACAGAATGACACTGACCATGACATCACCCAGGGGGAGCACAAACACCAAAGTAATTATAAACATCATATCAGCCCCCAAAACAGCATCAAGCTCCATGTAAATAAACAGCAACCCCCACTGCAAATATAAACATCATGACCCTATAATGACTAATCTTAAATGTATACATTTTCACTAAATATGCTCATTTCAAATAGTTGAACACCCTGAACACCTGAAGTGGCTAACTGGATAACATTTGGGAAAGTGCTGTGAGAGGTCAAGGGTCCTCTTACCTGGGAAACACCTGTCAGCTCAGTACTGTCCAGATTCACTCCTGCCTTGTCCAGCATCTCATCCATGACCCTCAACAGCTGTACAGCCTCCAGTCGCCCACTTGGCTTCCTGACAACCATACCCAGACATAGCTAGTTTACAGAGTGACATGATAAAGAGGACCTGGTATGGCATAAAACTATTTTCTTGCCCTATAAAAAAAGGACATTCTTCTCCATCAGTCCAAGGAAAGAGGACTTCATGCTCACTTACATAGATGGAAAAATCCTCAGCATCTTATCCTCATCCTCCAGAAGAACAGTGTATTTACTGAAAAAAGAAGGTAAGGTAGTGTAATAATAATAATAATAATAGTAATAATAATAATTAGGAGTTTGCAGAAAATTAATATTCATGTCAGGACAGAGATGGTGTTAACCCACTCCTCATAAAATTCAAGGCCCTTTACTCCCTTGCTCTTCACAATGTGGTATTCCTCAGGGATCAGTGTCTCCACTGGTGCTGTGGTCTGTGGGGAGAAACACCAACTCAGTGAGTTTAAATCCCTTATGAGAAACCACACTCAAATCAAGTCCAAGTTTATTAATAATAATCAGTTCTACCTTGTACAGGACATACGTACATACATATGGGACTGGTTCAAAATACAGTCCCAGTCCAGATTGTTTGGAGGTAGAGCAGAGACAGTTCACCTAAACCACCTGATGGGTGAAGCTGTTGCTCAGTTACAATCTGATCTACAGTACTTGCAGAAGTGGGCTGCACAGCAATTTTTATCCAGTCAATTCAGAGTGAACCTCTTTCAGTGCATCACCTCAGAGGGGAGAGCCAGACCATCAGAACATAACTGATGGCTGTTCATGAAAGTATTTATCAAGCTTAAAGCTTACTTTCTGTGGTGAGGGTGAGGAGGGTGAATTGGCTCTGTCTGTTGTGGGAGGTAGAGGAATATGATCCTTCTTTGAAGCCACTGCATCCCAGAGAAAAGAGATGTCTCTGTTGAGAAACACAGAAGCACTTTCATGTTGATTTTTTATTCAAATATTAGACACCAAACATATGTCACATAGGATTTGCAACTGAAGAGCAAGTAAATAACAGTTGTGCAAACAGATTAACTCTGGTCACACCTCCCAGCTCCAGTCAATGAAACGGGCTGGTCCAGAAGATACTTGTATTTCTTCCGCCCCTGGGGATGATGCCACACTGGATCTGGGCATCGCAGGCCATGGATCTGAGAAATAAACACATTCAAATAGGCTACAGTAGGCCTAGACCATTTCTAAGCTACATTATGAATTGAGCGGAGGTATGTTTTACCAAATGACTACACAATATAATTGCCTGACATTACACAAACCTTGCAGGCTTGGGACGTCCTGCTGGCTTTAGAACATTC
Source organism: Alosa pseudoharengus (assembly GCF_046254945.1). Taxonomy (NCBI): domain Eukaryota; kingdom Metazoa; phylum Chordata; class Actinopteri; order Clupeiformes; family Clupeidae; genus Alosa; species Alosa pseudoharengus. Next base: position 5,625,061 of record NW_027468576.1, on the reverse strand, counting down.
TGCTTTACAATAGGGGTGTGCAGCAGAGGTGAGGGTTACCAAGAGCTCCTCTGGGATCAAGTCTTTACGGAACGACGCTACCTGCATCGCTGACCTTTCGGTCTCTCCCATTTTACTTTGTAGATCAGGAAGTTTCGCTGGGCCTAAAATTATAGAAATGAAACGATAGGCCTACGATAAACAATACCGCAATAGGTTAAATTGCCTGATATTAACATAATTTAACGTTTGCCAATAATAACCGGTCTATTTAATTTGTAAATGAATCCGTAGCATGCTGAATTTTGAGAGAAAACTCAGTGACAAACATCACTGTCAAAATAGTATTCTTACTTTTATCACTTTGAAGGAGTGAAAGGGAACTAGTTTTCTCTCCCGCCTGTTTCGTCCACACAGAAGCCTGATCTGACTTTGCCAGCGCTGACATAATAGTCACAGCAGATCACTAGCCGCAGTTCATTCGAGAAAGCGTAGCCCAAACTTACAAAATGAGTGGCAAAATGTCAAACTTATGACATTGCTCGATTGAGCCGGTTTTTGTATTTTCATGACAAATAGAAAGAAAATCACCCAAATATGTATATATAAAAAACCTAGACTAGGCTACTTTGAGTTTGCTCGAGTAACATACTGTGTAACGCTAGTCATCTTCCGCACTCATTCCCACCCCCAGCTGTTACCAAGGTCACCACTCGTGTATCTATGGTAAACAAAAGGTTGTTTTATTCCTGAGACACACAGAGGCAAGAGGGCACGTCACAGTATGGCCTGCCATAAATTAAATTCTTTGACCAAGGCAACATTAAATTTGATTTTACCAAAGACATTTTAGGCCTACAGTTAACGATTAATTCAACGATATAGCCTACTTACTTTGGTGGACTCTGTGGGAGAGAACTGTAGACAATTAATTATTCAGTGAGTGATTGTTGTCTTGGCAGCACAAGTAGACAGACAGACCAATTATGATTGTTTCATACCCTACAACTTTAATAGGCTACTACACTGGCCTATGCATTGAATTCTTACAGTAAATTGATTAAAACAAGTAGATGCCTTGAGAGGTGTCAGATGATGGCCCTTAATAAGACAGGTGTAACACTGAAGGTATCCGTAGCCTATTAGATCTACACCACAGGAGTGGTTCATATGATTAGTTGGGTTTCCCTATTTCACCCTGTTATGCAATACATTTTTTGCATCATTATCTACATAAGAGATACAGTACTTCGTAATGCCCTGAAGTTCCAAGTACATAGCCTACATACACAGGTTAACAAAAAATAAAAGTTTAGCATGCCTTTTAGGGAGTCAAATAGAAAGACATCAGTAATTTAAGACCACATAGTCTTTAGTCCCGCTGTTAAACTTTACCAGGCTAATACTGGTATAACTACTTGATGTGTTCATTTTTCCAAGAAATACTGCTTGGTCAGCTTATCAATTTTCCTTGCAGACCTCAGTGATTAAAGTCTGTCCAATTAGATACGTTTGCCATCTTCAATTCATATTTTATTATCTTCCCATGATAAAAGTAGTTCCAGTGGCTGGCTCCTCCCTTCAGCAGAGTTAGACAGGTAGGTAACAGTCGACCTCCAGAAAACGGTGAAAAAAGATGTCTCTCATTTGAGAATCTTATGATATGGGTAGAGGGTCAGAGAGGTGGTGAATTCACGTATATCATCGATCATAATAGCCTCTGGCAGCAGCGAGGAGGGTGGCACAAAGGTCAGTCTGGACACCTCTCCGTAAGCAGAGGTCGTGGATGCCTTCTCTCCAAGCAGTTGTGCTGAGTGGTTACAACTAGATTCATCACCATCAGGGGAGTCTCCCTCTGCCTCTCCAAAACCAACAACCTGGGCAAAGTGAAAGGGAAGACAGTCTAGTATGACATTAGTACTACCAACTAGCCTACACAAAGTTCATTACAGCACTCCATTAAATCCCTTCTCCCACTCCAACATAAATAATTACACCTATTTGTGTAAAACCACACACATATACAAGCTGCTGTACTTTCATTATTGTTTATTATTGCTATTTTCCTTAATGTAGTCATACCAACATTTTAAAACTGTTCACTGTTAATTTTAACTATTGTATTGTTTTTATTTGTAAGTCGCTTTGGACAAAAGCGTCTGCCAAATCCCTTAACCATAACTTACGTGTACACTGAGCCTCCTGCTGTTACTATGTCTGTGTTCCATGAACCAGGAGATGAGATCTGCTTTGGTAATGCGCTTCAGGGCTTCAATCTGTTATCAGACACAGAGATACCAACATTTTGTAGCGGATGAAGGACATAGTCTTCCAAATATGAACCAATTGAGACACAATGGCCTTGTTTCACTCAAATGCAAGCTTTAATTGTACCTCCCTACTCTTCGTAAAATTGAGAAACAAGAAAGTGACAAGGAAGTCATGAAAATATGTTGTTTATACTGTAACGTCGGTGCCTTTTGGACTGAGTGCTAGCCTCCCAGAATGCAATGTGTGTGAATGCTGGTTTGTGTAATGTCGGTTTTAGTTAGTGTAATTGCGTTTTCCGTGTCATGTATGTGTTAGCTTGTGTAGTCTTTCTTTACGTTGTACCTCATGTGTTTTGCCCGGTGTATTGTATGTGACTACCCTGTTCGTGTATCGTGCTTGTTTTATTGACTTCTCTTGTGTTTCCTATGGGTGTCTTTGTCTTAGCGTTGGCTGATTCCTGCTTCCGCTATTAAACCTTTTGATTGGACAACTGTGTGTGTCGCTATCAAATCGTTACAATACTATAATAACATAGGTACAAAACATTGGAAATAAAAATGTAATTAACATGCATTAAACAGCAACAAAAACAAGCATCATATTGTTCAAATCAGAAAAAACTATCGTAAAACCACCAATTACCAACCATTTTGTTCGAAAATTCTAAAACAACGATGTTTTAATACTTCAAAATAACATTTGATAAATGAACCTTACATTTTTCAGTAGCCATAGGTGTGTAGATTTGAACAAAATCTAGTTTGGTTCTTACCGGGGACTTTACTGCCTGAAATATCCGATTTTGTTTACCACGCTCGGAGGTTAGTGCTGGCCTGGTGGGTGCCTATTTCCAACCTTTCTCACGGCATTCAACGGTTAGACCGAGAATTCTCGTCGCAAATCAAAATTCCACTGAAACTCCAAGCGGATTTGTACACGCAGCCTTACAACACTGTTTACAGCTCTTCAAGTCACGGTAAAATGTAATTTTTGGTACATAGTGCTTGCGTTTCTTTAGGAATCCGCCGTTTTGGTTTGTATAGAAATTAATATTAGGATATTAAGTGACACATACACGTAAGAGGTTGGAAATATGGGATGGTTGGTAATAGGTGACATTCCTATATAAAACAAAAGAGAAGCTTTTTGTCATTTTTAATGTGTGGTAATGTTTTTTTTTTTTTTTTTTTTTTACATTTTAAATCAATGCAATAATATGAACAGGGGGTGCAACGGTACACAAAAATCACAGTTTTGTGTGTACCTCGGTTTTGAAGTCACGGTTCGGTTAATTTTCGATACAGTAAGCCTGAAGGTACTGCTAACCTACGAATGTGTGTACCTTTACACCCCCTAATAAAAACATTTTAAGATCTATACTTCAGAATCCCCTTGTTCTATTCATGTGTGTATTAATTTCATGTAGTTATTTTTGAGCAGTGACATATTTAGTGATCTAGTCAAAAATTAAACACAATCAAATACACAAGAGTCCTCACCTCCTTGGTAAGTCGATCAAAAATATATTGCTGAGTCACAACTTCAAACCAGTTCCTATCCACCTCCTCGCCCAGATGTGTGTCCTCACACTCCTTAAGCTTGATCAGGGCAGTGATCTGCATCTCAAATGCCTCATCTGTCAAGTTCATCAGCTTCTCACCAAAACTCACCAGGAACTCCTCCACCTTAGACTCCACAAAATCAGTTCTAGGACAGACACAAAATGATTTCCAAGATTTGAGTACAATGCAAACTTATTTTTCCACATGAAACACATTGCAGTGCATACTTCATCACGCTTGGTAGTAGATCAGAATAATTGTACCTATTTTTAAAAAGAAACTCACGAAAACTTTGTTGCTTGCGTCTCAACTGTAATAGAGAATCCAAGAACACCTGAGGTGTTTCGACAGGTAGGGTACACCTGGTATCTGAAGGTGCAGAGATGGCATTACCACATGAGTATAAGAATAATGATGGATATTAGGCTGCATAAATTACAAAGTAACTTTTTGCTAGCAAATAAATTGCACAAATAGAAATAGCTAATTCAATTTACAAGGATAAATCAGTCACTAACCCCAGTGTTTCCTTAGTTCTTAAGAAATCAAAGCAAGGTTCCTCCATGTGCATCTGAAAAAAGGGAAAGAATAACCATCATGGATATTGAAAATGTGTTTGAGTAACTGGGATTTATAAGACTTGGAACTCACCACTAGTAACTCCATCAGGGTGTGCTCCCATAAGTTCTTCCTGCCTGACTGGAGAAAACAAGAAAAAAAGACATCTTTGTTTATGACATGTCAATACACACATGATTACCTTATAAAAATAAATAAATATAAAAACATTAAATCAATGGACAGCATGCGAGTCCAACTTCTCAGGCATAGCTACAATTAGAAGGCCCTCCTAAATAAAACACAGGTGCATGGGCCTGTTTACCTGGTAGTACACTGTGACCTCAGAGTTGGCATCTCCCTTGTTAAGGGAGCGTACTTTACACAGGTGGTGCTTCTGTGGCAGTTCTACCACCCTAAATAGAACCGGAGCCTCTACTGTGAGTGGCTGGAACTTGAGTTTGCTGAAATAAGGTCAGAGTCAGAACACACAGAACTTTCAGGCTGTCAGTCTGAACAGATGGGGACAAAAGGACACAGCCGCTCACTGCATCTTATTTCTGTGGTTAAAAATAACTAAAAAAAAAATAACATATAAAAATATGAAAAGAAGAAAAAAACAACGACATCCTAACAAATTGATACTGCCATCTTGTGACATTTTGCACTGTATCAGTGGTCAGAAAGTTCAATAGCCTATATTTTGTAGATGACTATCTGTTACAAATTCAAGGTGAACAGAGGTTACAACAGAGGAACAAAATTACTTACTCAATAAAATACCGCAAGAACTTCTTAGATTCCTGGTGAAAGTAAATAAAAATGTCATGAGTTTTTAATTTTTTTTGCAGACAAATCTGTAAAACAATGTCCTTAGACACAAGATATATTTGCGAAAAGGGACTCACTATGCTGGTAAAGTTACCCTGTACTAAGCCCTCAATGTATAGCGCTGACTTCAAACTGTTGACAAAGTCCATGAGGTCATCCACACTCAAGCCTTTCATTATGGCCTGGTACTTCTGGACCACAGACCAGCGACAGTGCTCCAGAATCAGGAGGCGCACATCTCTGTAAGGGTAGGAGACATAGAGAAAGGAGAGGGCAGAGATATATGAGGAGAGGCAACAGCAAGGGAGAAATAAAGGGAAGGAGAGGAGATGGGAAGAGCATATTATTAAGGAAGGAGAGATAAGATGTAGGGTACAAAGGGGAAAGCGGCAAGAGAAATAAATTTGGTTTGAATGAAGTGAGCCTGTTAAAGATGATGTTCCTTATGTGTATGTGTCTAGCACTCAATATTACAATGTTGCGACAGTGACTGTGTAAAGTGATGTCATACTCACTTGCCAAGTCTCTCAGGCTTGATGAGGATGTTGAAGTAGGTCTTTTTCAGCTGTGCCACAAACATGCCAAACACATCTGGAGCTGCACTGAAGCCAGCCAGGTAGTCCACTATCAGGTGGAGCAGCAGCTAGGACCATACAGCACAGATGACAAAACCACTCCAGTAAAGGTATGCACACACACACACACACACACACACACACAGAGACATATTTCAGTGATGATAAGGACGAAGCCTTAATGAAACCAGGTGGATGAATAACAGCTAGTTTTAAGTTTGGTAGTGGGTAGTAGATCATGGTTATGAGTTAACAATCCACTCTTCTTAATGAATATAATTATAGATTAAATTAGCAAATCATTCTAGTGCATTTATATTTGCATCAATGAAATTGTCCCAGAACATTAGAGAAGCATTGAAATAAATCCATTGAATTTGAGAACTATTCTGATCATGGTTATTGACTCTGGACTATAATAATGGAGACACCATTCTTACTATTATATTTGCATAATAACCCATTCATCAATCTCATCAATACATACAGGCAATTTGTGGTTGAAGCCCTTCACACGGATGACAAAGCCATGCTCCCCTGCCACCAGCTTGTATTCCAGTTGTGCAACATCTGCATCATATGCTGGTTCAGCAAGGTTGTGCGCCAGAATGTTCACAAAAATATCAAAAAGCACCAGACTATAGAAAGGAGGACAGGAAACAGAAGTATGTATGTATGGATATAACTAAACTCTACACCCTTCTTGGTTAAACAGTGAATGTGCTGGCATCTTCCATAGTACACCTCAGCAAGGAAGAAAAGCAAAATGATATGGAAGATTCAAATGAGACACACTTTCCAGATGGTTCAAGTGGTTGTTGAACTTTCAATCAAAACTGACTGTAACACGACTGGAATTAATTATATTTGATTACAGCTTAACTGTGTAGTTTGTGTATATATACATACATTTAGAAATATAAAACTGCACAAATTTGATACGATTTGCAATCAGACAAAAATATGATTTAAGACGACATTGACAGAAACCATTCTCATCACAAGCAAGATTTTAGATGTTGGAGATTAGCAATGTTGTGAATTCGTATTAGCCAGGAATCTGTTTCTATGTGTTGCTGTGTGGGATGGGTAATACTCACTTTTCTGGGTTTTTCTGAATGATTGGGGAGAGCAGATTAAAGCGTACGTAGGCTGAAACAAGAGACAGTAGCAGTCAGTGCTCATCCTTTAAATACAATTAAAATGCTGTCTGTACGGCCTCACCAACGGACACAGAGATACACAAACACGCAGACTCAAATGCAAACATGTAAAAAAAAAAACCTCACATACACACCTTTAGGAATTTTGAACTTGTTGTCTTTTTTGAACCAGAGACATCCTTCCTTTGTGTTGATTATTTTGACAGGGAATTCGGTATCAGGGCAGTCTGATGCTTTCAGGGTGAAATCAGTAGCTGTGAAAAGTTACAAATTACCTTTTTAACACATCCAAGCATGATAAGGATTAAAGATTAAAAAGCAAAGTGCAAATAACAGGAATCCTTGAACACAGACCAATAAACTTGTTTTCAGCTGGCAGTTGGAGTTCAGGGTTGAGTTCAAAGTCACTAGCCCAACGATCCCTCCACTCCTGAGGTATATCTGCAATGATGAGTGTATTTGTGAAATCTCACTAGGTCACAGTAGGAACAAATTTCAGAAGTCCTGAAACATTGACTGTGTGTACATACACACCGGTGGCCCAGTTATGAGGCTTACCCTAGTTCTGGTCATACTCAGGATAAGGCATTTACATGAGCAAAGAGATATCTGGTTACTCATATAATATCATAAATAGTAGTATCCTTTTTACTGATAACTGATATCTATTTGTTCTGGTGCCTGTGCAGCTAGTCAGCAGCTATTACAAAACTGGGATACGATACAGTGTATGCATGCAATAGAGTCCTGGTTAGGAGTTCTCCAGTTAGCATAAACAGGTTTCTCAAAAATGGGATAAGGGTTTATCTGGGGCTTTTTGAAATCAGGATATGATGTTTGAATGTGCGAACACAAAAATGGAACACTTAAAAATCCCAATCATAACCAGGGCTCTCAAGACCATGATTCCAATAATACATTTGGGTTCTACAGTACCACCAATACCAAGCCTTTCTCATTACAAAAAGATGAGTAAAATTCAGAACAATTGACCCCACCGTATAGTTAAGAAAATACGAAAACGGCTTGCAAGCTTTAAAGGTTTTACAAAAGTATGAAAAATGGCTTATCTTCAGGTTAGGATTGCAATGGCTCACCTTCTACACTGTACTGAGCCCCAAACCATTTTTCCTTCATGTCACACAGGTTCTCATGTTCTGGAGACAACAGGATCAGGTTTGCCTTATCTGGGGTCATGAGAACCAAAGCAGCATTGATGACCTAAGAGGGGAACAATAATTACTCTAAACAGACTCTACTAAACGTGTAACTATGTAAGTACCAGTGGGGACATATTTCATACACACATTTATTTGCTCAACACTTATACAAAAATATTACAGTGGTGTAACCCGTCAATTTTGACACATTCAATTCATGCAGTTTTAGCATAGTATCCATAAAAAGCCCTGGTACTCGGCAACCCACAACCCCCTATTGCAAATGACCATGCCTCAGTACTATTAATGGTAAAGGAAAAGGTAATTTGAGCCTCCCAGTAGCTAAAATTACAGAACCATCTTGTTTCAGTGTGACATTACCTCTGGGTCATAATCAAACATGAGCTGATCTCCAGTAAGGTAATCCTCTTTTGGAAAGAGATGCATGTTCTCAGAAATGTTCTCCACAAATTCAATTGGATCAGACTGTTGAAACAGATCACTGGTGTTATAGAGATTAAATTAAATCCACCTGGAGTCAGTGGTAACTGTTATCGCACATCTGCTCTTCTTATGGCTTCAGGTAGCTATTTGAATTGTATGGACAATTTAGTCACAGGATGAAATCTAACATACTAAAGAAAGAAATATCTGAAGAAATATCAATATTAAATGACACCTCACTGTAACTCAGAAATAGAAAGAAACCAGTCACCTGCTCCTGATAATGGAACTCATTTGCTTCAACCTTCTGAATTTCAGAATAAATCCTGAAAAGCATGAAGCAGACCTCCAATCATAACACTAGCCAGCATTTATGTATTAAAGAACCCCTCAAATATTTGCCTCTAAAGGACACATTCACAAATTCAGTTAATGTCTAGCACTTGAATTAACCTTTCTTGTGGTCCAAGAGACTGTAGCATCTTAAGATACTGGAAGACCAAGTCAACCACCTGCAGAGAAATAGTCAATATTCAGATAATGATCGGAGTAGTAGCATTAGACTGGCTATTGGCCTGCATCATTATCATCATGTTAAAAACATCAATAATTTCACTGCAACTCAAATAGTGCTTTATGAGTATTAATGCCACACCTTGTAAACGTTATGGAAGCCCTCATCTGTCAAGGTTATGGAAACGGAGAAGATGGAGTAAGTGGTGTTCTGATCAAAGCCGGTTTCACTGTTCCCTCCAAACAGAGCCAGGGCCCAACACCTAGAGGCATCAAAAGCTTACACATGGCTCTGAGAAATTTGACATCAATTGGTACAGATAAAAAAAAAAGTGACTTACCTCTTCCTTAATTGGGAGAGAATACCTCCAGCACCTTCATGGCCTATCAGCCAAGATATATAGTGCAGGGGCTTTACTCTACAGAGTCAAACACATAGAGTGTGGGCGATTAGGATTTGCAACAATAACCAGAACGATTAAAAAGTAAAAAAGCAAACATAAAATGAAACATTGATGGATCACCATCATAGCCTTACAACAAGTTAATGTGAAATTAGTCTATTTTGCATTTACCGTATTATGTAAAATATATGTGGTTGCTGTTTGCCCTCTTCGTGGTCATTACTGATCAATAATCTCTTGTTAAAAAAAACTATTTGGACACTAGAGCAAATCTACTGCAAGATACATATTTTGAACACAGTCATTGTACAGTGAACATGGGAAAGTGCAATAAAGCAAATTATTATATTTAGTTAAATAATGAAATATGGCACTGAGCTATATCAGAAAAAGTGAGCAATGAATGTAATGACAGAAAGCATTATGGTGATTATTGATGTTGATTCAGATTTCATGTACTTTATTGACACCTGCTGGAGAAACTATGGAATTGAACATGACTGACCAGGTGAAACTTTGGGCATCAGATATTAAACCTACTGTCAGACAACAACATTTCCATACTAGGAAAACATGCCAGTAGACTCCTGCAGTCCGTTACAACTTACCTGTAGTGTTTGGCCTGAGGGGGCAATGACCAAGTAATGCTGAGAGCGTGGACCTTCCTCACAGGCACCACTGTTAACACATGCACATTTCCTTTTAATATATTATCATATCACACTAACAATCCAAATAATATTCTCAAGTCAATGTATCTTTATCTTACCAGTATATAGCCTGGAATAAGCCAGCCAAATGTATCTCACCCACAAAATTTGAGGAAAATAAATTAGATCTGGAGTCGCTCCATTGAGAAGCCTATAAACCCGGTTAAGATCTGTTCAGGTGGTATTTATACAATGATGGATAGATGAGCAACAGTGAAGCAGTCATCCATGTCACCAGAGCGCACTTGAGTTGATTTTGTTTACAAGATGTTTAGATTCCGCCATTGTGTCTGTTATACAAGATATTGACAGCACAATAATGACGGAAAAAAAGACGAACAGAAGACAGGAATTTGACATCCTCAAATTTTGTGGGTGGGGACAATTCTAGCTAGGTTCTGGGCTAGGTTGAAACATGCTCCATAATCAAATCCAAACGACGTGTTACCAGCCTCAAATTCTGATAAGAGAGGCTGGCAAAATGAGGGTTACCTCTATAGAGCTTGTTGAAGGCTGGTGTGTCAAATGGGTCTTTAAGATGAGAGAAGTCAGGTTGAGGTTGTCCACTGCAGTGATGTAAACAACATCATCAATGCAAAACAAAAGCACTCCATATCAAAACCATTCAATTGCCATTACCACAGCAGTGCTGATGAGCACTTACTTGTTTGGGATTGCGCTGAAGATCTCCCTAACCCACTCCTCAAGTGTGTCCAGCTTCTCTGTGGAGAGATACAGCAGGTGCACATAGGTCATACCCAACTCACACCAGTCAATACTGATCGCTTACTATTCCATACTTTGAATATACTGATACTATACAGTATACTGATGCTTAATAAATGCAGATGTTTAACTTAAAAACACAGGATATGACATCTGTCTCTCTGGATCCAACATGCCCTTAAGTGTGCATCTTAAATATGTACATTAAAGACTTAAAGGTACACTCTGTGATTCTGGGCTGAAAGGTTGTTGGTATTTGAGCTCAACAGCAAATAAAATGACATCCATCTCTGCTCCTAAAGCATTATGTTGATTGACGGAAATAGGTCAAAAAGTGTATTAGATTAGAATAGTGAACTTTACCTCTAAGTAACACTGATCATTCATTAGTAGTTAGTTGCCTTTCTAAAAGGATCCTGCATGATACTAGATCAGGGGTGGGCAAACTTTTTGGCTCAAGGGCCACACTGGGTTTTGAAAATTGCCCGGCGGGGCGCACAACTACCACCCCCCTCCGCCCATGACACACACATAAAAAAAATATTCTTTTTATAGCCTATAATTTAGTATGAAAAGTATTTCTTTTAAAATATTAATTGCTTAAAAATACTGCTAATTTTATGCTGTTTAACAAATGTATAAATTGTGCACTGTCGCTTTAAGACAGTCGCTTTAATTAATTCACGTTTATTTCTCAATGATCTTCTGCCTGCTACGGTATGGCCCTCTCACACTTTTTAAATGGTTAGTGGGAACTACTGCTGCCTTCATGATTTCCTTTTAAACGTTTCTTATAAAAAGGAGATATCAATTATCAACAATGACAAGCCAGCTGGAACCTGCGGCTCTCTCTCCCTCTCGTGAGTGCAGACGCGTTCCCAATTAAATGGATCGCATGTTCACGTTAGATCTGCTGCAAAGGAGATAACTAAGAGTTAACTTAGTTTAACATGATGTTATCTCTATTTAACATGATGTTTTGACATTGACATTGTAAACGTTCTCTAAGGAGAGTGAAAAGCAGTTTGCAGTAAAGCTAACCAACGTCGTCTCTATCGCAGGAAAAAAATAGCGAGCAGCCTGATAACCAAATGAAATGCTCAGCGGGCCGGATGAAAGTGCTTGGCGGGCCGGATCCGGCCCGCGGACCGCAGTTTGCCCACCCCTGTACTAGATAATATATTACCTCTGGACTGAACAGTCAGAGTCATATAGTGGGCGGAGTAATATCTCTTCCAGAATTCCCGTAGACATTTATAGGTGTTAATATCATTCTTCTTGGGTTCATGTTTCAGTGTCTGAGCATTACCTGAACAAAAGAAAAAAAAACATTAAAACACCAAAAGACAAAACAAACAAACAATTAGAGCATCTATGGCTATTCTACAAAATGAACAAAGAAGCAAGAAACTCACCCCAGCAGAATTTTCTCATTACATGGTTTGGTTTGGCAAGACTTCCGAACAACATTTCTTTCCTATGGCTGTCTGATGGCCGAGCTAGTTGGTACTCTGCAAAGCAGCAACACATTTATGGACAGTCATGCAGAAATAGCCATCCATATGCGGATATCATCTTAATTTGTGGTACACACTTACCACTATCAACAGCTTCCACTTCCCTAGCAACTGCATCCTCAATCATTAGAGGACAAATGAAGAACTGTGCCCACCTGTGGAAAAGCATTTCAGTTCAATGACGATGACAATATCCAATAGGTCTATAATATGGTTGCTTGAGGGAGTTGTGGACGTGGACGCATCAGTGGATGACCACACACATTACATATGAGATATGGGGTTGGCATATGTTCAGATACCTCAAATGCAACAAGATCAAAGTAACTTCAACTTCAATCAGTGCCCCACCTGTCCAAAGCCTCTCTGAAGTACTTTCTCTGGACATCAAACTGAAAAATTGTTCTCTCACAGTCAGTTGAGGCATTGTCACTCCCTCCGTGTTTCTTCAGGAAGGCATCAAAGCCATTCTCAGCAGGGTACTTCTCACTGCCCATAAAGACCACTAAGAAAGATGTAAGGCATTGGATTGGAATGCAACATGTTGCAACATCACAAGACATCTCTTTTGAGTGACAAAACATGTCCAATCTACATATACAGCAGAATATTTGCAGTCATTATGCTCATTATGTCAGGGTGCTGATATAGGCTATACAGAGAGATAATATTCTCTCACACTTCACTGACCAATTTGACATATTATTAAACTCACAATGTTGATGTTGTTCATTAAAGATACCAGCCCAGGAGAGAGATACTCACTGTGTTCAAGAAAGTGTGCAAGACCAGGCAGATCATCTGGGTCACTGAAGCTGCCAACGGCAATACAGAGGGCTGCTGCCGACTGGGAAAAGCAGATACAGGCAATTAATTTACTTGGTTTCAAATGCATGTGGGGTTAGGTAAAAAGGTCCAGGAGAAAGATGTCAGGATTTTTTTGGCAGCAAGCAACCCAAATGTTTTTTTTTTTTGGCAGCAAGCAACCTATTGCCGCATCACTGAAAGAGCTAACCTGTTTCTCAGAGCTGCCACTCTTCTTTCCACCACCACACCTCTGTTCCTCATTGCTATCCACAGAGTAAGCGCCCTCTTCAGAACCCCCTCCAGAGTCATCATCGTCATCTTCATCACAGTCATCCTCATCTTCCTCCTCGCTGATGGAGTCTCCTGGGTCACAGGAGACTCCATCGGCCCTGCTGAGGTCTGATATGAGAAGTGCTCTCAGTCCATTGCTCAGCTCTATGTACCTGGACACAAATGGAGAAAATGGGGTAATAAGGAGAGCACAACAATGAATGACAGGCTGACAGAACAACGAAGAATCAGATCAGCCAGTGCCATTCACCTGTACTTCTTGGGGTCACTAGGGGATTTAATAATTTCAAGATCTCCCAAGTCATCCTCCACAGTCTCTGCTCCATCCTCTCTAGACTGAATCCTGAGGTTGTAAGACGACTCAACTCCATCTTCATCCAAATCGGATTTTCTAGGACTGGCAGAAGTTTTACATTTATTCATTCTGAGAAGCGTCCAGACTCGGGAGGTGCTGAATCGCAATCATGAGTGAAAAAAAGGCAAATTCGTATCCTCGAAGGTACCTAGTCTATTCTGAATGGTTAATCAGCTCAAGTGCGACAATGTAACATCAGCGACAAGATACAATCGGTTGCTTTCACAATTTGAATATAAACTCTTCGGGTGTAATTCCTGCCAGTTTCTTGCATTAAGTTGTTGTTGAACGTTAACAATCCGTGGATGACAAGATCTTCACCAATAATCAGTAGCCTGACTATGTGAAATCATAACAAGACTTGTTAATATCGCATATCGCAGACGAACGTTCATAATGTTGCGAAGTAGTTAGCTAACTTTAGGGCACGCACACCTGGTAAACTCTTCAATTCATTGCACTGCCTAGTCATTTGCAATGTTCCTGAGCTGCGTCAACCAAACCACTGAAGACACTGTTGAGGATATCCGTCTAAGAGAGAACGTGATTGGTTGTCGCAGGTTGACCGCAGAACAAGTCTATCTCTGACTGGTAGTAGGCTTGGATTTATAGGATAGGCTACACACGGTTGATAAATAGGCCTAGCTGTTGTAACAACTTACTGTAAGCTTGTTAGACCCAAGCAAATGTTTTAAATAGGCACTCTAACTTAAACGCATTAAGTGAAGAACCACACGTAGGCCTAACCCAGAGGTAGGCTATAGGCTATAAAGAAAATGTTTTGATTCATTTGAATAATCTAACAGTTTCTTGCCTAGAATTATCTAACTGGAAGAAGCAGGGTTATTAATTTTAGCCTACTACAGCCCCCAAAAAAGGCTAAACTTGTGAAGGTAGGCTACACACCAGGCCCATCTTGACCATGATGATTAGGTTAAATGGATTAGTTCAGTGATCTTCAATGAGTAACTTACCACCATTTGATACAGCAACATGACATTTTCTGTTTAAGTTTAACCAAAAAAATGTAACGTTGCCTTAACCACAAAAACACATGTGGCTGACCGAAAGATGTCAACGTTGGTCTTCATTACATTTTCCTGACAGCTGGCTCTAAATTGAGATATGATCATGACGTGTATTGTGATGCATTAATTATCCTTTTAATTAAAGAATTGTTGAGATGATTTTGGAATCCTGTTGCGTCTGCTTTGACATGACAAGAGGTAGTGCAGATAGATATTTGTGCTTTTTATTTCCGCAAATTGCACTTGAAAATGTACAAACATTCACATTGATTTAATCACTTTGTTCCCGTTGAACCCATCTATGAGTCAACAGTAACTAACGAGGTGCTATAGCCATAGGCCTACAGTTTATCCATTGCAACAGCATAAAAATAAAAATCTACCTAGGTACGACCATTATAATACACTATTTAGATCCAAAATATGTAATTTAAAAATTCACTTATAAACAATCACATCATAGCCTATCAGACAGAACAACTGTTATGATTGTTATAATAATATTATTGTTGGTTAGGTTAGCTATGAACTCACATAAGACAGGGTGGCACAAGGTGTTTGGGTAATGCAGTTCACTATTTTGCAATAACTGAATTTCAGAAAAGAAATGGCACAGCCTACTCAGCACAATGAACTTCAAAAGGTAGATTAATTTAAAATTGAAGAGAGAAACCACATGGCCAATTTCAATATTGTCATAACATTTGCCTACATTCAGTATATTGTGTGCTGATCATTTTTGTAAGTCACATAATTAGATCAAATTGATTCACATGACTATTAAACATTACTATTACAAGACTCATCATACAACATTGTTTGTAAAGTGTCCAAAAGTCTTAAAACACTTAATTGTACCAGCAAAGTGAAAAGCATGTGCCTTTCACTGAACAATAATGGCACATCATCACATCAAAACCACCCTGAACAGAATTAACGAATAAAGCTGCAAAACACGTTGTAAATTCTGCAGTTGTGCTGAGTTAGTGTTATGGTGTCTTATGATATTAAACTTTTTTTTTTGTTAAATAGAATAGTGTTATAAGCGTGTCTCACACCTAAACTTTAATATCCTGTGTTAAGCTCAGATGAGCAAGCAGCCATGTGTCTTATGTATACCAATTCATCGAAAGTCATGTGACAAGGTAGTTAACTGCACTGTAACAAGTTGTGAGTAATTCATTGTTTTGCAGTGGCAGTGAACACTCTCCATATGAGAGAAGCTGTATTGTGCTTCAACAGTCAACTCTACTTTGAGCTGCCTCGTGTTTAGACTACAGGTGAAATGAGAGATTATAAATGCACTTATGTGCAGAGCAAAAGAATGACAATGTGAATCACAACATGAACTTAGAGGAGAGAGAGAGGGGAGCTACACAAGAGAGTTGTGACTTGTCGGTAAGAGAAGTTGTGCTACAAGAGGTAGGCTTAGCAGCAGTTCTGAGGTAGTTGTGGAGGCTTGTCTGTGAGCCGAGTGTTCTTCGTACCAGTGACGATAGCAGGGTCAGTATCCACCCGTTCTGACATCTTCACACAGATGATGTCTACCAGGCGTTCAAATACCTGCCGGACATTTATGTTCTCTTTGGCACTGGTTTCATAATACTCAAAACCTGCAGACAACAGTAAAATAATCACTCATATATAACCATGTTTGCACAGATAAGAGAGTGGACGCATTCAATTTGCTAGTAGTTACTGTTCTGCAATTATAACACAATGATTTTTTTACTTTACTTCAAACCACAATGACTTATGTTGTGACATGACCCTTGTTGATTTTAAACTCGATAAGTTTCTTGACTGGGTACCCATTTGTAGCCAAGGGGGTCCTTGGCTACAAATGGGTACCCAGTATGTTGAAAATTGTCAAAAAGGGGAATTCCTACATTGTGATACTATACGTTAAAGTATCATTAAATTAGCCCTTCACTTAATGGTAATGATGCCAAATGGTACCGATTCACATAATGGTACTAACACTATAAACTTGTAGGATCACTCAAGAAACGTACCTAGTTGGTCAGCTAAGTGTCTGCCCTTTTCCGGCGGCACCACTCTCTCATCATCCATATCACACTTGTTGCCAACAAGAATCACTTGAGCGTTATCCCATGAATATGTCTTAATTTGAGTAGCCCTGGGGAAAAACAGGGTGCCAGGTTCAAATACTGTAAATCATCCTCTCTGCTTCCACTTACACAATAATAAAAATGTATTGCAAAAAGGCAGCGGTTTTGTAATCCTAACATGCTTTAGACATAAAAAGCCTTACTGTATTAGCCTAATTATCTAAATTTCTAGAAAAAATAGTGTCCAAACAGCTTCTCTCTGCACTGGAAAATAACAATATTTATGAAAAGTTTCAATCTGGTTTCTAAAAATATCAAAGCACTGCGCTGCTGATGCCAGCTGATGACATATGCTTGTTCCTTGTACTTCTGAACCTTAGCACAGCCTTTGTCCAAATGAATCACAACACACTGTTATATGAAGACTGAGGTATTGAAAGGGAATATCTGACATGGCCTTTATGCAGAAAGGCCATTATACAGAAACATGTCTCTTTTTGTTGCTATGCAGACAACACACAGGTGTACCTTCTGGTTAGATCTTCAGATTCTAGTGTGCTGTTCATGTTAAAAGGATGTCAAAGAATAATCAGCTAAATTCTGACAAAACAGAGATCCTTGTTATTGGATCTCGATATTCTTGTCATTGGCAAAACAATGGTTTTGAAAAGTGCTGTATAGATAAAGATGATGATGATCACAGTGATGATAATGGTGAGCATCATTGTCGGTGCTAACCAGTGGGCAGCCGTGGCCCACTGGTTAGCACTCTGGACTTGTAACCGGAGGGTTGCCGGTTCAAGCCCCGACCAGTGGGCTGTGGCTCTTGAGCAAGGCACCTAACCCCTCACTGCTCCCCGAGCGTCGCCGTTGTAGCAGGCAGCTCACTGCGCCGGGATTAGTGTGTGCTTCACATCACTGTGTGTTCACTGTGTGCTGTTTGTGTTTCACTAATTCACTGATTGGGTTAAATGCAGAGGCCAAATTTTCCTCACGGGATCAAAAAAGTATATATACTTATACTTATCTTCACCAAGGCCCATGAAAATGTAATATGGTGCACAGTATGTTTGCACTCATTGTAAACATTGTATTTTGAATGTGATGTTAGATTGCAGTTTTATTCTATAGTAATCAGACCAAGATATCTCTGGCTATGTTTTATGGCCATTCTATTCTATTTCAATCATGGCTCAATCAAGGATTTCTTTTACTTTCTTAAATTTGAATGTACATCATCATATCTTGGTTCTAGAGGTAGGCTACACAATACAGTAAATCAAGCATCTGAGGAGGTAGACAGGACAAGGCCTGACATTTTTTGCTTTTAAATAAGCAATAAGCAAGTTTGTTGTATTGGCCATAAACATTTATTCAACAAATCTATCCACCAGAATGATATGTTTAGGCTTTTCTGTAAAATAATGAATGTTCCTTTACAGCTTCAAATATTTTGCAACAATATGCAGAATATGGATACAGCAAACTCACCAGTCTTGCACTGCATTGAAGGACTCTTCGTTAGTGATGTCATACATGAGGATGAAGCCCATAGCTCCCCTGTAGTAGGCTGTGGTGATTGTTCTGTACCGCTCCTGTCCTGCTGTGTCCTGCAGTAACACAAGCACAAGTGGATCCACATTAGTGTGGGAGAGGAGGGTTAATGTCTAATATCACTAATGAGCCATGGCAGCACAGCTTAATGTTGGTGAACAATAACAACTCCTAATATTCTGGGCTGTCTCTCCTAGCACAGAATGCAACCTTGTTTTCATGGAAAAATTATCAAAACAGAAAGAACACCGAAATCCAGCCCAATTAGACTGGAATAGCAAACCTAACAGATGAGCAGCCAACAGATTGCAACTGTTGAAGGTGTGAGTTCACACCATCATCAAGAATGGTAAAGAATACATGAATCCTTCCACACTCTGTCATGGTAAACATTATCATAGAGCTAAGTGAATCTGACAGCTACACACACTGCAGTCAGATGGGACAGGGAGGATTAGCATGTGTGACAAGGCATGCATTTACCGCCAGTGTCATCAATTTACCTGTGACTATCAGGGATTTCTTACATTTTTCCCCTATTCATCTCACTTGTCTAAGAATCTCAAACTGTTGTTTCATGCCTGATGCATCATAAACAACAATTCTCAAATTCAATGCATGTGAAACGTATATGGTCTGCCTTTTCAATAGCTGTGACAAAAAGGGAATGCCTCAAGGTTCAGAGTGAATTCTGTTATGTGTTATTTGACTACTTCCTAACCTATGAATGAATATGTGGTAACCTTAGGTCTACTGTGTGCCATCTTTCAATTGCACTCAGAATCTATGTTTGCGTAGGCTATGCCATATTACTTTGAATAAATACAGCACACCATTAACTTGATTTATTCAGTCACAAATGCTCCAACTATCATATTGTCACAACATATTATGTTAGTGTACTGTCTAAAACATGCACATGTAGCCTGTTACACCATAATGGGTATCCATTCAAGGTTGACCAATCAACACTGACTACAGCTCTATACGCAAATAAGGCAATTTACTCCAGTGGCTTGTGTGGCACTGGTCTCACCCCTGGCCCTTGTGTGCTTGAGAAACGCACGGCCCCTTTGGCCTCTGGGGCCCACTCTAATTGGTTCAGAGCATTGCTTTGCCAAGGAGCAGTGAGAAGTGTTGCTTCCATGACAACCACTGATGATGCAAGCGCAGAAGAAGCTCGTACCTCCTTTCCTAAGGAAAATGGCTCTGCTGCAGCGCCAGACAGACATCAAGTCTTATCATGCAGCGCAGCTCTGTGGCTTTATTGTGTTGAAATCTTGACAACTCAATAGTGGTAACAAAATTATATAAACCCTTGTTTCTGGCAAACAATAAACCCATAAAGCAGCAAGCACTACGCGCAAGGTAGGCTTTGTCTGACAGTTTTCAAGAAATCATGATAGCCTAACATAAAGGCTAGGCTTGCACATCAAATGCAAGTTCACCACACAGATGAAAAAACTTACCCAGATCTGAAGCTTCACTCTTTTGTCGTTTCTGTAAACCGTTTTCACTTTAAAATCAATACCCACAGTGCTAACGAAGGAGTTGTTGAATGTGTCATCGGCGTATCTGAACAGAAAGCTGGTTTTTCCAACACTACTATTGCCAATGATGAGCAGTTTGAACATGTAGTCAAAGTTCTGATCCGATCCATCTCTCTGCCCAAAGCGTTGGTCTGCCTTCGCCATCTGTGGGCATATTATGCGTTAGTCTTGGAATTTGGTTAATTGCTCCAGAAGCAATTATGAGAACAGCACACAACCTATCCATAGGCTACACAATGCAGTCTACATAGCCTATTTGTGGACAATGAGTAAGCTAACCTAATCTATTTCACGCTTTTATAAATTCACGAATCAATGTCGTGGACATATGTAACCAGAACACATTTGCGTCAGAGCTCTCGAATCGATTAAACAGATTGGACCACAGGTGCGTTTTAGAGCAAACATGGGCAAACCCACGACCAATAAGATAACATCATGAGACACAATAGTGTAACACTAATCCATTCGACTGTGACCATAAATTGAATATTGGGACTTGTATTTGTAGGAAAATGGCCTTGACTATTTACCATGCAATGGGAAACAATTCCCCACACATAGGCTTAGGTTCTCTGTGGTAGAAAGAATATCGAGTTAACTAGAAATTCATATTTTGCAGTAGTAGGCTTTAGCAAAAATATCTGTTTAGGTATATTTAGCAGTCCTTACCTTTTGCTGAGCAGATAGCTACCCTTTTCAAAGGTGGGCGTACAACAGGCGCGACCGAACTGCAAGCTACCTGATGTTGCGTTTCCACCGGCTTCAATCCTTTCTTTTACTGTCTATGTTGTTTCAGTCGCCTTCCGGTATCTTCTCTGTGCGCCTGGTCTGATTCAATCTTTATCAATCGCAATTAACAGTGCTATTTGTGGAGCGCATACAGCTGATTTTGTGAGCATTTACAGGTCACTGTGTTAAAGGTTTAGATCCAGTATGCTGACACCTTATTGGCATGAGGTGGAGCTAAAAGAGGACATAATGCAAAATATTCACTATTACTCTCATTAAATTATATATCTGACTGCTTTTTCAGTTCTAATACTGAATCATGACACCTTCAAACATCAAAACACCTTAGGAAAAAAAACAGAAACCAACAAAATCAGACACCATGGCCTAATTTGCCTGTGTCTAAACAAGCAGAATCCTTGAATACCAAATTTAAAATCTAAACTAAATTCAACCGATATCAGAATATATCTTTGCACTTCCAAGTGCATCAAACTCTGGTTGCCCTCCTTTTGTTCACAAGATAACTATAATAACCATTTAACACAGTGTTTCACACAACAGTTGAAAAAGACATGGAATTTGATGCTGACATAGACACACAACAGCTAGAGGAATGGCTGAGGCAACAATAGCATGTTCAGCTTCTAAGGGTTCTTATCACCATTGGGTGGTTTTTCTTAAGGGTTCCTGAAAGTAGCTGGTCCTCCAATACATTTCACACAAATGTATTATTGTATGAAATTTATCCTGCTTTCCATCTACATAATGTACATAACCATTTCCCCTTGAATTTCTGAACAAAGTTAATACTGTTGAGTCTGGCTTCAACTAATGATTACTGTGCTGGTTGATTAAGCTGTTCACTACTTTATAAATTAATCAATTAGATATTCCATCTACAAATGTCAGAAAATGGTGAACAAATATTGTTCAGTGTTTCCCAAAGCCCAAGATGTCACCCTACAATGTCTTGTTTTTACCAAAAGATATTCAGTTCACAGAAGAGTAAAGAAACCAGAAAATATTAACATTTCAGAGGATGGAATCTGAGAAGTCTGGCTTACAAAAAAGTAAATTATCAAAATAGTTGGGGATTCATTTAATAGGCAAGGGCAACTGATATTATTCAGGTTATTTAATTTCAGTGTTCCAAATGACATTGAATCCATAAGTGTGTGTGTTTTTTCTGGGGGAGCCAGTCCACAGCCATACTTTCAGAGAAAAGTATTATATTTTAATATTGCAATCTGTACATTACCAATTAGAGGAGAGACTACAGGGGAGTGGTGATGAGAACAACCCTGTAGTCTTTGAACTGTTGTTTTACAGTAAGTCCAGCAATATTTTACCATCAACTTCTTCAGTGAGACTGAAGGTAGGCTATTACATTGTCCAACACTCACTCATCCAACTTTCACTCTTCAGTGATAATCTCTCTTAGTGATAATCAGGTCACTGTCCAAATATTGTCCATTCCAGTCTAGGA
This sequence comes from Alosa pseudoharengus, assembly GCF_046254945.1. Taxonomy (NCBI): domain Eukaryota; kingdom Metazoa; phylum Chordata; class Actinopteri; order Clupeiformes; family Clupeidae; genus Alosa; species Alosa pseudoharengus. The sequence continues at coordinate 5,602,770 of NW_027468576.1, read as the reverse complement.
TGTAAGGCCGATGCCACTTTGCTCCAATTCAGCAATCATAGACATGTACTTGAAATCTGCTGGTTTGTGGTTGAAGTTCTCCACCAACTGGAAGGTCGAACGCCGCTCAGAACCATAAAATACCTGCACTTGATTGGCCAAGCACTGGGCTTGGTGGACATTCTGAAAAGATAATGCAATTAGTCAGTTATTGTTTGAGTGGATTTGAGTGTACATCACAACTATAGTCCTGGGCAAGGAGCAATTCAATATGCTGCACAAAGAGGTCAAGTAAAAAAAGCAGAACTTGTCAATTAAGATCTTGTTTTAAAAACAGATCTTGTAAATTACAATAGCAAGAATTTAAGATGACTTACAATGAATCTGTCATCCATCTCTGCGGTCATGAGTACAACACCCTTGTCCTTGAGCAGCTCTGTGTAATGGTAGAGGATCAGCTGACTTGGAGCACTCTCGCCTGCAGTCTGACATGGGCACAGATAAATGAAGTAAAGTTACATTTGAACTGTGTAGTGAGATATGGCCTCTTCAGCTGGGGAGGGACAAGAGATTTACCTGAACATTAATGAGAGAGGTGAAATGAAGCTCGTGGCCAGCCCACTGACCCACAATGAACTCATACCCTTCTTGCCGTGGTAGGGCATAAAGGAACTACAGACAAACAAACAAAAAAGTCACCGTAGTTTAATAATTCTGTGAATGTTAGTAAGATCTATTGACATGAGTAGACCACTCTCAGAATTGTATCACAGTAAAGTTTTCCACATCTAGCCCTAGCAAATATTTTGCCATTTTATAAGTGTCCAAGACTTGCATGAAGAACACATCAATACTGCCATCATGTGGCTGCATGCAACACAGGTACGCCCATTTAGAGTACAATCCAGAGCTAACAGAAACCAAGACAAATGGAACAAAAGACCAGTAAATCAAAATCAGTGATCATGTTCTATTTGATCTGGCCAGATTTAATAAGTCTGATGAGGGGTTGGCAGAAAAACAGCTTACAGTTGGGCATGATTTGGTTCTGTTGAATATCAATTCAAAGGTTGCTCCCTGAAACAAATACACAGAAAAAAAATACAGTGAAGTCTGATGCATAATCAAACTGGCTTTAACACAGACAACAGACAGCGGACAGGAACATACAGTGCAGAAAGACCTACCGGTATAACCGCACTGATGGTGTCCTTGTTGGAATAGTACTGCATCCAGAGCTACAAAAGACAACAAAACTCTATTCAATACACACAAAAACAAATGATTTTAAAACACATGAGGGTAGTTAGATGTGTGGAAACAAAGAATTTCTCTTACTTTTCCAATTTCTTCTGCAGATATGTCTTTTACCATTTCAAGGTTGAGAATGGATCCAAGAGTCTATGAGAAATTGAAGCATAAATAATATTAATAATACTACTAATGAGGTCTGTAAGAGTAAATGCTGATAAGCATATGGCCATTTCAAATGATAGAAGACAGAAGAATGACAATTGTTATGGTTGTTATGGTGAACTTTTTCTACCAGGAGTCAATTAATGTATGTTTTTTAAATATTGCAGTCCCAACACTTAATGTATTGATATTGAGCATATAGCATATCACATTACCACAAAGCATTCTACCGCATTGCTATAGACTAATGATTCTCCAATTTGTCGATTCAACACACAACTCAATGCAACACTATTTACTAACATTTTAGATCAAATACAATGTTACTAAATTGTAAAAAAACTGCACCTCCAAATGCCAAATGTACCCTCCAGGTATGTCATTATATTTTTTCACTTGCATAACAAGGCAACATTTCTCAGGGATGTAATAATCAATGAGGAAACTTCATACTATGTTTTTTAGTAGATTTTAAGAGTAATCAATCAAATGCCAAGTTTTAGTACTTACAACAAATGACTTGTTCATACAATTTTGATGATTAAAGTACAGATTTACAGCCTCAAAATTGTATGTGCATTTTTTACTGTAATTTTTACTGTAAATTGGCCAAATTACAGTAAACAATGCACATACAATTTTGAGGCTGTAAATCTGTACTTTAATCATCAAAATTGTATGAACAAGTCATTTGTTGTAAGTACTAAAACTTGCCATTTGATTGATTACTCTTAAAATCTACTAAAAAACATAGTATGAAGTTTCCTCATTGATTATTGCATCCCTGAGAAATGTTGCCTTGTTATGAATCTGGTCCACTTGACTGCATTTACCTTGTCCTTGGTGAATCCCCCAGAGGTACCTTGCAGTTTGGCCCGTTTTTCAGCCTGAAAACACAATGTTTGTAAAAATCAAATACTAAATCACAACGTTCTGTCCCACCCACAATCCAGCACATATACAGCATACTGTAGCCAGTCAGCACACCTGCTCAATACCATACCTCCTCTTCCATGAGTTTTATGAACTCGGCTTGTCTTGAGTGTCCCAATGGCTCTTTCTTCATCTCTGTCCGTTTCTCAAGTCTGACTTTATACTCCTGTGGTTTGGCACTTTAACAATCATGAACAGATCACACGTTAATTATCAAAGTCCACATCAAAAGATAGTCTGGCATTACTATGCCCATAGGTAAAAACATTGATTGATTGATTGATTGCACTTTATTATTAATTATTTTGCTACCTGGTAACCACACACAACCACAATCAGTAGGACAGTTGATACTTAAGACAGGGCACAGTACAACATACACTACAACAAATAAATAGGGATGCACCAGACACAGGCACTGAAAGGACACAATAATCACAGTAATCTCAACAACATAAATCACAACAGCAATGCTAGTCAACAGCTCTTGTTAAAAAGTCTGATTGCTGTAGGAACAAAGGACCTCCTAAATCTCTCTGTGGCGCATCTAGGTAGAAGGAGCCTTTGGCTCCAACCACTTGTAGTGAACATGCTGTACAAGGGCTGGTCCTCCCTTGACCGCACACTCCTCATCTTCCCCATCACCCTCTGTTCTAGGATTTCCTCCACAGAACTTGGGCATGAACTAATGATGGAACCTGCTTTCCTTATCAGTTTGTTTAACCTGTTCCGGTCCCCAACATACAACAGCATAAAAAAGAACACTTGCCAGAATCCCATGGTAACACATGTTTAAAATAGGCCTGCCCAATGCCCATATCAAACGACCTCAGTTTCCTAAGGAAAAACAGTCTACACTGGGCCTTCTTGAAGGTAGACGGACACCAAGGTATTTAGATGAGGTAACTACCTCTACTGCATAACCTCTAGTACTCTAGGTATAGGGACTAATTCATTTTTCCCCCTTTTCAAATCAAATATTAGTTCCTTAGTCTTATCTACATTTAAAATGAGATGGGCATCATCACACCAACTGAAAGCTATCCACTTCATTCTGATATGCTGCATGCTAGATCCTGCTATATCCTAGATTTGTACATTTTCTATCATAAATCGCAGCATATACCAATAAATACTTATGACCAAAACAATCAATTCGAAGGTCACACATATCTAATTAGCCTTCAAATTCTGGTGGTGGATTAGGCTAGCATTACTAGGACGTCTCATGTTAACATCACTTCATTAACTTCTTAAAATACTAGGCCGTTTTCAGCTGTGGTGGGAATGTCATTATTTAGCTAGTTTAATATGAAGAGCATACAACTAATATTCTATAACGTTAAACGTTACCCCATTCCACAGAGAATGGTTCTTTGATGTTATGATTATTACAGGTTGCTACGTTAGCTGTTTTAGCATACGGTGGGTTAACGTCTAACGGTAACCTACCTTCGAAGTTTCCTGATCTTTTCCTCATATTTACTAAAATATGGATTTTCTTCCAGCTCTGGTTCTTTTTTCACTGAAAATGTTCTAAACTGCGGTGGCACCAGGCCAGGGATGAGCGGCCTGATACCAATTGCTCTGACCGCTATCATCCCTCGGTACAAACATGACATTTGTACCATGGCCGCCGCCATGTTTCCCCCACGGTCGCACATAAATACTGTTCCGAACTGATACGGAAGAAATTATAGCGAAGGTTCCCAAGCGGACAGACATTTCGTTTTTGAAGGCTACTGTGCACGTTTTAGTTAGTTTTAGTGTTCCCAGAATGACTTACATCAGTTCACCATAATTGTTTTTGCTACGCGATTTTCATAGGGTATTTTGACATTAAATTTTACATCCTCATAATGAACACAGAAAATGAGATCGATTCGCAAGTTTTAAGGGGACATTTTGGTGGCAAATCTTTTTACAACAGAACATTAAGGTGAATGGTAACACATTTCTCAGTAGGCCCATAGAAAATTGGATTTCCCCCCTAATTTCTAATGCTATTCAGCATGTAGTGGGAGGGGTTTGAGTAGTTGATGACAAGGAACATTTTCTGTAAGCAAACATTCTTTTTGGATGCACCATCCTAGTTTTAATGCAGTTCCTGTCACACAGGTGTGACAAGAATGTTGTAAAATGAATGTTCAGGGACTTTTACTAAAATGTTCAAAACTCCCCTGCTGAAGAATAGCATAAGCAATTTGTTTTACTTTATTGTGTCTAGGCCTCAAATTTGCTGGTGCTGGTTTTACACAAATAAACAGATTTTGCGATGATGTTTACAGATTGATACAGAGTTAAAGGGTCAAACCTTTAGGAAACCAAGCTGCTTAGGCTGGTTTTCTTTCACAAATAGGTTAAGACATTGCTATTAAGCATTTGACATTTGAATTTCCACAATAAATCCTCCACACTATCATATGGCTACAAAGTTTCCTTCAGATGTTTTGAGCAGCGGCTGAACAGATATATTTGTACTCGTCTCCCGTAGTGCAATTTTTTGGAGTCCATTTTCTCTGGGATTCAACCAGCACACAGCTGGGGTCAGAACTGGAATCTCTGTTTATCTGGAGTTTGGAGAACAACACTGGCTTGCCATCTGTCCACATCCAATGCCCCATGGATCCAGTCAGCCCTGCAAACAGAAATTACTCAGTCAAGGTACAGTGAGCGTACAGTTAAATATCTAGTGGCAGTCTCAGTCTCTTCCCTTCCAAACTCAGACAATTTGGCCTATGCAATGAAAAGTTTTGCTTGCAGCTAGTTCAGAACAATGGTGCAAAAGGTTATATTTGTTCTTTATTTCATATATTGACTACTGGTATATCTTTCCACTGTCAATAAGTGGTTCCAAAAAGGAAATCAGCTGCAGGAAGAATTGATACATTTTCATTTAAAATTTGAGTAAAACAAGTAAACATTAAAAATAAATAACAATACAAACTACTAAATAACCTGCTCATTTGAATGGCTTTATGAGACCCCTTGTGTAGTTTAGAAATGTGGTATTTCACAAGTTTTCACATAGTGAATATTCTGTTACATACCTGTCCAAAATGGTTGTTTTCCAGCAAATCTCCACATCCACTTCATGTCAGTCGTGGAGTGAATACCAGCTAACTGGCTGTGGCGTCTAAGGCAGTTTAAGAATTGGTAAAAGAAAGAAAGGAACAAATAAAATAAATACAGATTTGAATAAAAACTAGCTAAATGAACACATGAATTACAACAGGGTATCTTCTTGGCAGTGTTATGGTAAAATTATATATAGCATAGACATAGTGGTGAGATGTGATAATGATATACAGTCAGTATTCCTGTGTATAAGTATAAGTATATATACCAAAGATTCTAGAACAGAGCTCCGCTCTAGAATCTTTGATATACTCTTTTGATCCCGTGAGGGAAATTTGGTCTCCCAATCCGTGAATTAGTGAAACACACTCAGCACACAGTGAACACACAGTGAGGTGAAGCACACACTAATCCCGGCGCAGTGAGCTGCCTGCAACAACAGCGGCGCTCGGGGAGCAGTGAGGGGTAAGGTGCCTTGCTCAAGGGCACTTCAGCCATGCCTACTGGTCGGGGTTCGAACCGGCAACCCTCTGGTTACAAGTCCGAAGTGCTAACCAGTAGGCCACGGCTGCCCCAAAAGGAGGGGGGAGGAGGTGGAGGCATCCTTCCACCAGGCATACACAGATATTTTATACTCTTGGTTTCTCCAACTTCAGTAACCTGCCACCACTTAGTGTGTCCACACACTGGATGCGTTGTGTGTGCGTTGTATGTACTTTCTGTGTATGTTGTGTGTGGAGAACATCTTGATTTCCCTTTGGTTTTCATGAACAGCCAGAGCTGTACCTGAGACAGCATCTCATGCAGACAGAGTTAATGCTTTAAACCATTAACATGGGCAGCAAAACAAAATATCGGACATATTTGTGTTGTCACAAAGTGTTGTTTGCTGTGTAGGACCTACAGCAGAGAGCAGGCATGCTGGGCACTGCTCCAGGTGGCCACTCCTGGGCTCAGGATGTAACAGCGTTTCCTGTAGTGAGTCCAGCCAGAGGGACAGTCCAGACTTAGTGCCTTACTCGACTACAAGGCAGGAGAGATAGAGAGGGAGTAAAAGGTCTGGTGAGTATTCGTTAAGAGAAAAATATAATTTTATAAAAAAAAAAAATCTAGTCATATAAGACACAAAAGAATCTTTGAACGTTAACAAAATAGCTGTCAAGCTGTCAGACTTGTTGTTCTTCCACACATTTTTTCCCACTTTACCTTTCGCTGGCGTTGACGTTTCCTCATGTCAGAAGTATTAAGAGGAGCATCTCCCAAGGGGACCTCTCCCGGTTTGTGCTCACTGAGCAGGTGACCAGTCCAGGACCAGATTGGGGTGATCTCCACGTCTGGATGGACAGGCGGAATCTGATCAGAGTTCACAACTCTCTCCTCCACCAGCCTTAAGGGGATAACCCCGTGGATCTTGTTCACAGAGGATGAGAAACCACAGTTTAGAACCAGTGAGAGCACAGATGACCTGTGAGAGCACAGATGACCAGTGAGAGCCACAGACTTTAGTTTAGAAATGAGAGTGTTGTAAATAGGGTTGTCAATGATGACAACTATATTCAAAGTTACAAAATCCAAGCAAACCTAGGAGACTGGAATTGAAATAAAGTAGAATAGAGCATGACGACCATTTGTGAAAGCTGGTCTTCGTTTTGCTTGTAACTTAAGAGTTCCTACTCTATCTACTTAGGTAGAGTTGGAAAGGGTAGGTAAGTAACAACATACTCTCCAGACTTTTTCTTCAGCCCTCTGCACAACATCTGAGTGAGATACCTAAATCACATTCAAAAGATTTATAATTTATTTTTAAATTCTAAATGATCTATTGATGCTGTTAGAAATGTGACTGGGAAACACTGTCAGACTCACTCTGTGGCTGTTTCTTTCCACCAGTAACCTCTTGCCTTGTCCATGATAGGCTTGGTCCTGTGCTCCCTCCTCAGAATAATCAAGGAAATGCCCATGATTTGGGACATCACCCCTTGGAGGGCGGCCTTCCCATACAGTCCCAGTGTGGGGATCCTGGTTGTGTTCTTTCTTTGGCACAGTCTGGGGTTGATGGCCACTAGGCGGCACTTTTACAGGCAGTTGGTCTTTAGTCTCATCTATAAGATCAGCTGGGTCACACTTACCTAAAACAGAGAACAACACACACCCCAGCATGATGAAGATATCAAGATGTCAAATCCATTAGGAAATCAAATGAATGATATGAATCAAACATAAGCATTTACCTCCTCTTGGGTCAATAATCTCTATAATGGCTCTGTCCATTGGACCCAGAACAGCATTTTTTTGCGCTTTTAGAATCACATCAAACTTCTCATGGTTCTCCTCAAGTCCATCATCTTTCAGGTATATGTTCCATGTTTTTATATTTACACCTGAGCAAGAAGAGTTCGTCTTACTGTTAGCTTTAGTTTATAGCTATAGCAAACTAGAAACAAAGTTAAATGGAATACAAAACAGTCCACAAAGCACCACAAAGTAGTAGATGAACAGATCTAGAGCTTTGTGGACTGTTTTGTATAACAGAATTTTATTTCTGCCTAAGGGGATACTAAAGTAATAGCCTACCAAAGATAGGTTTTATGTTTAACTCAGTTGTATGTGAAATAAAATGTCACAGATCAAGGATCTTCTTTCTAAAAAAATGACTAGTGATTTAAAGATTTCACCTGGATCAAACTGAATGAGTGTAGCAGTGCTATGTGTGAAATCCTTCCCCACTTTAGCAGTATCCTCCTCAACCTGTAACAAAGGAGAGAAGTCTGTGAGAATTGAGAGACTGGGTTCTCAGTGTAGAAGTTGTTGCCAGGGTAACTCTACCTGTATTGTGACGTAAGCAGGGTCTATGCTGTTTCCGCTCCGCGCCACCTGTATGGCCAGAGTGCCTGCATTTTCACAGACTCGGTAACATGTGGCAGACAGCTCTACACGTGACCATCTCATCTCCAACCTAGATGGGACAGTCAAGTACAGTACCTTTCATCAGGAATGGTGAAAGAAAGTAGACATTTCACTTCATCTACCTTCACACAAAAACAATATAACTAAAACTAATTTTTATTTGTTGTTTTTCATCCTACCCTTTATGAGTTGAACATTTCTTCCTTTGCAGAAATGTTAAAAAGTGACAAATCATAGCATATTCACGTGTCACATACACATTATGTATTGGTAAATACATGTTTTGAAAGATTTCTGTATGTGTAAAATCACCTACACTTCAGGCAGCATGGTGTTTCCTGCTGGGTCAGTTACACGGAACTCAAAACTGTCTGCCGTCACCTCCATGTCAGCTGGAATGACGTAACGTATCGCCTTCTGATCCAGGTCTTTCTGGGTGAAGCGACCTTTGATATACCCCCCTGTGGGGAATCATGAGTTTCAGTTTTCATGAAAGCTTATTCTAACTGTAAGGTAGTATAACTGCAGGTATCATACTGTTTGTGTCAGAGCTATATCCCTTCAGACGCATGCAGTCCTACTTAGTGTTTTCGAGCTTGCAACACTTTCAAGGTCAGAAATCAATTCCTGGGCAGAGATTATGGTAAATTTACACTATTACTCTTATCCCAGTCCTCTTACTTGTGGGTAGTTACCTCAGAGGTGTGTCATAGGTTATCAACATCTTCCAACTAATCTATTTCAGATGCACTTGCCTGTATGAGCATTCTCCAAGTGTCCAAAATGTGGGGGCCGAACAATAGTGAACTCTAGTTCTTGGACTGGGCTGTCAGGGTCGGACACCTGGAGGTCCTTAGAGGTGATGTAGATGACATGCTGGCCCTCCTGAAGAGTCTCCACGGTGCTGGGTGTCCCCTTGGAAACCAGACTCGGTGGGGTCTTGTCTAGCTGCTCCACCTTTGGGGGAATGTGGTGAACCCATACCACAAAAAGTACACATGACACACTGTATGAAAAGACATTGAAACAAGAGTACAAATGCAGGAAAATTGACATTTTCAGGGTTAAAAGATTAAGCATTTACATATAAATTTGAAAATACTACTATAACTCCAAATGAAAAGTCAGTTATCATCAGCTAATTAGCGCCCCCACTGGAGATGTACTGATTTTATTACACCAGAAGAGGGCGCTTTCATATTGTGTAATTGGTCCCTGTAATGTAATGGATTCTATCATACACAGCACAGAAAACAATGGGAATTTAATCAGCAGAGCATTACAAAGTAAAACAAATATATAAATTTCTTTCCTCAGAACGATATTGACATAAATACTCCTTAATTAATTTAGACAAATGTTAACTATTGAATATTTACACAATGGGAGAAATAAATGAGTGTGTAGATGAGAGTAGCTCATCATATTCTAATTTGCTGCTAAAATACATAGTCAAACCTAGTTGATCTGAATTGTTGTTGATAAACACCATTGTTAGCCCTTTTGTACTTTCACGTGTGGACAGGGAGGCCTTTAAGGTATTATTTATGATGATACCAAAAGCTCTAGTCTCCAGGGCAGGGAAGGGGGCTGTGCATTCATTCAAGCATTTGCTCTGCGTTCCTGGCCTGCGTTAGTGCATTGCAACTCCAGCCAAGTGACAGAGAGAAGTCTGTCCCAGAGGTCCATAGAGTTTTTCCTGCCGTGTGCTGCCCTCACCTATGCCTCTCTCTCTCTCTCTCTCTCTCTCTCTCTCTCTCTCTCTCTCTCTCTCTCTATCTCTCTCTCTCGCATGCGCGCCAATGTCAGGGCCGTTGGTGTGGGCCATCTTGTTAGCTGCCTCATGAATGGCTCAACAGAATTGCAGAGCAGGGAGCAGGTCACAGGAGAGATCAGGATGGCACGGTGCAACAGAGCTGCACACCTGGCAAGCAAGTGGCTTTCGCTCGCATGACCAGCAGGAGGGCTGAGGTTAACACTTTCCTCTCCTTCACTAAGACAGCATACATGAGGCTGAGGTTAACACTTTCCTCTCCCTCACTAAGACAGCATACAGCATACATGAGGCTGAGGCTAACACTTTCCTCTCCTTCACTAAGACAGCATACATGAGGCTACTCTTTCTTTGTAAATGTCTAGTGGGCTAGAAAAATGCCATGAATTATTTTATTCATGGCACATTATGTTGTGGCACAAAAATAATTACATTACACCAAACATTTATCCCACAATCTATTTTAAGGTTATTGTTTGGCCAGCTTAAATGGGACCCCATGGATGTCAGCACATAGTCTACTCTGACTGACCTGTATGGTGAAGACCACAGGTACTTCCTTCAGCTGGCCATACTCCAGGTAGCCTCTGTTGGTCCTGTCCGAGGGAAGGAAGCTGAACTGATCTATGTGGGCTGGCCCAGCCAGGTGCTTGTAGACCAGGTCCATGTTGTTGATGTTGACCTGAGTGAAGCAGTTCTGGGATAATGTTAAAGGGGAACCCCTTAGGAGCAGATGGCCGTACTGGGGCATTTGAGTGACCGTGTAGGTCAGGTTCTCCAGGGCTGTATCAGGGTCCATCAGCAGCAGGTTTTCAGAGGAGAGGGTCTGGGAACCCCCCTCTGTGACATGTAGGCCTGTGTTGGTGGCCAGAGTCGGGGGGATGCGGTCACTGTGATCTATCAGAAACATCAAGGAGCCAGTCCTAGAGGACACGCCATTGGTGATGACAAAGCTGTGGAATAGAAATATTAAGCAAGGTCAGCATCAGTGAAAGACTGTCAAATTAATTCATTTATTCATATTCATTATTACACATTCTGTTCATTAAATTCAGACCACCTGACTCTGTCAATTCATTTATTTTTTTGTTTGAAGACCCATTCTTTATTAGTTATTGACAACTGGTTTCTGGGGCCAATACCTCAGTGAAATACTGTATACCCAGTTTATTCAGTTACACATTCCAAAACAGATTTTTTATTAATGTATTTAGGTTGTTTTAATATAAAAGTTTGCGAGATTGGATACAAAAATATTTCAAAAGAGATATGTTAATAATAAAGTGTAGGCCCACTTTATCCAAAGATTAATATTGTGTAAATGCTCATCCATTTTATACATAAATAAATTAGATAAATTGTAAAAAAAATTATGTGCAAATAATACACGTTGAATTATATTATATTTAAATAATTATTACATGTCACTGAATCGTAATTCAATTACAAAAATAAATAAATTTGAATATGGCTACAGTATTTCAATAAAGATACATTTAAATATTGCTACACATTTGCTATGGATATGAAATGTATGACAACACAAATCTACATAGAAATCTATAACAAATGTATTCATGTTGTGCACTTATCCTTGTGCATTCGGGCCTGCCCTATTGGCCCATGCCTCAGTGCAGTAGCCAGGGCTGCTGAGTATTAGTGCATGCTCAGCACTGCCTTCTCTTGCCCAGTGTGTGACAGTGACAGGGCAGTGGAGCAGAAAAAGGGGAACAGGGGGATGAGTAGACCTGAGTCAAGTCATTGCCAAGACAATCTGCCCTGCATCACCAACACACACACACACACACACACACACACACACACACACACACACACACACACACACACACACACACACACACACACCACCCTGAAGCCCTGCAGCTGGCATGCGGCAGCCATGGAAAACAGTGCGAGCACCACCACACACAACCTCTTTGAAAGCAGGTCTGCCCGTACCACTAAACTGGTGAAACATCTGGCACCACCATTGTCCCATATTTGCTCAGTAATTGTGCTCAGGGATCCCTGTCGGAGGACGGTTCTCTGGATGCCATGCAAGCAATGCCAGGCAGTGTTATTACGGCCCTAATAATACCCATTCATCATCCGCTGTCACAGCAACACAGAAGGGTGAAAAAATCATCTCGTTGAAAACACCTTCTGCCTCTGTGCTGGCCCAGGCCAGTGCTGTCAGGGGCGAATCTGATGCACAGGTGTTCTCTCAGGTGTCAGCCTATACCAGGGTCTGTTGCCCAAACTGTTTGTCTGCTACACACCAACACACACACACAAACACAAACACAAACACACGCTGTATGTGGAGGCACACATATGGCCGAAAGTGATGTTGGAGCTGCTCCTGCCTGTGCTGTGTGCCGCAAATGGCCGCGCTCCGCGTGGCAGTGTGGCCTATGCGCTTGGCTGGAGCTCGCTGATCTGTTCACCGCTCGGGGGAGATGACAGAAGGGTCGATCATGTGATCCTGAGGTCTCTTTGCCCCTGCTTCTTGGAGATGGGACCCATACGCCTTGCGCCTCTGTGATGGCATGCTTTGGCAAGAGAAGAGGGGCGATCTAAAGCCCCCTCCCACCTTCAGTTTCCCCCAGAGAGGCACCCTCTTTGTGCCCCGTGTCAGGCTTGGCACTTGGCTGCAGAAGGCTGATTTACTCCCAGATGACCCTATGGTGGATCAGAGCCGAGCTTCTGGGTGACAAACGCAAGACATGCACGAAGCGAGCCGAAGTGGACAGGTCATACACCACCACCAAGCTCGGTGTTGTGCCAATTTGGCAAAGAATCCATATCAACCTAGCAAACGTAATCAAATCTGGGGCATTGCTGCTTATCCGTTTGTCCCAACACATTTGTCCCAAGAGAGGTGTGTGTTTGTGAGGATATTGTAATTTAAAAAATCCACAATAATTGGATTTTATTGCAATTAGCATAAACATATGTTGAAATTAAATACCTTTTTTTTATCTGACCTCACTGCACTAAAATAAAGAAAACAATCAACTTTGCAAATATTATTCTTACAGTTTTTTTCAAATGCTTACACACTAAATCTTTACTTGTCTTACAATTTTCTAAACATGTCTTCCAAACATCATAACCCCACACCAAATTTGCAAAACCATACACTAATTCTCAGTGTTTGACTCAGTTTTCAATTGACTAAAACACATTTTGCAAAACACCACACACAATTTTCTACTAAACACACAAAAATCGAACAGGAAGTAACTTGATTTCATTTTTCAAACAACCCATCAAAATGCCACACTAAATAACCAGTGCTTTACTCTCTCTCTTCACATGTGTAAACACTCATTACTTTACTGAACACCATCCAATCATTGCCTTAGTATAGGCCTATGAGTAGACATACTGTACTCTCTATGTAGGTATGGATTGAAATCCAATACGGTTGAAATGTTCAGAAAATTTGAGGCATTTTGCATTTTGTGTGAGCAATTGTGGGTTTTGTGTGTGGAGTTTTGAAAAATAGACACAGAGTTTTGAAAATGTGTGTAAAAAATTGTAAAAAACTGTAACACATTCCTTCCCCATTAGCATGCTTGGTATGTCAGTGCATCAAACAAGTTAGTAGGAGATTTCCTGAGGCATGTTTTCCTCATGCACAGTGTTTCTCAAAATGTGGTCCGGGGACCACTGGTGGTCTGCAAGCTATCCCAAGTAGTCCGCGAGCAGACGTGGTAAAATATAGTATAGATTAGTTGTTTGCAATATTGAACCGACTTGTATGTAAATCCAAACATTTCTGCAACACTGCCTATGTAAGCTATGCCAGTTTAAATCAGAATTCTCTGACACAATACAGTAAGCAAGGTGCAAAGACAATAAGCAAGGTGTTTCAGTGAGTAGATCTATTGTATAATATACTTTTTAAGCTAGGTGGTGCGTGAGGCTTTTTTTATTGGTTAAGTGGTCCCTGGTCTGAAAAAAGTTTGAGAAACACTGATCTGACCTGAAGTGGTCCTGGTCCTCAGTGTGGCTGTTGTCATGGGTGTAGCAGACCCGGTGTGCTGCCACGTCCATCTGGGTGAAGGAGGTCAGTGGCATCCCTGGGTGCTGCACTGCGTGGAGGTGGCCGTGCTTGGGTGGCACTGACACAGCGTAAACCAGCTCCTCTGATGAGCTGCCGCTGTCTGAGGCTAGCAGGTGATCTGTGGTTAGGATGACCCTTTCACCCTCCATCAACTCCACAGGCTTAGTGACCAAAGCAATGTCACCTGTGGCAGGACAAACAGATCGATCACACTTGGGTTGTGGGTTGTGCATCACAGAACAATATCAGAACAGATTCATCGGGCCACATAATTTGTTATGAAAACACACACAGCTACCTCACAGTATTCACAATGAGGCTCAGGTTGCACAATCATTTCAAATGTGTCACAGCGCTCCTCTTTAAATAGAGTACACGCTCACCTATCTGGCAGTGTCCCCACCACTGGGAGAGTGTGGATATGAAAAAGAAATATGAAAATTTAAAGAAGATGAGAGTTATTTTTTTGTCTACTTTGACTATTTGACATTTGAGTGTGTGTGTGTGTGTGTGTGTGTGTGAGTGTGTATGTGTGTGTGTGTGTGTGTGAGAGAGAGTGTGTGTGTGTGTGTGTGTGAGAGAGTGTGTGTGTGTGTGTGTGTGAGAGAGAGTGTGTGTGTGTGTGTGTTTGTGTGTATGTGTGTGTGTGGTGTGTGAGTGTGTGTGTGTGTGTGTGTGGTGTGTGTGTGTTTGTGTGTATGTGTGTGGTGTGTGAGAGTGTGTGTGTGTGTGTGTGTGTGTGTGTGCATGGTGGGGGGTTATGGCAGGGGACCAGTGAGTGTGGGCCGCAGCCAGCTGTTCCTACCCCTCCATCCATTAATAATTCAGCCTGTTCTGAGGTGGCCCTTCCTGGGCTCCACTGCGTTCTCACCTGCCGTCCTGCAGGATGGGCCAGTACTGGGCTGTGGTGTGGGGGGGCTGTTTGCATGACCGTTAAGCTCAATGAACTGGCAAAAGCAGGCAGGCGTCTGAGCAGACCACATTCTGAATTATGAATGGCCAGAGCATTGGTCTGCAGTTAGAATAAGTTTTCATCGTATTCGCTACGGCTGACCCTTGTTGCCTTACTGTGTTGTACTGTTTTGCTCCAATGCAGCATGCTTTCTGTGATTGGACAAGTAAGGCCTCCATCTCCATGGATGGTCAGCCTCAAAGCAACTAACCTCTAAGGATCTGATTCCACTCTACCGTAATAAAAAATTGCATCTGTAATTGATAGTCTAATGTTTGACAACAGACTGTTGGTAAATTGACAGTGCGTTCACGCCTGCAGGCTGTCCTCTCACCTTTCTGGGGAGCGTGTACTGAGATGAAGAAGCTTTCAGGGGGTGAAGGGTTGTCCACATCACTCAGGTAGAACACAAAGCGATCGTGACCTTTGAACCCAGTGAGGGTGGTGTGTTTGTACCACAGTCGGTTCAGCTCCACATCCTCCTGAGTGAAGTTCTGTCCTGGAGTAAGGTCCAGCCATCCTCTCTGTGTCTACTCAGGCAAGCACAAGACCCACACAAACATGAATACAGAGTTAGTTGTGCACAAACCACCTCTGACCAAAAGCCAACACTGGAATGCTCTTTCAATATTTCTCCAATCTTTGCACATATTTTTTTCATCTTTCAATTAACCGGTCACCTTCAGCTGTAGTATGCCAAACTTGGGTCCAGCATTGAGGATGTAGTAGAGTTTATGATTTGGGGTGTCCTGATCCACAGCCTCAAGCGTCACACTGGAGATGACCCTATGACCTTTAGCCTCCATGTCCATACCTGCGTTTCTGCATGGAGTGGGTAGACAACGGGAGCAGAGGAAGAGTGAGGCAACGGATTGAGTCAATGGCACAGTTAAACCTTCTCCGTCTCTTAATGAGTAAATAAATAAATAATCCAGCTGCCTCCTCAGTCCCGCTGCCTCAGAAGGAACAAAAGGCAAGAGGGACTGGCCTGTCAGCCCCAATCCGCAAGGACGCTGAAATGAGGAAGCAGGCGTGTGCCAGAAAGCCAAATTATTTCTGCCGCGCTGGAGCTTACAAGAGGAACCCGTGCCAACGCACTGAGTCAAATAATACAATTCCTGATCTAAGGAAAATTATGAACACACACACACACATGCACACAGAGACACATTGTGGATTAGAGCAGGTCCTGATTTACTCAAGGATGTAACTTAATTCCCAGTCACTCATTCAAGGGGACATGGCAGATTCCCCTGCCACATGTGCAGTGCAGGTTGCGTTGACCCCCAAATCCCTTACCCCCCACCCACTAACCCTCTCTTACACACACACACACACACACACTCTGTCCCAGTCCTGTTCTCCCCCTTCCCCCTGTTCTGTCCGCTTTTTTGGCTGGCAATATGTCCCTGGGCATCCCTACTTTAGCAGCCGTGGCTTTTCATCATTGACTGGTAGGATGTGGACCTGCGCTGTCCCCTGGACTGCGTGCTTGCCATCTGTCAGCTGTATGGTGAAGGCGTCCTGAAGGGTTTCCGTGTCATCGTGCATGTACACGATCTTCATCCCTGCCCATGGGGAACACACAGGGTCAGGAGGAGGCAAGACGGAGGGAAAAAACAAACATGGAGAAAAGGAGAGGACGAAAGAGATGAACACGGTTAGAGGTAGCCAAGCGAGAGGGGTGCATAGACAGGCCATTTTTCTGCCTCTCTGTAAGAGCAAAACATTTAGTTACACCTCACAGTAACAGTATCCATTGTCTTACACCCGTTGACCCAAGTCAGGGTCACAGAGAATCGGGAGCTTATCCCAACCTGTAATAGCTGCAAGACTGGATTAACCTCTGGACAGTGTGACAATCCATTACATTGTGAGCATTTCTCTTTATACACACAGGCCTACTGTATGGCCAGTTCAGAGTTCACCTGAACACCATATCTTCAAACTTTGGGGGGAATCTGATGGAGCCAGGCAGGTGAACTGAGGGACAACATGGAAATTCCTCACTAAGCAGGCAACGTAACTATGCCACTGTGCTATGCTTTTGCAGTACTAAACTGAACTATTTTCCTTTGTTGATTGACTCAGTCTGGTTGACAAATTAGGTAAGATTTTATGACACAGCCTCTAAAATTGGCATTATGTGCTAACGAGCACCTCATTAATGAGCTTCACTAACGACGGGTTCACCTACGACTCTTGAGAGGCCCCCCATGTGCTAATGGGCAGGGGGGGGGGGGGGTTGGTGGAGGTTGTGTGTGGTGGCGGAGCCCTCGCTGCAGAGTGACTGTGAGCTAGTCACGCAGGGAGGGAGCAGTTGGAAGGACTTCTGCAGAGGAGGCACAAGCACCACAGGCTTTCCGTGACCTCTGTGTGCAACATCTGTTCACCAGAGCCAGAACCCAGCCGACGATGACAAACCAGTGTGTCCGGGAAGACATAGGCTGTGTGTGTGTTGGGGGGTTGGGTGTCTGGCCTCGCAATGGGGAGCCAGAACCCCCCCACCCCCCAACACACACACAAAAACAAATTCCAATTTTCCTGCTCTCTGGTCGCACCAAGAGTTGCAAATCTCAGGACAAGCATGTGTAATATAGATACAATGTACTGACAGTAATGGCAATGGCATTCTAAGGCCTCAAAACCATACAGAAACATACATTAAATACTCACTTTAGAAATACACATATTCATGTATGTAAATTCATTCCTAGTAGCCTCTAATTTTTGACCCTTAAAATCCCAAATAATTTACTACACATATAAACATAATATGTTTATATATACATGTTATAATGTAAACTGACTATTAATATTGGAATATTCTTATATAGGTGTTTCAATAACATAGGCGATAGATCGCATCCTCTATTATTGAAACACCAATACAACAAAACTTGCTATAATATCCACTAACATCATCCCAGCATTAGTGTCCCTGTGGTGTGGGAGCATGTGAGGAGTGTGACCTTCTCGGAGCTCTCTGAGGGTGAAGTTGTGGGCAGGCAGGCTGCGGCGCAGCAGCTCCTGGCCCATGTCCTTATAGCGGGTCATCTGGAGGCCGTAGATGCCATTGATTAGGGTGCCATGCTTGGGAGGCCTTGTGACAGTCAGGGTCAGGATGTCAGGAGGGGCGTCCAGGTCCACTGCATCCAAGATGGCCGCTGTCAGCTCTTTCATGCCTCCCTCTGTCACCTTTGGCAGGGAAAGATAAGTTCTAAGTTATTGATGTGTGAAGAGATCTGAAATAGAAGCTATGTCACAGTGTCTATGACAAAAAATATGTCAGAATCTACGTAGTATTATATGAGCATAGTATACAGTGAATAAATGAACAATACTGTCAAATGAAGGGATGTTGTCAGTGTGAATGGCACACAGCATCTGGCCTTATTACATGTCTACAAAGTTAAAATCTTAACAGTGGTGTATAATTAATGTAAATAATCTAGAATGTTGCATAAAAAGTAATGATTGAAAATCAAAGAGCAAGTGGGGCAGGTATAAGCAAACCAAACTTTTGGGTTTGGCTGTTCTTCAGATAATGGCATGTTGTTAACAGCCTTAGAGGAGAAATTCTCTACAACACTCATTAAAGCTGCCCATTTGGCTGTTCTTTCAACTCACAGTAAAACTGTTGAGAAGAAGAGTCGGAGGCTCATCGTTTGTGGGGTTGATGATGATGTAGAATGGCACAGCGGTGGACTTGTGGACCCCATCAGTGACGCTCACCACAAAATGGTCAGCTGTGGGCTCCTGGCTCTGGTGTCCTGCCTGGACGTAGTTGATGAAGCCGGAGTTGAGGTGAAGAAGACTGAAAGACACTGGCCAGAGAAAGGACAGATTACACATGGATGAACATCTGATGCAAATGGTGTGTATGGTTGGTATGTATTGTTTGAATGAATCAACCAAGTGTTAAAACCATCCAGCATAGGGTCCAGCACGAAGCTGATTATGTCATTGTGGATCCTACCATAAGGTGTTTATCACATACCCACTTTAATTCCAGCATTGCTCTTCTCAAACCCAGGGGAGGGAAGGGTGTTCTCAAGGAAGCCATTTTGAGGAGGTGTTTCAAGATGGAAGATAAGTTCATTGGGGTTTGTGTCAGGATCCACAGCTCCCAGAACCCCATGACACAGACAGGCAAAGGAGCCCTCGTCTACTACAAACATATCACCTGCCAATCAAACACACAGTATTTATGGTCAGAACGGTCAGGGTTGCTGTTGTGTTGGTTTATTTTTTCATCCTTCACAATGCAAGAGTATTGTTAATTATAATTTGGGCCCATAAACAACGCAGGTCCAAGTTCTAGAAATTTGATTTGTTTTCTCCTGCAGCCTTACCCTATTCCTCTCTGTCTTTTTGCCCTCTCTCTCTCTCTCTCTCTTTCTCTCTCTAATTCCAATTTCCTCATCCTCGGTTTGCTTCCTGCCTTCGTTCTCCCCTTCCGCTCTTTCGGCTCTTGGCCAGCGCGCTGCCACCTGGGTACTGATAAAGCCATCATGTTTGTGCTTACTGGCATCTGCTCTCATTTACTGCACTGATAAATAATGAATGGAGAAGGGAGGCCACTGCCGGAGTGCGGGAAGGATCAGAATCCGCAGCGAGGCATTGGGATTAGATGACCAGGAGTCTGGGATATAGGTGATAAACCCCCCCATCCGGAGCGAGCCGGAGAAAGCTGGGAAAAGCCGGATTCTTCCCAGTCTTGGCTCACTGTTAATGCTCTTACAAACAAGTCATTTTTCTTTATTCAATGCAAATTAATTACACAAGTCTCTGTTTCTCCTGCTAAACAAGCCCAGCTTTACCAGGCTCCAGTGGCAGCAGGCAGGGAGAATGACTTATTTTTGTGCTATTGTTGTTTGTGTGGGATTATCGAATTATGAGATCATCACGGCGATGGCGCAGGAAAAGCCCATTTTTGCAGGAGCCGAGCCAAAAGAGGAGGGGTGCAAGCGCTCCCTCTCTCACCTAAGAAAGCGACAGTGTCTTTTTTGTTCTCATTGTCCATGCTCATCTCCAGGGGGTCACATCTCTTAAGTACTTTCCTTCCGTCCCTAGACAGTACACACGCCCTGTGCTTTCTCCACACGGTTTCAACACGAATGTAAGGATTTCAGTCCCACCCCCCATAACTATCTCCTACTAACCACTGTGTTTTCCATTGATAACCAGAAAAAGTTTATTTTCACAACAGGGGGTTGCTGTTAAATCTCTGGCTCTGACATCAGCAGCTTGTCCTATCTGCCAGGAATGTAACCCTCCTGTCCTCCCTGAGATGGGTGTCCTGCTCTGATTATGGGCTCCTGTGTGTGTCTGTGGCTGCCTAGCCGACTCAAAAACAAAAGAGACTGACAAAACCACATGGGAAATGAGATGAAAATTGTTGTAATTTAGTGTTTAAATTAATCATTGGTGGAACAGCAAACTTAATTTACCGTGTCTCTTTTGTACACAGTGCGGTCAAAATGAACCACTATCCTCGGTATCCATCGTTTGATCTAAACACTTTCTCATATACTCACCTATGGTCACCGATGGAGGTTTGTCATTAACTGGGGTCACTGTAATATTAAGGTCATAAACAGGGAGGGTGCCATGTAAAGGGACAGGCGGGGGCATGACATCTCCTTGGCAACAGACGTCCTGTCCTCCTGCTTCTCCATCAGACACTATAAGTGTCACAGAATCTGAAACTGAGTGGGGTCCAACTTCTCCCCCTAAAGTCAGGGAAACAGGAAATCATGAGACAGACCTAAAAAAACCATCATGGAGCTCAATTTACAATTTATTTACATCAGGCATTGTCACAATAATTTGATTTGAGCCATGTTGTTTGTGACTGATTAGATTAAAATATGTATTGTAACCATGTGTGATCTACACTCTATCTATATCTATGTGTACAGTCACTAGACTACATCTCACTGTACTGTATTATACTGATACTTTAACAACGTATGCAGCTTACAGTACATTTCGTTTTCCTAGATTCATGCAGTGACCCTTCACTGCAAAATCTGTGTCTCATAACATTGATCAGCATATATCAACCATAAAAATTTCAAACTGGCCCTACATTGCATGTTTACACAGAATCATTACATAGATTCATATGGTCTATAGATATTCTGACGGCGCCATCAAATGTATTTCAAAATGCATCATTTTCTAATGGGGTTGCACGCCACACCTGTGTGTACATAGTAGATAATTCCTTGTAGGAGGTCTTGCTGGGAGAATTTGTCTACAGGGCTCCCTCCTCTGTGTATTTCTCCATGGCTGGGGGCTCTGGCCAGCATGTAGGTGAGGCGCGCGTCATCGCTGTCTGCATCTGTGGCAAACAGATACTCCACCGTAATCTGCACACGGCCACTTTCTGCACAGGACAGGCCAGCACGCAGCCCTGGACCCAGCTGTGGGGGCTCATCGTTCACAGGCATGACCTGAAAAACAACATTACATTGCGTCACAGACTTGAAATGGCGGGTTTAGGAATCAACCCGGGGTGACCGACTGCCAGCCGGTGACACTACCACTCCTCCACCACGCTCATTGTAATGTAATAAAAATATGGAAAATAGGGAAAAAATAAAGACTAATTTCTAATAGCATTTTATAATAGCATTAATTTATTTATTTTCGAGGTCCAATTACTTCATTTGAAATATAATTGAGAACTTGGACTAGACCTTACCTGTACTAAAAGCTCAGCCTGGGCAGAGCTGGTGCCATCTGTAACTGTAAGGCTTAAACTGTCCTTCAAAGTCTCAGAATCATCATGGATGTACCTGCCATCACAGAAAAAAACTGGGATAAATGGTCAGCCAAATGGTAATTTTTCAGCGGTTACATCAAAGCAACCGCTTTGTAAGTCATTTTTTGAAGAGTTTCACACAGCAGCCTTCAGTAAACATCACCCTACACCTGATTGATTATTCAGCGTAGTGAGAACCCACAGAGAATGGGAATGGTTTGATAGTGCATGTAAAACCAGCACAGCGCTTCATAACTGCATGGGTTACAATAACTCTGACACAAAGACAAAAAATGAAGCAGGCACCCAGGTGCTAAGCAATAGTTTGAAGACGTCCAGCAGGTGTATGGGACGTCCAAAGTGCTGCGTGCATTCTCAGCGCTCTCTCCCACCTGACTCGCAGAGCTCGGATGTCCAGCAGGGAGAAGCTGTGGCCCTCTGGGAGAGGGGACCCCTGTAGCTCCAGCCTCCCGTGCTGTGGAGGAGTATCCAGCCTCACTCTCAGACCCTCAGGAAGGGTATCCACATCCCGTATCAACAGGTGTTCCTCCGTAAGGAACACAGCTCCACCCTCCTCCACTCGCAGCAGGTTGGTGAACATCTGTGGGGGAGAGAGAGGGGAGGCCAGGCAGGGGAGAACTCCTCAGAAGAGTTGACCAAAGTTTCTCTTGTTTTCATCTTACAATAGTGTTAAATCCTTTCAAAGAGCCCAATCCATTTCCAGCTCCATCGTTCCCTATAATCTAGTTTTACAAGAATGCTGTATGTTGTATTGAGCTCTTAACATTAGCATAGCATCAGATCCTTTAAGTTGGTCTGTTGGATTGTGAGCTCACAAGACTCATTTTAACTCATTTGTAGTTACTAGTACAGGACAGTAACATTGCAAGGACGCAAGGATCAAATAACTGGCATTTGTCATTAGTAGTTTTGACATTTTGAAGTAGGTCCGCTCAATCAGTATTTTCCACTCTGAATAAATAAATCTGCCATATATTGACCGTTTATACCATAGCAAAAAAGCATTAGATCATATGTATATCATACACCAAAATACATCTCATTAGTGTCACATACCTCTGGTTTCTGGTTGTCCACCGGTAAGACAGTGATGTTGAAGACGAGGCCACTGAGAGTGCCTCCATGTTGATCACTGACAGAGAAGACAAACTGCACGTAGAGAGGCTCCAGCCCGATGTCCTCAATCGGAGGCATGTACCCCACTTTATGGTGATTTACCGCATTCTGAGAGAGGAGTCATATCAATGTGACTTATTATCATCAATTCTAACACTAACACCAATATGATTACATATCAGAATGTATGTATTTCAAAAATAAGAAGATTTGTAGACTGTGTAAACTGAAACAATGAATATTTAATTCTATTGCAGGTTGAAGGCATTACCTGTGTGAATGACTTGAGCACTGGCACCATATAATCCTTTTTCATGGTATGGGTGGTATCTGTGAAGAATAATCTTCCTGCATCTGGCATGCTGAAATGTTACGATGATCAGTCATAAAAGCATACATCTCATAAAAATCTATTTTTAGCATTTAGACTGAGAAAGGTTTTGGTTTAAACTGAATATCTGTTATATCATACTTGAAAAGCACAAGAGCATAATAGTATCAGAGTACATTTAAAGAGATAAAATAAATCTCTTGAAATGGGACTAAAAATCTCACCCGGGCTTGTTGAGACTGAAACAGGGTTGTGTAATAAAGTAGGCAAGGTCTGTGTCCCTGTTTTCTGGGTCCCTAAAGTGGAGGTGATTCTGTGTGAGGTAAACCACCTCCGTCTCCTTCACAGTGATAAAGCGCACCGTTCCCGACACTTCCACAGGCAGCTGGTCTTTAACAGGGAACACGTGGACCACCACTGTCTGCAGGGTGGTGAGGGCATTTGCAGATAGATACACAGAGATAAATATGAATTAATTTTTTAATGGGATAAATTAGCTGCTTTACTAACAGTATACACAAAATAAAGCTACTTTACTAATTAGTCTTGTTTAAGAAGTGAGCACTGGCCTGTCGATCCGAGAGGTTGGGAGGCTGATGACTGTCAGAGAGAATGAACTCAAACGAGTCCTCAAACACCTCCTCCCCTGAGTGCCTGTAGTAGATCAGGCCCTGAAACAGGTCCCTCTGCAGGAAGCTGCTAACAGGGACTCCTACAGAAGACAAATCTAGTCATGCACTATTCTGTACATTCCAATCCTCAATCAAAAACATAAAAGATTGTTATTTACAGTAATAATTCATACAAAAGCAGGAGATGTTCTTGTATGATGTAGATATTTAGTCAGGGTTCAGACTGATCACAACATAATTACATGATAATGATTATGCTGTGTTTGTGTGACATGGATGCACAAGTTGATGTTTTGTTCAAGGGCGTATCACAATACTGGGACAGTTTACCTGCATCGTACACGGAGGTCTTTTTCACCACCTCCCCAGCACGTGGCTGAGTGACCAGCTGGTACAGGATGTAGTCATCACTGGAGTCCAGATCTGAGGCCAAGAGCATGTACTCCTCCACACGCACCAGCCCTCCTTCCTGTACCTCAAAGGCCACATTGTTTATAAGAAAGGGAGGTGTGTCATCTTTTGGCAATATGTTGATGGGGAACTTATGGCGAGTGCTATGACGACCATCAGTGATGCGGAAGATGATGTAGTCTCGGGTGGTGTCACTGTCGGAGTGTTGGTACACCACCACACCCTCACGAAGATCCTGAACTTTAAACATGAAGCCTTTCCCACCTAGGGAGAACAATAAAGCCACTCAGTCTAGTAAAAGATATGAAGAGTTATACATTACATTCATTCTTGTTACAATGCCATCAGTGATTGACTGAACTTATGACACTAGCTTGTGTTCTTCAATATGGACATCTCTCTAACTTGTGTGACAGTCACCCGTGGCTCATGTTTTAATCACTTACCTATTCCTCTGTGATTTGATATATTTTGTTTTCTTGGGAGGGAGATTTGTCATTCAACAATGATTCAATTTTTTGAACATAACAAGCTTTCCTTTTGCCCAGAGGCACTCGTGCTGGCTGAGGCTACTCCCCATTGATGGAAAAACAAAAAGAAAAATGGCGTCCTTCCCAGGCAGTTGCATGGCTGCCCACCGCGAGGCTGGGACCACTCCTGCTTGCCAGGGAAACAGAAGGGCAAGGTCAACAGACAGATTGAGTGAAGAATAGTTGCCCAGCGAAAACCTAATTAGCAACTTTACCAAGGGAAACAGCGGTCGCAAGTCCAATGGAGAAACAACTTAGTAATTGGGCCCAAAGGTGGCTGTGGGCAGCAGGCCCAAAAAACGGGGGGACTGTGTCCAACGGAGGCACCAGACTCAGAGGACAGTATGTGGGAAGGGAGAGGCAGCTTTCCATTTGGCTGAAGGCGTTGGACCCACCTATCATTTACTCTCCCTAGTGGATGAGTTGTCGAGTCGGAGGTCCAGGTGAGCAATTCCCAGTCCCAACCAAAGTCCTCCAGAGAAGAGGCAAGAGCGAGTGGTGTTGGACCATGACTTGCCACATGCAGTGGAGTCTGTCCAACATGGAGACAAGCGTGGGGTCTTTGAGGATGGGAGCCAAACTTATGGAGTAGCCTCCTCCCTCCCGTCTCACTTTTCCTATATCAGCTTATAAAAAAAGAAGAACGTAAACAGCAATTAAAGTTGCACCGTGCTGTTGTGAGTGGGAACAGTTGTTTGAGCGGGAGGCTGCTGTTGATTAGACAACCCTGAGAAAAGAGACATGAGAGGAAGTCCAGCCCTGGTCCATGTGACTGGAGCCACTCCAGCGCTACAGTCACAATAACAAGCTACTGCCAGAGAGCCTCTCCACACAGACTGTCTGCACTCAGACAGCACATGCTGGCCTCAGCTGCCTTTCATACTCTCCTTTGTAAAAAAGCCCAGGGCTAAAACATGTCTTCTCCCTTTGGGCCTTGTAGACATGATGGCCACAAATGGAGTAGCAGAGTAGTTTTCATATACTGTGATACCAATTTGAGGTTATATTCTTTCATATTCTTCGATATTCTTTTTAGTGTGATGTGAGTTTGGTGACCACACAAAGATATGATACCTGTTCTGTCTGAAGCCTCTGAAGTGACCTGATTGTCCCCAGTCCCCAGTGCTGGTCAGAGTCAGTGAGAGGACGGTGGGTTGGTGGGGGATGGTAGAGCAGTGCTTCTGCCCCTTGTGCAGTGCGGCATGTAATGGCATAAGTCTTGACAATCTGTTTCATTCTAGCACTGTGAAAACAAAAGGCCTGTCTTCCCCGTGTAGCCAAGCAGAAGGACAGATGCCCGCCACTCTGGAGACGTCTTTGGGAGCACCCCCGCGTATCCACTGACCCACCCCTGGGGTCTGTGTCGGCGGCCCATTTTACACCTGATTAGCAAACACATGCAGGCCACCTTGCATATGTACCGCCACTGGTGTGCATGAGTGAAAACGTACGTTCCCAGCAGAGTGGGCAGCGCATGAGGAGAGCAGAGCACAGGACCGGTCACATCTCTTAACACAGCTATACAGAACACTGCTCAAGTTCATATAGCTTATTGTCATGTACTCATAAAAGGAATTATAAGTAATGAAAGTATTGTGCTCAACAGCCAGCTCAACTTTAAAGAATAAATTAAAAGTAGCAATTAAAAAGGTATATTGTGTTTATGTATGGGGGGGGGTGTGTAATGCTGATATGAATCTAATTTTTTATCTAACACCATTCTGTGGATATGCAGTTAAGCATGCAGAAATGAAATGCATACTGTACTTAAACTACATAGTGCCCTCAATATGTGACCAGTACATACTTAATCAAAAGCTAAACTGTCACATTGTCCCATTACAGAGAGAAAACAGGAGGCTGACCCTAATAAATATGATGCAGCTACCTGTAAATATGACACCCACCCACCAAGACAGATCATCCACTGACAGATCAGTAATAAAAAATCCTTAGAAGCGTCTATAGTCTTCCATAGAAATGTTCCATATCCTGCTATGTGATTTCTTTGCTCACCTCGGACACTGAGTTTGCCATGATGAGGCCCATCCACAGCTACCAGAGTGACTGCTTTGATATTGTCATTATCCACAATCTGCAGGTTCTCCCAGGCGATTGGCCGAGACTGACCCTCTAGCAGATCCAACCCTACAAAATGGCAAATGTTTAATTTCAGAGTAAATTCTCAGCATTGGCAAATAAAGGCTCTTATAAAGGCTCTATACAGCACCGACAGTTTCATTGGAAAAATAAATGGAAAATACCTAGTCTAGAGCTACCATGACAATAAACAGATTGCTATTTGCTGTATTCTGGACATACCCATGTTCCAGGAGACTCGAGGAGCATTTGTTTCTGCTGCACGGATTGAAAAATGAACCATGATTGGGGAACTGGTGCCAAAGGAATCATCAATGGCCTCAAATTCAACCTGTTGAAATGGTCCAAAATAGTCATGTTGAAAAGACAGTTTAATGGTGATGGCCATAAGCCACATGTGAAATCAAACCATGAGTAATTTTGCAGATATTGTAAACATTTGATTGGAACACCTAAGCAGACCTAACCTCATAGTTCCTGCGGCCACTGACACTGCTATTGGGTGGCTGATAGGCAATCTTCATCTCATTTAGGTCCTGCCAAGAGAAGGAGCCAACTGGCTTGGTGTGGTCATCCAGGTGGGTTATGTAGCCATCTGCAGGGGGTTTTGTCACGTTGAAGACCAGCCGAGCCTGGGGCGTCTCATGGTCCTTGGCGTCCAAAGCGGCAGTGGTCATGGGAGTGAGGATGAACTGGTCCACCTCCAATATGAACATGGACATGAAGGCTGCATTTGGAGGGTGGTTGGCCATTGCACCATGGATCAAGACGGGCAGCCACACGCTTTCTGCCTGTCATAGACAATCAAGAAGGAAGAAATGCAAAAATGGAACTGGAAAAAGGAATACTGAATTCAGGTATCAGGTTCTTGTTTCCACTTTGCAGTTGTTCCACTTTTTAACATGCTAAAACATGATAAATATGCTGTTACCTCTAACAGAGCCCGAGAGGTTTTGTCTCTCAGTTCTACCCTGATGGGAATGTAATCGATCTCTGGTGAGGGTGGACTCAGATGTTGGTACTTCAGACGTGAAGTCAGGAACTCAGTGCAGGTAACCTTCAGAAAGCGTACCTCCCTGTTACCATGGAGACATGGTCTGTTTCCGGGGCAAGAGAGGCTGGCTTGTCTACCTTGAGTAGATAGAAAAATTAGAATAGAAAAACAATATGTCATAACTGGAGCATAGAGAGGCATAGCTGGTAAAATTCAATTAATGTAGGCTATTATGTTTTTAATGTGATGAATGAACCAGCACCTGCATATCCACACTTAGCTCTAAATAGCTGATAAAGAATGGTCAGAAGATCAGGGGATATAGCAATGAAGAAGATCAGATAGATGAAGTTCAGTACAGATAGCAATCAAAATAACTGATTATATGTACAATTTGGGATTTTGTTTCACATAATTCATGGCAAGATAGAAACAAAATGTCTTGTGTGGAAACTCTGAATAGCTTTGTAGATTTTTTAGTAGACACAATACAATGTAACGGATATTGTAATTACAGTTTCCAATCTGAAAAGATTATAATTAACAGATAGCTAACTAATTACTCAGCTACAACCAGCTACTTACCTATAACTACTTAACTAATAACTACCTAGCTTCTGAGCTACTAGGCACCAACTTTTTCAAATCACTTCTGAAACAACTATGCCCGAGTTTAGACTGCTTTAGTTGATGCTGTGTATGCACATGAGTACCTTCCGATAAGAAGGCGAAATTTGAAATGAGATGTCACTTGTTTTTCCTAGAGACCCTTAAGAGAAATAAGGCAAGATACGCATGGAAAAAGAATAGAAAAACAGAGTCTTTTGAGATCTTAGGTTAAACTTAAATTGGACTTGGGCTGAGCAGTAACTATTTCGCAGCTTGTCCCCCCCACTGAAAAGCATATTTCTTTGAGATAATTTATACACCATATTACCAAGGTATTTTTTGTATGAAATTATTCACCTTTTCGTGGTCCAGCATTTAGAGCCTCTCCTTGGTCTGCTTGGGTAGGATCCTCTTTGACCAGTTGCCCCAGCATTGGAGCATTAGTCTCAGAGGTCAAAAGTCGCACTGTGCAAACAACCTCTGGGCGAGTTGGAAAGGTCAACACTCTGCTGTCTAGGGCATTGGAGAGGCCGTAGAACTCCTGAACCACAAGGGGAACACTACCAAACTCCACGAGTTTGCTGCTGCTCTCCTTAATCCTAACTCTAAGTAGGAATGTCTCAATATACGTATCAGTATCTGTGAAGCTAAAGAAGAAACAATACAGTAATTAAGTTAAAGCAATGAGGCAATTCATTTAGGATATAGTACTAATTGAAATTCTGTTATGCCCTAAAGGAGCAAGTTGATGGCAAACATTATGTAATCTCACTAGATGTTATATACCTTATATATTCTTTTGTCCTGTCTTATATGTCTCATATGTTGTGTTATGTCTTATGTGTCACTATGCCTGCATAGGGAAATTGCCCCTCGGGGATAAATAAAGTTTTTTGAATTGAATTGAATATACCACCTGTAGACTCTCAACATGACAGTATCTTCTTCTAGTAACGGGCTGCCATTGTGTGTGTACATCACTTCATCAGGTAGAAACTGGCAATCAAATACCTGAGGATAGGAAGTGCAAAGGTTCTATGTCCGTTCCTTACTTTTCAAGAGTCAAACTTAACATGTATGCTAAATGAATACAGAATCACTGACAATGGAGTAAATGGAAGCAACCCATCTGAAAATTAGATGGATTATTCCTAGAAGTCGTACCTGAGGGGTGAGCTTGCCCACCCTCTGAGTGACAGGTTCATTGAGAATCACCTCAACCTTGCAGGCGTCTGTCTCCCCTGTGGCCTTCAGCTGTAGCTCTTTATCCGTCACAAACACAGACTGGCCTCTAGTGACCTCCAGGCCCAGATTCAGTCGCACCAGACTCTCAGCTCTTGCATAGTCCAAGATGGCTACTAGTATAAACAACACCTGTTGATAGCTGACCACCTCCATTTCTTTCAGAGTCTTCTGGACAAATATTTAGACTTGACGAAGTTCTCTATTCTGTTGTACTTCCCAGTTTAGGCAACAGTGGGTTAAGTCCAGTGCCCAGTAACTTTAGTCCCGTGGCCTGTTACCGTAGTCCTGGTTCCAGCTACTCATGTCAGGAAAACTCCCTCTATGATCTGATAGTCATGATCAAACAGCTAAAATGAAAAGAAAACTTTAAAACTTTATTTTACAGACTCTCAGTAAATATTTCTCAATCAGACTCTGTAGAGGCATACTGAGTATAGTGGCAGCCATCTTGGTAAATGTTTTACCCCTCACTTCACTTCAGATGTAAACGCAGCAGGGCACAAGAGGTTGACCAAGCTGACCCCAGTTAAGTGCTGGAGATGGCATCAGAGGAAAGAACAAAGAGGTGGTTAAGGTGGGGGGGTTAAGCAGATTATATGACACAATCCCCATCCACCACCACCACAACATACACAAGTCCACATAAAGAAAGAAAGGTTGGATTGTTTGATTGATTAAGGATGAATAAAAACACTTCCACATCTCTCAGAGCAATTCAGTGTAAGTCCAAGCTGCTCAAACCAAATACCCTTAAGGTAAATGGCATATCCAAACTCACCATGGATAATATGAAACATGATTTGTAAGATATATTATTAGATATCATTCTGTTGAGCAATAATATCTAACATGCCTTGTTTGCTGATTCCTGGCATTTCTCAAACAATTGCCATGAACAGTATTTCTGAAACAATTGACTGGAATGAAATGTTTTACAAAACCATCACAGAGATCTGTTAAATTGCTGCCAGAACTATTTGGCTCAGTAAAGGGTTCCAATTCTGTGCTGTCAAAATGAGACTGGAAGAGATGTGGAGTATATTGAGCGTTCTTTGCTCAGTCTTGCATTGCTTAGTCTCCACTCAACAGTGTCATCTGAAAACTGTTGAGCAGCATGTGCACAAACCTATGCCTGCCTTGACTTCCCTGACAAAACAGTAAAACTGCTCGAAGAAAAGTCATAAGCCCATAAACATCTACTTGTCTAATTAGAAAGAAGCCCATAAAACCTTACATGGGCTGGAAAAGAAAGAACACACTGTCTTTTTGTTGGAGAGAAAGATATGGTGAGAGGGAGTGAAATAAAGTTAAATGTAGGGATTTAAAAGTGTACTCAGTCTCCTGCCGAGAGCCTTATCGTCTAAAGACACGGGGCTCAGGAGCGCTCTGAGTTTGCTGTCACGTACCTGCAGCTGTGTGCTCCCCTCTCCTGTGTGCTTGCACGCGCTCAGTGCGGGAGAATCCTGTCGGCACACCCCCACTGTGTGCGAGGTCACAAGCTGGATTCCCCCCAAACACAAAGGGAGCGACGGAGACCACTGTGGCACAGAACAAAAGGCACAAATAGAGGAGGAGATAAGAGGGACAAAAGAGAGGAGTTAGAGTTTGTCCCTCTGCCAGACCATTAAGACAAGCGGCACAACATGGAGAGAAAAGAAAAGAAAGAGGGAGGCAGAGAAAGAGAGAGAGAGAGTGGGGGAGAAAAGTTAAAGCTCAAAACACAGGAAATGTGCTGAGCTGTTCCAAGAGTTTGACTTCTCTATTGCACCCCGTCACCCACATGCCCAGATGTTCATACACCCCAAAGAAGCAAAGCCTCAAACCCCACTGCAAAGCTCTGAAAGGACGAGAGAGAAGAAGAGAGGAGAGGAGAGGAGAGGAGAGGAGAGGAGAGGAGAGGGTAGGAGAGACGAGGTGGTAAAAGGCGGAGCAGCTTTTACAACAGAGCTGCTAGATTGAAAGAGTGAAATCACAGTAAGGGTTTAGTTTTTTGAAAAAAGTTTTTCAGTGCAAACCTGCTCATGGTTCTGCCGGGGCTTTGATGTTTTATGGCTCTGCGAGCTTCCTGGAGGGAAACGGGTGTTACATTGAGGGGGGCCAGAGAGGGAGGATGAGAAAGTACTGGAATACAAAGAGTATTTTGGAAAACCGCATGCAGACTTGGTTCCTCAATCACACACACACACATACACACACACACACACACACACATATATACAGACAGACAGTTCACTTTTCTCCCTTTTTCTCTTTCCTACACACAGATGCCCCCACAAAAACAGAGACTCTCTTTCTCTCTCTGTCCCTCTTTCTCTCCCTCTCTTCCCCTTGCCCTGACTTGACTGACTCATGGGACAAAGACATACTTGCTCCCCTGCTGTGCCCCTCTGTGCAGCTGACAGGGGGCAGATTATCTGCCCCTCTTCACCCCGTCCTCTCCCCCCAAATACTTCCTGTGGCCGCCCAGCCCAGCTCAGCCATGGCCCAATACTGAGGGACAGCACTGTGTGCTCCGCTCCACTCCACAAACCCCAGAGGCACTTAACCAGGAGCAGACAAGTGCAATTAAAGCCTCACTGCTTTACTGCTGTAATGGACAGACTGCAGTGGAGGAAGGCATGGACTCAATGTACACTGTTATCAGTAGTGACCCACTTTAGCCACCAACCTCCACTGTTCCAATCATGTCTGTTCAACCTTTCAGAGGATTGAGGGGCCATAAAACAACTCCTGGAAAAATCTGTGATATGGGAGTCAACACACATGGCTAACTGCATGTAGGTATGGGTCATGTAAGATGAGCTGGTGGAGTGGAGGTCCAACAGGTGGTCAGACAGGAAATGTGGAATTTCTGGAATTTGGAATTTCTTCATTCAAAAATTATGTGGTATATGTGTTCTTCTGTATTCTGTATGGTATATTTGTTCTATATGGTATTTCCTCTAGTGTTAAACATTAGTCTTTCGTCTTAGAGTTTAGATGTACAGTAGGGTGTGTTCATACACACATAGGCAAATACACATATGAACATGCTCATGCAGAAAAACATGCATACCAAAGAGAGAGAAAGAGAGAGAGAAGAGAGAGAGGAGGGGGGGTTAGTAGAAAAGGGAGGCTAGTCTGGCTGACTTTGGAGGTCTTAACTGGTAAAACATATGTTGAAAGGGGAAGTCAGAATTGTTGACCTGGCCCAGTTTGAGGATCCTGTCCTTGCTAATGACAACTCCATTCACAGGATAAACAGTATGAACTTCCCACAACTCTTACAATTTTCTGAGAAACTGTTGAACTACTTCATAAACCGGAGTCCTACTTATTTCTTGTTGCTGATAAGAATGTCATGCTTTTGAGATTGACATGTACATACACTTTGATTTCATAATTTCATTTGAGTTCATCTCTTCTCAGTAATGTGGTTGGTGTAAGACAGTAGAGGTCAGAGGTGTTGGGATTTTCTCCTATCAAGTTCAGTTTGAAAAGTTCCACTATATTTTACCTCTTTTACCATGTCCACCCAAGACCGAAGATATTTTTGTTGGTTTTCATAGACTAGTTTCTTTTTGAGCACATTGATGATTCATGTTTTAACATTGATTTGTTCTTAAATATTGTGACTTGCCTTTTATAATGCCCCTGGTCCCAGGCATTAACATGCTTGATGAATATTTGCCTGTCAGGAGAAAATGTTTGCCTTTGGTGCAGCACACTACATAAGAATGTAGAGGCATAGGCTACATGTAGCTCACAGCATTAAAAGTTGGTGAAAGTTAGTTTGTTTTCCTCTCATCCATCCGGTTGCATCTTTTTTATTTGACAATCTTGGAGTTGATCTGGTGCCAGGGTATGCTGAACGCTGTGCTTTTAATTGCTTCTGAAGTGGCCAGTCAGGACTGATGAGTTCTGACTGCTACCCTTTCGCTTCATGACTTTGTCCAAATGCATGCGTGGCATGGCGTTGGCCACATGCCCACCTGTGCCCCGGGCCTTTGTCATACTTGAGCTTTGACTTTTCTTTGGCTTTTTGTCTTCCTCTATCTAACCCCCATATTGACCTGAATGACTGAATCACAGTCAGTATCTCATATTGTATGTATTGATGTGCTGCTGTAGCTTTGTTTCCTCAGAATAATCTACATGGCTTGTTTATTTAAACTTAATTAATCTATATGCCACTATCAACTTTACTATTGACTATAACTATTTGACAAAATTTTATTAACTGTGTTATGCTTATGGCTTAACTTGTGAGCTGTAGTTTAAGAGAAGGAATAATTATTAAAAGTTTAGAAATCCAGTAATTAATAGCTTTATTATTAGACCTAAAACAACATGCTAAAACAACCCTTAATTTTCAGTGGTACACAATCTCATGACACAAGTCACACTACTCCCACCTGTTAGGGTGGAAAAGGCATATAGTGAAAACCCATCAGAAGTGGCATTTCAATTAACAGGTATGAACGCCACACTGAAGAACAGAGCAGCTCAGCATCAGCTCAGAATCACAGTCACAATTGGAGTGTTATCCTCCTGTTCCTCCTGGACCAGAGCTGTGTTTGGCAGAGGCTACAGCCCTGCAGCTCAATGGCAGCCACAGTTATGGCAGCCATGGCACAGGATGGAATGTGCATTCTTTAGCTCTCCCACCATGGAACTAATTAGACGTACACACACAGATAGATTTGCAGTAAATAAGGAGGTATAAGGGGCATACAACACAGTTTTCAGAAAAATGCTTAAACTACCCAAAACTACTCAAAATGATCCAGAGATTATCCAGAGATCTTTATTGTCCACTCACACGGACATTCATCTTGGAAAAACATTGTCAATATTGTGGGAAAAAAACATTGGCAACAAAGCCATTATATAACTGCATGGAGCACATTTATATGTGGTGGTCTATAACTGCATGGAACACATTTATATGCAGAGATTCATCAATTCTACATTAGGGAAACAAACAGGAAAGCAAATCTGAGGAATTTTCATTGACAGTAAAGAAATGAAATAGAATCTTAATAATCATGTGTTGAGGCAACATTCAGGCTACGTTTATACGGTGACGATGAAAAGAGAAGACGCAGAAGTGGCGTCTCGTCTTTTTTTTTTTATTCGCGTTTAGACGAGCATTCTCAGGGGGAAATCTTTGTTTATATGAAGACGCAAGAGTATGTGATATTCGATTGGATATGCATTCCAGACTGCTGGGTGGTGGTGTGATAGAACCCCGGTACGTCACGTGCAGACATTCTAATTTCACAGTTTAGCCAGAGAGGTAATCAAGGATCTTTGGTTTAGCCGTTTAGATGGAGACGCAACCCGGGTCGTCTTTAAAACTCTACACTCTGGAAGGAGTCTTCAGATTTTTGCGTCTTCAAGCCCGATGGCGGGGTCGCCATGTAAACGAAAGGCACTTATGATAAAATATTTTGTCGTCTTCCTTCGCAATCGTTCTCGTATAAACGGCCCCTCAGAATACCTTTTGTATACTCTTAAAACTATTTTTTTAAATGAGCATAATGAATATTATTCAACTTTAGCCTGTCATAAATGAAACTTGTAGAACACACTCAGTGCCCAGAGAGGAGCCAGGGGAACCAGGAGGCCTCTGGCCATGAGGATAGCTAGCATTCGCCCGCAGGACTGACCTGTCACATGCGATGAGCCCCATGAGTCACATGACACTCTTTTGGCTTGATGCGAGACTGGACGGATGAAAAGATGGAGAGGGAGGAGGGACACATGGCCCTCAGGTGTGAGGTGAGGGTGTTTGTGCGGGTGTGTCCGAGGAGGGAGCGCAGGGCCTCGCGTGAGCAGGGGGTTACGATGCTCCTCTCAGGAACCATGGTAGATGATGACCTTCACCAGCAGCACTGATTAGTCCGGCGGTTATGCAAATGAGTCTGACTTTGATGCAAAGTGCCACGGACTGGGCACTAATGTCCATGGCTCGTGAAAGGGCAAGGCTCCCTGGGAGAAATAACTCGCATTAGCTAAGAGGGGGGAAAGAGACAGAGAGAGAGAATAAGATGGAGAGAGAGAGAGGCTTGAGGCTCATGCAAAGAATTGGGGAGGCCTTATACCCTAATGAGATGGTGGGGCAACTCCTCAAGCACAATGCATTATCATATTTCCACGTAATTAGTTTGTTTTTCCACTTGAAATGAGAAGGCGGGTCGACGGCACATTCACCCCTGCAGGGGTATCGCCAGAGGATCCCCTAGCCATCTCAGATGGACCCTAACCCCGCATCCAACTACTGCCATTTCCTCTTACCATGGCTTCCACAAACACCAGCACCCCTGTCTATTATACACACACACACACACACACACACACACACACACACACACACACACACACACAGACACACACACACAGACACACACACACACAGACACACACACACACACACACACACACACACACACACACACAGACACACACACACACAGACACACACACACACACACACACACACACGCACACACATGCACACACACACACACACACATTAATATCCCAGACAAATATATGCAAGTTGTTTAGTAAAATAAAATCCTGGTGTTTGAGATCTCATGAATAGTGCATGTGAGCTGGCAGTGTGAAGGGGGCGTTTGTGGGAGGTGAGAGGATGTGTGGCACAGAGACACTAACAGCTGACTGCTGGCACTCACGCTCTCCGTCAGGCCTCACGCCGCCTCAGGGGCCGCACGCTCACGGCGCCAACACTAGCTGCTTCCTGCAAAGCAAACTTTGGCAAACTTTTGAGTGTGAGAGTTGCAATATAGAAAAGGGAGTTTAAAACTTTAAAACATATTTTCAAATATATATTACAAGTTTTGACTGAAGAACTTACTCCAGACCCCAAAATAAATTATTCATCTTAACATCTTAAACATATGTCTGTCTGGGGCTGCTCAATATTGTGGTTCTGTAGCTGCATTTGATCAAACAGCAAATTGCATTTTTGTGAAATGCCCCAACACCAGCACCATTTTTTCCTATATAAAAGTTTCATCACAAAAGTGTGACAAACTGGTGTAGAATAGTAATAATTAATTTAGTGCTTAGAGAGCATCATTCGGTTTTGATGTAACTGCCCAAGAATTTATGCACAATGTGTCAATTCAAACACCTAGCGGACGGGTACAATATCACTTTCCTGTAGATCCTATTTTTGTTTTCATCATGTTTTGCTGAAATCATTTACATTATGACTCATCCAAAATATACATGCTTTTGGCAAGCCAGTCTGCTGTCTAGACAACAAAGCACCGAGGGACTCCCTGCATTGTGTGACCCAAGGATGGTGTTGAGAGCCAAGCATCGGAGAGTAGCCCCTTTGACTGAGAGTAGGATCCAAATGATGATGCCTCTCAATTCCCCAACACACAGATGAAGGCCTATGAGGTGTGGCATGATTCAAACTACTTGCGACTCAATTCAGCATTTGATGCAGTTCGTGCAGTGTACAACTCAGTGCTCTCTCTGTCACACTACAGCAGCAGTTGGCTATACGTCCAACCCTGTCCTCCCTCCCCTGTCTTGTTGTTTGTTCCCGTGATTTGCATTCGGGCAAGCAGACATGTTGGGTGAGGCGAGGTGAGGGGATCGCTGCGTGCCACACACGCTGCCCTGGTGTGACAGGAGCAGTGCAATGGACGAATTGTCCGGCGGCCACGGCAACAGCCCATTTCCCCCTGCTGCGCAGCGGAGCAGCAAGGGCAGTGCACTCGAATTAGTGGCGAAGCGTCCGAGTGGACTTGGCCTGCGTCCTGGCTTCATGCATCATCACGCTCCTCAGCCGCAAGATGAAGCCTCTGTCTTTGTGTTTCTCCTCTGCATGTCCAGAGATTTGGAGATGGGGTTCCTTTAGAACAAGTTTGCCATCTTCTATGCAATAGGGGCCACATTTCAAACCCATGGTCCCACTGGTGTGGGCTTTGAATGTGGAGCCAGTTTGGCTGAAAGGGATTTCACCTCAAAGTGTGCAGTCTTTCTGCTTCTTTTTCCATATACTTTATCCAAGTTTTGCCTTGTTTCCCCTTTTATTGTACAGATTATTTTTTTGATTTTGAAAGAAAATAAGGGTAATTAATCGTGTGGTCAACAATACTCTTTCCATGATATTTGTAATCATTGTACGGTGCCTGATTATCCTTTTTTTATTGTATATGTGTACCACAGAAACATGGGCGCGCACACAAAAGCTGCAAAATGAAAGGATAGAGAGGCATCTCCTTCTGGCTGGCTGGCTGGCTCGCCAGAACCCGGGCTGCTGCAGTGGGCACGGCCTCACTGGGGCCTGTGAATCTTGGCTGGGTAGCACATGCAGACAGGGCTGGTGTGGCGTGGGTCCAGTGCTCTGGCCAGATCCCAGTTGGTGCTTAATCACAGTCTCCGGTCAGTGCAGAGAGCGCGATAGAGGAGCCACTCGTCTTTCACAGCCAGCTGACATCAGAGAGATGGGGGAGTAGTGCTGGCTATCATCTCTCTCTCTCTCTCTCACTCTCTTTATCTTGAGCCTCTTGCCAGACAGGTGTGTAATTTTGTGCAGGGGACAGCAGAGGGTGGTGGCCGCAGATCATGGTGGGGGAGGGGAAGGGGCTAGGGGAGAGTGGGACCTGCCAAGACCATGAGCCCAGATTGTGTGGGAGAGCCAAAAGCTTGGGCCTGCCAAAGCTGGATGACCTAGTCTCTCTCTTTCTCTGTGTCTGCCTCTCTCCCTCTCCCTCTGCCTCTCTCCAGACACATGGTGTATCTGTCATCATGTTGTCTGTGGTCTGTGGTAAAGCTTATCTTGTGAATGTGTCTATATGTGTTGTCAGTGTATCATTTGCTATGTGTGGGTACCAGGAACGTTGGCCTGGTTCAGACTATGGTACAGCCACACAAGAGACCAACAAATCCCTGTAACACTCATGACTCAGCTCAGCTCAAACTTGACAATATAATTTGGCAGCAGGTTATTACAGAGAGGCTAGGTGCAATTCTAGTCCTTGGCAGTTCATTCTTTAACAGGCTTCTCAAAAATAAATGTTTAGAGCACAAACCACTGTATTGTCATATTCTGTCTTAAAAATATCTGAATAAAAAACTTTTCAAAAGTTAAGTCAATAGATTAATAAAGAATAGTATTGTAATAATGTTATAGTTTAATTTTGTTGCCACAGTAGTTTTGTTAAGGAATACCCCCACTGTAAAAATCATCCAGCTGCAAGACTGAAACCCTTGACAACTTGAAGGGGAATTGCTAATTTTTTGGCTACTTATGAGAATGTTGATTGACGGATGTGGAGCACTTACCCTTGGGTTAAGGGCTGTATGCAGATGAGGAAGAGTAGACTGATGTCACAGCTCCAGGGACAGGTAGAACACGCCCAAAGAACAGTGCCTGGACTGGGCACATCCCTATAACTGTCAAAGAGAGAGTCCAAAGTACCCATGTCAAAATTGACTGCTAACCTAAAGCTTTATACTAACAGATTAGTTGCTACTTGTCTTCAGACAACAAATAATCGTCCTTATTCTGGCCACTGCAAGTAAGCATAAATACAAAAATATTTTGAAAATGATGTGTACATATGCAAATGAATTCTGAAATGTCGGATTTGCATACATTTCCACTGACCCCGGTTGCAGTCTTCCTTCCAGCGAACACTGGCATCTTCCACTGACAGCTCGGCCATTGTCCAGACGCCCTGTTTTGCATATTTGAGTGGCCCCACGTCACCGCGGGTTACGCTGCCCGCCCATCAGGCCCTGTCAACCACGAGAGTGATGCTGATGTGCTCTGACAGCGCGATGACTGACGGACCGGCCACGAATCTATGCTCATAAGCACACGCGCACGCACATGTGCCCACGCGCGGGAATAAATGCGCTCAAGGGTTAGCTAAACTAGTAAGGAAAAATACAAACACTCAATTATGCAAATGTATCCATTAATTTAACCAATTAGTTTTTGAGTTTTCATCAAGAGAACGGGGTGGACCTGGAGGTCCGGATTCCAGCATCATTTCTTAAACTTAAAGGAGTGATTGAACGCTTGAAAGGCATGCTTCAGGGTAGGTCTGCTGGAGAAGACAAGGCATAGTCTGCATGTAACACATCTCCATGGGTTTATGATCTAATTTTAATATTATCCTCAGTTAGTCTAGACTAATAAACCATATACTGTAGCTAACTATTACACTTAACAGCACTTACAAACTCTCAGCCGTACATTGCATTTCAATGCGTTATAATGGCTAATCGATTAGATGTAGCCTATTTAGAGGAAATGTTTTAGCCTGTAGCTAAAAAAAACAATTGACAGGTCAGCTGTGCACCGCAAGGTTATAGCATAAACAATTGTGAGAAAAATGCGTATTTCTTCAGACTAAGAGGAAAATTGTTTTGGAAATGGTGCTTTCTGCATCTGTTCAGGGAAAACGCTTGCAGTGGCTTTTTGTGATATTTGTGCTGGCTGGGACCTGAATTTGATTAAACAAGAAAACTACAAGAGTATTCTCAAGTAAGCATTTTAAAATGTATGAGATTGTGTTTTTGAGCATTTGAAATTTTAATTTGATTAAATAAATCTACACACATCCCTGACATAACTCAGAGAGGGATTTAACCACGCTAATATATTTATTTATTTGATATTGTCCCCCACCCTTCTTACATAAATTGAGTTAATATGGGTCAGGTCCTGGCCAGAGGCATGGAATTTTTAATAATAAAAAAGCATGAATTATTGTAAACGTTTAGATGCTCTGATGCCAACCAGATCAAGTCTCAATCAGATATGAGTTATTATTTCAAATTACAGCCAACAAGCATTTTCGACCAAAATTATAAAGTAAATGTGCTGTCTTTTTACTAAATTGTATTTGATTTTTTTAAATGCTGAAGGTAGCCTATTGCCATAAAGGACTAACATTCGTGTGGGCCTCTGTCCAACCCCTGCAGTCTCCCACCTCTCGTCTGCAGAAGCGCACACCGGATGAGAATGAGGCAGAGATAATTGTGTTGACACCAGTGCATCTCACCTGAGGCCCCGGTAGCATCTCAACATATTGAACGTTTAGAGAGCTAACGCATCTATTATACATACAAGAAACCAAATGGGAAGAAAAAGGCACAGATGTTGCTGCCAACAAGGTGTGTATGTCTGTTAAACATTTAAACCCTGTGTCGTGCATTAAACAAGCCTATTAAGAATCTGCGTTTTGCTTTTTATGTGTGTATTCATTTATTTATCATACTCAAAACATGTAATTGTCAAACACAAAAAGTAACTACACACATTTGATATGAAGTGTCACACACATACTTTGCACACACAATCACCCAAAGTGTGTGTGTGTGTGTGTGTGTGTGGAAACGAGAGAGAGGCAAAGGGGAAAAAGAAAGCGCAGCAGTCTGCCACTTTGAGGGATCCACGGGTGCCTGTGATGCAGGAGGAGAGTGTTGGATGAAGGAGTGTAGAAGATTCTGGATTCAGAGCTATTGGCTGCAGTTGAAGACCTGGCGGCAAATAGTTGTTGTGGTGTGTGTGTGTGTGTGTGTGTGTGTTGGGGGGGGCAGATTTCATTTCTCAAACACAGTGATATCCAGCCAGGACTTGCCCACTGCCAAGACAGCCAGCCTGCCTGGCCACATGCACTGGGAAACCCATTTTGTTTGTTGTGTCACTTTGCTGTCCAAAAATGGCATGGTTGGCAGTCAGGGTTTGGGGTGCGGGGGAGCAGATAGCCTGGCACATATGTGCCCACATGGGACAGACAAGCCGTCACATGCTGGGCAGGTTCCCCATCATATGGTACTTTCACACAGCGGACCGTTTTTTTCTTTTATTTTTTTTATGGTGGAAATAGCATTTGCCGATAGCA
The DNA here is from genome assembly GCF_046254945.1 of Alosa pseudoharengus. Taxonomy (NCBI): domain Eukaryota; kingdom Metazoa; phylum Chordata; class Actinopteri; order Clupeiformes; family Clupeidae; genus Alosa; species Alosa pseudoharengus. Next base: position 5,561,013 of record NW_027468576.1, on the reverse strand, counting down.
ACAAAAGCAATGATGGTGGCCAGTTCTGTTTTTGAAGATGCTCTGGTTGTCATCACTGTGTGTTTTAAGATGGTTGCCCTGCCTCAAGCTGGTCATCACTGTTTCACCTTCCAGGGGCATATCAGTCTCAGCTACATGGAAGCTGCATAATCACAAAAGACAATACTCGTCTATGTATCTGAGTTTTGGTGGACAGACAGATAGGAGCTATTCAAATGGACATCTCTTTTACTCAACTGACTTCATTAAAAAGTATATAAGCTGTGGAACCTCCCCAATGAAACTTCGGCCAACAAACACAAATCAAATATTTTTCACTGTTAATGTGTTATGACAATTTGGTCTGAAATTTTGACATTTTAATTGCTGTACCATAAACAACATTTAGTTATAATAATGTTAATAAGAACACAGGGACCAGAGAAAATGGATCATGCTGCCAAACATGGACACAGTGTCACAGCATAATATGATTTGAAGGCAGTGGCTATTGCACTAGATAAAATTACGAGCATATGAATACTGTTTGAAAACATATGAAAACACTGCAGCCTCTGATTCATCCATTTATATAAAAAGATTGCAATTTTTAAAACAGAGTAAAACTGTTGTGTGACTTATCTTTGTGCAATTTATCAGCTGCATTCAAACAGGAGAAATCAAATTTGCCTGTCTTCATGGCCAAAAATCTGGAAGCATTGCCTAAAATCAGGTGTGATGTAGTAGCGGTAACATCACCGACTGACAATTTTTGTTTGATTCCTGAGCCTGCTGTTCCGAGTCCATGTCGTTTTGGATGAAGGTGTCTGGTAAATCTCAGTCAACTTTAATATCAGTCTAAATGCCTGGGTATATTGAAGTATTAGGATTTCCCTTCACTTACCCAAGCCCAACCCCTGAAAAACCTGCATGACTGAACACAGTGCACAAAGACCATGAAGACATGTTTAAGTGATTTTGATATGGAAAAACTAGACATGGAAAGCCAGGCCTTCACATCCAACATCAGTGTCTGGCCTCACAAATGCTTTTCTGGATGAAGAAGGAAGAAGGAAAAATCTCCAAAATCTTGAGGAAAGCCTTCCCAGATGAGAGGAAGCTGTTATAGCTGCAAAGGGAGGACAATGCCATATTAAGGCCAATGAATTTACGTAGGATTTGATGTCACTGAGGGTGTTCCTGTGGGTGTGATGGCAGGTGTCCTATATTATAGGCTCTTCACAAGGCAAGTAGAACGCTCCATTGGCTTGAATGGGATTTCCCAAAGTTCTACGGTAAAATATATTCATGTAATTACCACTGCAAACATATAATTACCGCTGTCAATGGCAATGGGTTTTGTGCTTCTGATACGTCTTTCATATCACTACGCAAGGACTGGAACTTCATTCAAAAGTGAAAGCAGACGGTTGATCAGCTGTGTTCTAAAGAACGTTTGATTCAAATTCAGCGTGTGTTGATGCGAACTATTTGTTTCTCAGCAAATGCCACGATGAACGGTAACAAATAGGCTAGGCTATGTAGGCTAAAGTCATATCGTGGGGAGTTTATTATTTCGTTTAGGCAAGTAGCCGTGAAATAAGCGGGATAATGTATAGAACGCCGGTCATTACTGGGAAAATAAGTCCCTTCAGGGCGGAACAAGACCCCTCCACTGCACGTCGGAGTCCGGTTCGCCCTGTCGGGACTTATTTTCCCAGTAATGACCGGCGTTCTATACATTATCCCTTAGGCTACATAACATGTACAAACTGATACTACTTACAATATATATTTTGGTCTCTTGCTGTTGCAGTTGAGCTATCGAGCCTGTACAAATGTGTTTTTGTGTCTGGACATGTGGATACTTCAGTGCTTTATTAGGATTGGGTTCAATAGTCAAAGTAGTTATGTAGATGTCAAGTAATTCTCTTGTGTAATTACTGGTCCTACAGCAAAATGAAAAATGTAGATTTCTTAATAACCTCTATATAGGGAAATTAATTATTTAAATGGGCTACGGTAAGGAGATATAACCTCAGAGAACAATGTATTAGTCCAGTCTTTGTCCGTACGCTGAAGCAATTAAGTGTCCCAGATTTTCATTCTAAATTACCACTAATTCATACTTCAGAGGTGAAATTTGACATTTGATCCGCAATCCCTCTCCCAAGTCAAACATACTGTATGTGCTCAGAGAGCAGAGGAGTAATAGAGACAGTTAAGAGGTCCTCCCACACACATGTGCTTGTGCATACAATATACAGGCTACATACTGTTTAACCACATTCACAACCTAACACAGTATACCGTATTACACCATACAAACCTAACCAACAAAAGCATTTTTCTGTGTCAGTTTGTATGTCAATGACACTGATGTTGTTTGGAGAGGAGGGAAGCTTAGAGAAGGATGCAGCTGGAGCTGGGATTTTCTTGCTCCACATGACAAAGTCACTGCCACAAGACTGCAGCAATATGAAGGCACATGCAGTGCGGAGAGTAATTAATCAGATGATTAACTGAGTGTCAGTAGGGGCCTCTCCTGCATGACTGCAGTGTGCCCTGGCAAACAGGCCTAAAGCTGGACTGACTGGGGACCCAGTAGAGAATAGTAAGCAGAGACTGTAAACCATGTGACAGCAACTGGACAGTTGGTTTCAAGATCAGAAAATGTCATTGTTGAACCACTGTGGTACAACGCCACTTTTTATAACGCAGACGATAAGTGATTAGCGTCATAGTTCTTTCGAAAATAGCAAGTCATCCAAATTAAACGTTGTTAATGATGTCTTGTAGCATTTTGAGGGTAAAAACTAGTCCTACATGTACTGTATGTAATGACATCATATATATGGTTGAGAATCAAGAAACTAATTTATAACTACATGTACCGCATAGCGGTACAAAATATGACCGCCCCTAAGTCCTGTTCATCCTCTCCCGCTTGTCACGCTTGTCAATTTGTCTCCATCTCCTACTACACCCCCTACTTTTGCAACTTTTGTGTATGCCTGAATGTGCGTGCCTGTGTGTGTGTGTGTGCTACTGTGTGCTTGCGCGTGTGTGTGTGTGTGTGTGTGGATGTGTGTGTGTGTGTGTGTGTGTGTGTGTGCATTTGGTGTGTGTATATCAATTTGTCTCCATCTCCTATAGCCTGCCAATATGGGGTTTTGAAGGCTGATAACCTACCGATTTTGATATTTGAGTTATTAAAAAACTGATGACTGATATATCGGCCGATAGTCATTTTTAATAAAAGTTTTAACATGTAAAAATGTTAATAACGTTTTTGCGTTAATTACTCATCTTCGCAAGTCGGTATATGGTTAAATGACTCATTACAGGGCGAATGAAGACTCTCTCGCCCGCCCCTACTGCCTGTAGGAAGAATATCCCGCTTGCAAGTTCAGTGTATCGTACCCGCCGACCGAAGCAGGATCAGTTTACATCCTGCATCCACAGCACAGAGGCAGGCTAACGAAACGCTAGCGATTGTTGCAAACGTGTGTATAATGGCAGAGCCGGCGAAGAAGCAGCGAAAATAAGCAAAATAAGCGATTGCAAAAAATACTCACCCCCCTTAAAGTAACTGACCTAAATCAACAGCAGTCCAGCTAATTAGTTAGCCTGGGTTTCCCCATGCTGCCTTACGTGCGTAAATTTATTCGTGCTTCTAGGCAGCCTGGATTCCATGGACCCGATTTTCGCCTCAACGAAAGAACCAATCACAAAATGGAGGGGGAAAGCAAGACGATGACGACACACCGAAGCGGTTATGAGCTACGTACAGACACATTTGATAGACATTCGTAGCGCCCAATAAACGGATCTGGGCATTTGTAAACCACATCTCAAATATGAGAATATGAATGTGTAGTTTCCAGACCCCATCTCAATGAGATGAGATCTGCCATTAGCCAGGCTACAAATTAGTGCTAATAGTCTCACAATTAGTGCAATGGAGATCGCCTGAGTGCAGTGAATGTGTATAGTATAATAATATAAAGACACCTGCGTCTAGAAGGTCCAGTCACTGGTCAATCAGTATTCCTGGTGAGGGGATGGATACAGTAAAATTTTCAAGTCACTGAACATCCCCTGGAGGATAATGGTGGGGGAGGCCACCAAGGCACCTATGACAACTCTGGAGAAGTTAAAATCTTCAGCATCTGAGATGGGAGAAACTTTGCATGCAGCAACTTTTGCCCGAGTTCTTCACCAGTCAGAGCTTTATGGGTGAGTGGCAAAGCTCTTATTAAATCTCAACTCAAATTTGCCCAAAGACATGTGGGAGACTCCAAGGTCAAATGGAAGAAGGTTCGTTGGTCAGATGATATCAAAATTGGGCTTTTTGGCCATCAAACTAGATGCGATTTTTGGCAGAAACCAAACACTGCAATTACCATCCCTAATTTGAAGCATGGTAGGTAGTATGTTGGTAGTATGCTGTGGGGATACTTCTCGACAGCAGGCCCTGGAAGGCTTGTAAAGGTAAAAGTAAAATTAATTCAGCGAAATATATGGAAATCCTGGAGGACAATTTCATTCAGGCTGCATGAGAACTACAACTTGGGAGAAGATTTACTCTCCAGCAAGACAATGAGCCGAAGCCTACAGAGGAAACTACACAGAAATGGTTTAAAGACAACAGGTCAATGTTCTGGAGTCAAAGTCCAGATCTCAGTCCTATAGAAAATCTGTGTCTGGACTTAAAAAGGGCTGTTCACACCTGATCCCCTTCCAACCTGACAGAGCTTGGGTAGTTTTGCAAAAACAATAAAGTAAAATTGCAGTATCTAGATGTGCAAGCCGTGGGGCAGCCGTGGCCTACTGGTTAGCACTTCGGACCTGTAACCGGAGGGTTGCCGGTTCGAACCCCGACCAGTAGGCACGGCTGAAGTGCCCTTGAGCATGGCACCTACTGTAACCCCTCACTGCTCCCGGAGCGCTGCTGTTGATGCAGGCAGCTCACTGCGCTGGGATTAGTGTGTGCTTCACCTCACTGTGTGTACAATGTGTGCTGTGTGTGTTTCACAAATTTATGGATTAGGATAAATGCAGAGACCAAATTTCCCTCACAGGATCAAAAGAGTATATATACTTACTGTATACTTAAGACTAATTGAAACCTATCCATGCAGACTCCATGCTTTAAAGGAACACGCAATTTTATGAAATTGGGTTATTCACGGTCGCAGAGACTTTCTGTGCTGAGGTGAGTGAGACAAGGTACTCATATGTTGCGTGATATCTCTGCACCCAAGTAGCAGTGCTGTGCCTGTGCTTCGCCCCAATATAGTCCCAAGTCAGTATCTGCCTACGAAATCGCCTCATCTTAATCTGCATTGCCATTTGTACTCGTTGAACTTGTGAATATGGAGGCCACAAGAAGTAATTTAGGGATTTTTTTTTTTGTTGCCTCAATTTATTCATGACATGCTATCCGGTAACGAAAGATTCTATTCACTATGCTAAGCTAAGCTAGCGGGGGCGCTGCCAGACTAAGACTAACTCTTAGGGGGACCGTGAATAACCCAATTTCATAAAACGGTGGTATGTTCCTTTAATTGTGGCCAAAGGTGCATTTGCTCAATGCTGACTTGAAGAGGGTGATTACCGGTATTTATGCAATTTCTTATTTTGCATTATATATATTTTTAATAATTAACATTACTTTGTAGAAATCTGCTTTCACGTTGACATTAAAGGGGGGATTTTTTTGTTAATTATTGTAGAAAAGACCAAATTGATCAGGATTCCATTTTTAAAAGCAGTAATTAAAATAATAAAAAACACAACAACAACTAATCCTTTAAAAAGGGTTCTATCGACCAAGATTGTTACAAAAGTTACCCAAACAATACTTTCTAGAAATGCACCCCTGGTTAGGCCTTTCTGTTCTGTTATTAGGCCCTACTGTTAAATGTACAGCTAAAGAGAGCAGGTGCAGTTAAGTCATGTTCACAGCACTTGCTTCTGATGAGATATAAAATGGAGTTGTCTGGTATGCATACTGATTTTCCTGATTCTTCTGCAAATATTCTATTTTTCTACCTCTACCTCATGTCCTCCTTTCTATTTGTGTCCCTCTTCTATACACATCACCTCTCTCTCTCTCTCTTCATGGACTATATACCTCTCTCTCTCCCTCCCATATCTCTGTCTATCCAGACGCTCTCACATTGTGTAGCAGATTGCCAGACCCCCTCTCTCAGCTACACATCAGTACCTCTCCTGCTGCCCACTCCCTGAAGGATGGACCAACACCTGCTGCTGGCAGGCACTCTCCCCCACCCCCAAATGCCCAGCCCCACCACCCCTTCCTAAAGCCACACAGCTCAGGGGCAAGACACCAGGGTGCCAGGGTGACTAGCAAAGAAGGGGGTGTCTGGGGGAAGGGGTTCACAGCAGACCCCCCCAAATTTGTCCTGTCTCAGCCAAAACAAGCTTAAAGTTCTTCCTCTTCACTGCCCCAAACCCCCAGTCATTCCATCCATATGGTTGTCACCCCTCTTCCCCTCCCCAACCCCCACTGCCACCTCCTCGCTTTTTTATTTTGTTTGTTTCATTTGGTCATGGTGGAATTACTGGCTGTGTGACCTGACCTGCATAAATCTGGAAAGAAGAGGTGTAACCAACCAGAAAAAAAGAAAGAAGCAATAAATATGGCATGTGGTGGAGACTCAGTCATGCGCTGAAGTCAATGAGCCTGCTTGGTCATTGACTAATGGGTCATGTTATGGTGTAATAAGGCAGCCATTATGAAGGCCGAACCATAGGCATGGCAAAACAGAATTTTTGGAACAGAATTCTTTGGGCCTCACTCATCCAGAGGCAAACCAAACGTTTCCGCTACCCTTTCCTACATTGTTGATTATGGGAACACAGTGTGTATTTCGCGGTTCAAAGAGAGAAAAAAAGAGGAGAAAAAAATCTGTTATTTTAATGAAATACAATGTTCTGAAAATCGCTAGAGGACACTCACTATGCCTGACATTATTATTCTTTCAATAATTTATTCTTATATTACTTGCGCAGATTTAATTTTACTGTGTGAAATAGACCCCGCCTTTCTGCCTTTCAGACCTGTGTCTTAAAGTCATCAATTGTCCGACAATATTGAAAAGGCTTTGGGAGCCAGGGTCCAGCATGGATACCATAATCAGAACAGAAAAGACATTTTGGATTTATGACCAAGCTATGACTGTAAAATCAAAACATGGATATTTCTTTCTTCCACTTCACACTTTTTATCTACCTCTAGTATTATAATATTAAACCTGCTAATATCAAAGGATTTGAATAACATCATGGCTGCTTTGAGTTTTTCACTGCTTCAGATCAGGTGGATGTTTCAGTACAGATGGAGCTAGAAGCAAGGATGTTAAGCTTTGATGTTATTTGCGATCACCATGACAACACATAGACTTCTGTTCAAAATTTTCACCAAGGAGCCCACAACCAGTGTTTCCCATACATTGACTTATTTGTGGCGGCCCACCACAATATCAACATTGACCACCACACAATGATTTTCCAGGTTGTACTAAATTGTGCTTAAATCTGGTTAGCATCATAACAACGCTGTGCTAATTTGTTAAAAACTGTTGTATTCAAGTTAATTCTGCAAACCAACCCACCACAAATGGATTTCAATTCTGTGGGAAACACTGCACAACTCACATAATAGGTTTGACAGTGATTCCCTCACAATAGGTGGCAATAATGTACAATACAACCAACATTTTATTGAAAATACATAGCATCTGTCTGTCTATATCCATCCAGGGGCAAGGATAAAGAAAAAAAAATATCTTAGCCTAAACAGTTCACCCTTCGAACATGGTTTCTATAGAGAACAAGCTGATTAGATCCTAGCATGTTCTAACATGCTTTGAGTGGATTCTTCAATGGAAATTAAATGGAATGGAAATTTAGCAAACCGATACCACTGGGATGATGATAAAATTGTAATTTATTTCAAATGGTTAGCATTAGCATGTCATCATCACCCAAACAGAGACTGCTCAGGCAGAACCATGTTGTCATTCTGTAATGACACAGATCATTTGTTCCTTTCTTCTCTGCTCATCCCTGGCACTGACAGCTCATTTGCTTGGGACTGAGCAGGACAGAGTGCAGTGTGGTGTCACTGGTGGGAGAGATTTAGATCCGTAATTGACTGTTTAGAGAGGACAAGCATGGGGCAATTACAGTAATTAGACAGAGGCAGTAATGGGCATGTCCTCCGGTGACACAGTGACGGTCCCCAGAATTATTAATCGTCATTAATCACCCATGTCTACAGCTGCTGTGGTTCTACAGATCAGCTCAATGCTAAATGCCATAAGCTACGCACAAGAATGAACACATGCAGGGCAGCTCCCTCAGTAATGAATGAAAGATCAATGAATTACTTTGATTATTATAATTTGTATGTTTTTTTCTTTTACATGATCACCCCCTGTAATTCTTGTCTACACTGATCATCTTTGAAATATACCAGTAGACTGCCTCTGTAGAGCTGCAGAGACTAGAGGAGCAAGGGCTACTCTTCAAAAACAACCGACAATGGCTTCCGTCCAGATCCTTTTCAAACAGTTATTTTAAACAGTGTGCCGGGAGCTCATGTAACACCTCTGCGCCAAGTCTACTTAACATAATAATGGTCTTGATTATTCCATGTTTAACATACATACTGTACTGAATATTCATGTTTATTACAGTATGACTGATACTAGAAAGCATTTTTGTTATTTTCTTTTACAGGCTTTGACTTGAGATGATAAAAGATAATTGATTGTCAGTTAAAATGAAGAATGTGATACCTGGAGTAGGGGCAGGCAGGTTTGGGCCCCGATCTGGTGTTTACAGAGGATTATGGTTAGAAAAACTGTTGAATGTAACCAATGGCTTCACTGATGGCGTCAGTATTAGATACAGACGTGTATCTTCTTTGAAATTGAATAAACAACTGCATGTAATGTAGCTTTGTAGCTATTCCTCTCAAAGATTGGAGCATGTAGCACTCTATAATATGTGATTCCCCATTCAGACGATAGGCTAACCTTCTGTTGTCCATATTTGTTAGATGCAAAGATGGTTGGATGGTTAGAACAATTGCTCGAGACCAGTCGTTAGAGGTGTTGTTCCTGGATGTTACTGCTCGAGACCAGTCGTTAGAGGTGTTGTTCCTGGATGTTACTGTTGTTGCCATTTATAGGTAAATGTTTAACTCCCCTTTACCTACCTCTCCCACTTTTTCCAAATTTCAGTTATCATACATTTTCTTAAAGGTGCTCTAAGCCAGGGGTTCCCAAACTTTTCCACGACAAGGCCCCCCAAATACCACTAGGTTCTGGCCAAGGACCCCCGTGATGTGTTATTAAACCCATCGAGAATACTATGGCAAATGTAAAAATACATTAAGCTAATCCTAATAATTATTTTAGCCACAAACACTTCGCGATGGAGCATACAGTGTGTAAAAATTGTATTTGGGGATTTCTGCTATATGAGAGCTATCACTCTACTATTATTCCCAGTCATTATCATGGAAAATATAATGTTCAGATATGCGACACATTATTATAATGCCATTGTATAACAACCCTAATAGTAATAAGTATATTTTAACATTTTCAAATGTATTTATTTGTTGCTTTTATTTTTCCTTCCAACTTGCTGAGGCCCCCCTTGCACCCCCTCGCGGCCTCCCAGGGGGCCCCGGCCCCCACTTTGAAAACCACTGCTCTAAGCGATGCCACGCGTTTTTTAGGCTAAAACATTTCATGTCACTTACTGCAAACATCTCCTAACCAACCGCTAGCTGTCTGTGTCCTGAATACACTGTAAAAAAATGCGATCTCTGTGGACAGCCCAGGCTCCAAAAACGGCAACAAAAACAACCTGGGGCTCGTTTCTAGAAAGCGTTGTTTGCTAACTTGCGTCGCAACCTTGGTAGTTCGCTCCATCTTGGATTTGGTGTTTCTAGAAAGGGTAGTTCGAACTCTCAATCGCAAACAAGGACGCAAAGTTTGGTCGTTTGAACTACTGCCCCTAGGCAGTCGCACTTGTGTCGTTCCTTGGTAGTTCCTGTTGGTGTCCGGAGCGCCTAACCAAAAATCACAACCGCCTAACCAAAAATTACGAAGTGGATGTTTATCTCGTGACTCAATGATTGATCTATCCTGTAGCTTTATTTTGATTAAGAGACTGACTCCCATACTTGGCTCATTCTTGCTATTTATGTTAATTCGAGTATTGGCTTGCTTTTTGATAAGCTAGTATTATAATCTTCACAGACTCTTAAATTCAGCACAGTGATAAATGGTGTGGTGGCTAAAGCAGGTGACTTGTTATCCCAGCGTTGTAGGTTCGATTTTCTTATGATGTGAGATTTGCTTCTCGCTACCTGCAGGTGAACTAGTGTGGCACGTAGATTCAATTGTTTTTGACTGATGTCTTGTAGGCTACCTATGGTCTGTCGATGAGTAACTATATACATAACTAGATGTACCGCATAGCGGTACAAAATATGACCGCCGCTCAGTCCTGTACATCCATTCCGCGAAAATAAATCATATTAATGAATTTGTCTCCATCTTCTACTCCATCCCCCACTCTTTTGTGTATGCTTGTTTGGAATGTGTGTGTGCGGGCTGCACACAAGTCGCCTACTGGCGCTGCAAAGGTGAATAGATTTGTAGCACTTGCCAAAAATTTTTTAGCATTGTTATAAAACTTTTAAAATCTCTAAACAATCACAAGTAGGGCAGTTCATCACAGTCCATCCATTGCAACTGGACTGATGAAAGGTACACCTGTAGGCAACATTGTATTTGGGAAAGGCAGAAGGTAGCAGCATAATGTATTTATTTATTTATTTATTATTAAACAAACCAATCCCTGTCAGTTCCATGCAGTTTTCAACAACTATCAAGAAGAGAGGTCATGTCATGGATATTTGTGAATGTTTCTTCTACTACATATGCATAAGTTTAGTCATCTAGTTCATATGATATTCAGCTTTATTGTCAATGCACAAATTAAATACCAGTAGTCTAAAACAAAATTTAGTTTTACCCAGTGGTGCAAATAACTGATGTGTCCAAAAGGGCCTTCATGAAATGCGCTAGACTGTTCATACACATTTTAACGGGACAAGTTGAAGAGCTACCGTCCGTTATTGTTCGTGCAAATAATAGGCTGATTGATGTTCCCTTGCATTTTGCAACGATGAGGTCCATGGTTAGTCTGGCTTTCGCCAGACCAAGCTCAATCCTTTAAGAAATCGAAAAAGAAATAGCCGGCAGATCAGGCTGAGTTCACCCAGCCTAGTCCATGGTAGGTGCCCAATAGAAATATTGTTTAATTTTGCGATTGAGATATCCACGCACTGGCGCCCCCCCAGCGACGTGTTCGCCCCCCGGTTTCAGAGCTATTCTAAATGCAAAAATGCATAGGGGAGTTATGACAAAACCGTGACTGTTAACAAACTATATAAGGTAGGTCCTATGCTAGGCCTATTACACAAAAATGGTCACTAGGCTATGCTGGCGACCCAAATAAAATCTCCTTTTGGAACCAATGGCTTACAGCAGTGGTTTTCAAAGTGGGGGCCGGGGCCCCCTGGGGGGCCGCAGGGGGTGCCAGGGGGGCCTCAGTAAGTTGGAAGGAAAAATAAGGACTTATTAGGGACGCAGACCTGACGCGCCACAACTAACGGAACACTTTCCCCCCACATAAACCTGCAACTCTACGTATCTGATTATGCAGAGTGGAAGACTGCAGACTGCACCGTCTTTGTGATTATTGGTAAGTACATTATACAAGTATCATTTTAAAAGTAAACTGGTGTTGATGTCATGTTAGTCTGTTAAATATTTAGGCTATAGGCCAATATTAAACATGAAAGTTTACAAACCTAGTTTACACTGAAATTCTGACAACCTGAGACGTGCCAGACAAGCTGGGTAGTCTAGGTTCTTTTAAACATGCATCCACAGCTAAACATATGCTTTAAGGCTGAATTTGTGAGCTTTGCTTATTATTCACCAAAATCGCTGAATATCGTGTCCATTGTGTGTTAGCTGCCGGCCGGCCAGCGTTTTTTAAGCCTGTGTAAAATGGATTAAGAGTGAAAAACTTGGCAGTAGGCTTTTTATCGAAGGTCCACAAGAATTGTCGCTGTCCCCGGTTTGCATGTTAAAAGGCAAGCCTGATGCTTTTTCTTTACGAAACTCCTCCTCGGTCTGAAGATCTTTTACTTTTCTTGGCATCTTCCGTCAAGGGTTTTCGCTGCTTCTTCGCTGGCTCTGCCATTTCGTTAGCCTGCCTCTGTGCTGTGGATGCAGGATGTAAACTGATCCTGCTTCGGTCAGCGGGTACGATACACTGAACTTGCAAACGGGATATTCTTCCTACAGGCAGTAGGGGCGGGCGAGAGAGTCTTCATTCGCCCTGTAATGAGTCATTTAACCATATACCGACTTATGAAGATGAGTAATTAACACGAAAACGTTGCCTGGTGTCCCTTTAAAGGAACCATATGTAAGAAGGTGTATCCCCTCCCCCTGACTCGAGGTTGCCAGCGCGGATGCCGAAACACTACTGACTTCGTGATTAGTAGATAGTTGGAGGGTGGCGCATGACATGACAAAACACAACATCAACATGACATGACAAAACACAACATCAACATCAGTTGAGGGCTGCAACTTCACTTTTTAAATGACAATATCCTGGCCGGACTACTGTTGTCAGTGATATAGGTATTTGAAATTAACATGATTTCTTAATGTCTAGTGACATATCAGGGCCATTTTATGATTCATTAAGATACATTTCTTACATACGGTTCCTTTAAGTTGATGAGACCAGTTCAAGCAGGGTTTTTTTTTTTTTTTGCGATTGCCTACCAAACTGAATATAAAAGGATGCAGTGCGTTGGCATACTATACTGTTATAAAATAAATAATCTTTGAATGTTGAATCTAATATTTACTCTTTGTTTCTTTGCTTTGTGTGCTTTTTGTATGTCTTACAGGAGCAGTGAGGAAGAATTGCAGGTTGATGCCTAACGTTAACGTTAGACCATTGGGCTAGTTTTTGCCCTGGTCCTCTGACATCCATCCGTGAACGGCGCTGCAATTTAGCCTGGCCTTGGCCTGTCTACGTACTTCCGGTCGATTTATTTTCCCTACAGTATACTGTAAATAATAGTTTAGCCTATTAACAGGAGTGTCATGAACGAAGTCACAGTGGAGTAGGATGCAGGGCTGCCAACTTTTTAAAAAACCTTGGAGTGAGATTTGGTGGGGCCAACCAAAATGTTGCTGCATAGGCTGCATAGGCTACATATTCAGCAGGATTATAACGTACAGCAAAAAAAAAAAAAAAAAAACTACATCAGTGGCCTACTACTAGGACCTCGGCCTGAACCTGCGTTCATCTGATGCTTTGTCGTCCTAAGGGTGTTTTGTAAGAATTTAAGAAATGTTTCAATTTCAATTGTGAAAATTTCAAAATAAATTCAGAGGTCAGACTTGCTTATTTTTATGGAAATATGTGTGCTGTAGCCTAAACTATTTTGCACTTCATATAACCATGCACACACAGGTGGAATAGTTATGGTGATATTGCAATAAGTTCACAGCCACAAAACATATTATGCTACATTTCACAGTTCCGAAATGGTCAAAAATGTGTGTACATTTCAGCACTCCATGAAATTATGCAGAAGTGGTCACCTGTGTTATTCAGCTAGATATTGGTCATCGTAATGGCCATCTAGCCTATAGCCTACATGATCTTCCTTTTTCAGGACGTACCCATATCTGGGAACTATGATTTGAATGTGTGCATGTGCATTATGTCAGGCTTTATATCAAGAGAAAAATATTTGTGTCTCATTATTTGATTTTCGTCATATTTTTGCATTAATGTTACTAGGAAGAATGCCAATAGAAATATATTCATTTATCTGTGTAAGTAGGATTGTCTGGAACCTGGCAATAAGAACCATGATAGTGGGATAGGCTAATCTATGGCTGAGCAATTTGCAAAAATGTATGTAACCTACTGACAAATAATTTACTTTAGAATACATTATAATTTTGCCCCAATAAGACTAGCCTATGTAGAAATGTGTTGCAATTTCAAAACCGGATTAGGAACCACTTATTGCACATAGGCTTTATATCCTCGTATTCGGTAGGCTACTGTTTGCTGTTTATTTGTGACATTGGGTTTGCCTTGTGTTGTGTGAAGGGTTAGTGAGATATTTAACCAAGAGTAATGGGTGTGCAGTGTGTGCAAAATGCAAATAATTATGATTAAATTGCATATACTGTAAGTTCAATGTTAATTTTCTCGCGAACCATTTATCACAGCAACCTGGCGCTAATATCATTGGAAGGCTTAGATTCCGCTGGTTCACATGTTCACACGTGTGATATCTGTATATGTTTAGTTTAGTTGAACCTCATCTGCCAGGTATTTGACCTACCAGGTTGACACTTCAGCGTGAAAAATACTCAATAATAAATACTCAAAGCATACCTGAAGCTGGGGAAATGCGCCTGGGATGGCTTTGTGAAGTAGGCCTAGCATCGCAAATGAGAGAAATTCTAGAAAATTCCACAGACAGGGGGTGCTCTTGAACCCCCTCACTGTCTCTGGAAGCAACTAGTCGATTACGAGTGGCTCAACAGGTAGATCTATTGGATAAACTCATCTTTCAGGCATTTGACCGACCGGGTTGACACTTCAGCGTGAGAAATCGGGGGTGTGGCGTGTGAGCGTGTGAAACTAATCAAATGTGTGTGTCTCACGGCCAATGCGTGAGAGTTGGCAGCCTTGAGGATGTTATATCGTCAGCTAAACTTTAGTCATAGATTTTGTCACTTGAAATAGGCTACGAACGTACCCGAGTCAAACTGTAGTTTAGTAGGCTACATGGTCGGGTCAAAATCGCTATTTTTCAAACACTAAGAAGGCTCGACATAACTTGAAACTTTGATCGAAGCATCCTCTCTACACATGAACTCGAGCATTAAGGACATTGTTCGTGTACACATAGTTTACTAAAAAGAAATATTTTGGACAACTCACTCCTTGCAAGATGGCAGTGAGCAGAAAAAACAAGTGAGTTGTTCAAAACCTCTCTTTTAGTAAACTCTGTGTACACCAACAATGTTCTCAATGCTCGAGTTTATGTGTAGAGACACTGATGATACTTCGATCAAAGTTTCATGTTGTGTCGAGCCTTCATAGTATTTGAAAAATAGCAATTTTGACACGATTGTATCAAAAAAGTAGTAGCCCTATAGGAATCCCATTCAAAAGGTAATTTCACCCGAAAACGACAACACATACAAGCTTAAAAGTGGCGCTTTGGACGTACTTATGCATTTATATGAAAGTTTGACTTCATATAAAGTACATTCGCAAAACACTATATGATGCATTTTGGCGAGAGTTACGTGTGATTGTTTGCTGATAAGATGCACCCGTGCTTGTTATGAGCGTGCTGCAGAGAAACTTCTCTGTATGACGTAACGCCGGTTGTTAGTGATTGGTTCAAAGCGGTTCTAAGGAACTCCAATGATTTTAAACCTCAAACTGTGCCCTCCCACCCAGAAATAAACGAACGCCTATGGATCTAGGCCAGACTCTCTGCGGTTTCCAGGCTAGCTGCAATTCACCGTCTGCTCGAAAATATTCCTCAGGACAGCTATAGCCTACTCTGCGAAAGATCTGCCGATGTCGCGACCAAGGAACTGATAGATTGATAGATAGATAGATAGATAGATACTTTATTGATCCCCAGGGGAAATTCAAGGTCTCAGTAGCATACAGACAACACACACACATTTAGTATAAAGAATATACTAAATATACTAAAATACAAATTATACTAACTAACACTTAATCTAAATCAATTCTAAAAACAGTATCCACATAGTGGTGATTAATCAATCAAGAGGCGCTTGCAATGACTGAGGCAGGGACTGAGCCTGTGATTCTCTGTGCATAGTAAGGTAAGGTAAGGTGCTCTGTGTGAGTGAGTGTCATGGTGATAGTGGTCTTGGTGATAGTGCAAATGAGTAAGTCCAACAGTGCAAGAATAAAGTCTATATATCTATATATCTATATAACTATTTTAAGAAAAGGTATAAGTGTGGCCACAGTTTGGCTGTGGCATGGAGGGAGGGGTTATGCATATGTGCTAATGTGCTATATAGCATGCAAACAGTGAGGCAGAAAGACAGTGGTAAAAAGTGGCTAGTGGACAGACAGTATCCAAACATGGAGGGGGTTAAGAGGCAGACAGACTATGCAGAGAAGTCTAGCTCTCCTCTTCCCTTAAGTGAAGCATTGAACAGTTCAATGGCCCTGGGGACAAATTACTTCCTCAGTCTGTCTGTTGTGCAAGGCAGTGAGCGAAGTCTCCAGCTGATCAGGCTCTTCTGCTTAAAGAAGCCCTATGCAGCAATTTTAGCAAAAATTACCTTAACTATGCAGGTTGAGAGTCGTTCTGATGGTTCTACAACACTTTTTGGGTCGTTTGGTGGGTGCTTCGTCTCCCCCTAGTGCTTCTCCGCGGAAAAACCGAATATGCAACTTTCTGGTCCCGGACCGAAGAAATCCGGATGTTACTCAGCGGAAGGCCTCGAAAATCTAGTCAGATTGTAGTTTCTAAGAAGACTACAAAACGGACTCCGACTTGGCTTTGTTGCTGTTGAAATTGTAAGTAGCCTATTCTTAGGTGAACTTCGTTTTTGTAATGTGGTTTGATAGTCTCTTGAACAATGTGTTTGCTCGACCGTTTTATTGTGAGCCCTGTATGTGTTTAGCTTAGTTTCTTGATGGCTAGCTCGCTAGCTAGTGGGGGTTTAGCGTAGCAGTCACTTGCTACCGAAGCTGCAGGGGCAGCTATGTCGTGAAAAATGCGAGCCCAAATCAGGCGAAAAACCCAGAAACAGCGAAGGAATAACCAGACTTGCATAGGGCTTCTTTAAAGGAACACGCCACCCAATGTCAGTAGTAATATATGTTCTTACCTTAACTTTCACGAGTTGAGTCATACCTCTCCCGTGTCCGTACGTGCACTCAAACGCTCTGGTGCGCGGCTGGACTGTGTTAGCATGTTGCTATGCTAGCGGGCTTTGACGGCAACTAAGCGTAGAAGTAATCAAAAACATCCACGTTTTACCGACTTAAATACAGTTGCACGAGTAGTTGATAGAAATGCTACGGCCACGCAACGTGAAACGTGGCGATTTTCCAAGCGAATAAACCGGAGAACTACAATGTGTGGCGCAATAGCACTTGGGAGTACTTCGACCTAGCGTAGTAGTATTGTTAACACCTAATTGTGGATCCTATCCACCACAGAGTTTAGAATCCATGCTGGATCGACCCTCAGCCTCTCCCTCCCCTCTGAGCGAGAGAGAGGCACACACACTAGAGATGCGCTGATGGGCTATTATTTCAACCATAACTGCATAGCAAAACTTATCATCCATCAGCCATCCATCAACACCAAAGTTTTTTGACCAATTTTCGAAACGGCACCCGCCCACCATCCGCTGGTTGTTAGGGGGTGATTCAGCGCTGCTGACGTGAGGCTAGAAAGCCCTTGCCTGTTCTAGGAAGACTGATCCAATGCAGCAAATATATTAAAAGGCTAAAGTCGTACATTGGCTATGTTGTAGCCTATCCCCAGAATATCAGCAGCAAACTCAGTCTCTGTCTCGCAAAACAGTCTCCAAATAAAACGCACATCGGCCTGTTGCCTTTTCTGCCAGCTTGTGAAAATATATCGTCCAAAATGCTTGATTGCATTGCATTCTCCACATTTTTAGCTACATTTTCATGTACCACATCAGCATTTTTGTTCAGTGAATCTTTTGTAAATTGCTTTACAATTACCGTCGGGCCTATATAGGCCTATTGCCTGGCTTGCCTCAGCTTCGGTCACGTCCTTTTACAATTTTATCATTGTAATAAAAAACGCAATTTGCCACATAATTTCAACATGCTCCTGGCCTACTAATTAATGCCTATTGTACTTTATTTTTTGCAAAAAGAAAGAAATCCTTGATCACATTATAGGCTACTTTACACACTGTTATGTCAGGGTGACTGAAAGCCTGTTCTGAAGACTCCCATTCATTTTGACTGCACGAGCGCGTCTTTTTCAGACAGACAGCGCAATTCATTTTAAAGCAATTTACAAAAGATTCACTGAACAAAAATGCTGATGTGGTACATGAAAATGTAGCTAAAAATGTGGAGAATGCAATGCAATCAAGCATTTTGGACGATATATTGTCACAAGCTGGCAGTAGGCAACAGGCCGATGTGCGTTTTATTTGGAGACTGTTTTGCGAGACAGAGACTGAGTTTGCTGCTGATATTCTGGGGATAGGCTACAACATAGCCAATGTACGACTTTAGCCTTTTAATATATTTGCTGCATTGGATCAGTCTTCCTAGAACAGGCAAGGGCTTTCTAGCCTCACGTCAGCAGCGCTGCATCACCCCCTACATTAAAACAACCAGCGGATGGTGTGCGGGTGCCGTTTCGAAGATTGGTCAAAAAACTTTGGTGTTGATGGATGGCTGATGGATGATACGTTTTGCTATGCAGTTATGGTTGAAATAATAGCCCCTCAGCGCATCTCTAGTGTGTGTGCCTCTCTCTCGCTCAGAGGGGAGGGAGAGGCTGAGGGTCGATCCAGCATGGATTCTAAACTCTGTGGTGGATAGGATCGATCCACAATTAGGTGTTAACAATACTACTACGCTAGGTCGAAGTACTCCCAAGTGCTATTGCGCCACACATTGTAGTTCTCCGGTTTATTCGCTTGGAAAATCGCCACGTTTCATGTTGCGTGGCCGTAGCATTTCTATCAACTACTCGTGCAACTGTATTTAAGTCGGTAAAACGTGGATGTTTTTGATTACTTCTACGCTTAGTTGCCGTCAAAGCCCGCTAGCATAGCAACATGCTAACATAGTCCAGCCGCGCACCAGAGCGTTTGAGTGTACGTACGGACACGGGAGAGGTATGACTAAACTCGTGAAAGTTAAGGTAAGAACATATATTACTACTGACATTGGGTGGCGTGTTCCTTTAACAATAGTGCTGTGGAGTGGGTGACACTCATTGTCCAAGATGTTGATCAGTTTGTTCAGGATCCTTTTGTCAGATATTGAAGTGATGCACTCCAGTTCAGCTCCCACTACAGAGCCAGCTTTCCTTACCAGCCTGTTAATTCACCCCGCATCCTTCTTCTTTGTGCTTCCTCCCCAGCATACCACTGCATAGTTGTGGACGCTGGCAACAACAGACTGGTAGAACATCCTGAGGAGCTTGCTGCACACATTGAAGGACCGCAGCCTCCTCAGGAAGTACAGCCTGCTCTGCCCTTTCTTGTAGAGCGGACACACTGTTCTCTTTTGCCTTTTTAAAATAAAAAACTATTTTGAAAATTACAAATTGTGTGGGTATTTGTTTGGGTCTTAATTGTCTGATAGCCTAAATATGAATCACAGACCAGGGCCAGATGAGCCCCAGATGTAGAATATGAGTCTGGTCCAGATCCGCTCCAAATGCCATGGCAATAATAACTGTACTGGGCCAGATCTGTCTGATCCGTAATTCCAACCTGTTCCGGTATTGGCCCGTTTAAAGAAATGACCCTGCGCCAGGTCCATTTAGTGGATCTGCGCCAAATGCTAATGAAGATCTGGACCAAATCTGGCCCAAATATATTTTGCTGTCTGGGAGCATGTTTGCATTGTGACATGTTATTCCCTCGTTTGTTTGAAATCCCTGATTGGCCACCTGTTTGTGCAAGGCATTTCCCCAGCTGTTTATAGCATGTTTGTAGCATCGGTGTGAACGGAATTAGGCTATTTTTAGAAAACGACGAGGGAAAATGTCTGTTTCTCTGAATAACCTACCCTGCTATGTATTTCGCTGTCTTAGATTTCACGGTTACACTTTACTTGACAGTGTCGACATGACACTGTCATGAACGTTTCATAAAAAAGTCATAAACGTTTATGACATAACTCTTCTGTTATTAAGTGACATTCGGTTTTTGTCATAACAAGTTAGGATTGGGGTTAGGTTTAGGGTTAGTTTTAGAGATAGGGTTACGGTTGGGGTTGGGGTTATAGGATTAGGGTTAGGTTTCATGTGTCATGACATTGTCATGTGTTCATGACAGTGTCATATCACTCTCATGTCGATACTGTCAAGTAAAGTGTTACCGATTTCACTATCAGGTGTTGTACAACATATTGGCAGCACAATAAAAAAAAGACCAGAAAACAATGTTAAGGCATTATTTTCACAGAATAAAACGTGGCGATTTTCTAGGCTGATTTGACATGGAACTATACTCTCATTCAGGCGTAATAATCTAGTCACTAACCAATTTGTCTACTGCAGCTCAACCTTGTTGCTGATATCATTGTGCTGCTGCACCCATGGTGTTCCTTGATTATTACGCTGGAATGAGAGAGTATAGTTCCATGTCAAATCAGCCTAGAAAATCGCCAAGTTTCATTTTCTGTTGGTCTTATTACACTTTCTAATTTGAGGAGACAAGTTTTAAATAGGAAAATTGGGCAGCCGTAGCCCACTGGTTAGCACTCTGGACTTGTAACCGGAGGGTTGCCGGTTCGAGCCCCAACCAGTGGGCCGCGACTGAAGTGCCCTTGAGCAAGGCACCTAACCCCTCACTGCTCCCCGAGCGCCGCCGTTGAAGCAGGCAGCTCACTGCGCCGGGATTAGTGTGTGCTTCACCTCACTGTGTGTTCAGTGTGTGCTGTTTGTGTTTCACTAATTCACCGATTGGGTTAAATGCAGAGACCAAATTTCCCTCACGGGATCAAAAAAGTATATATACTTATACTTATACTTATACTAATTACCGGAAATTTTGGTCACTTTTAAACGTGATGCTAGCAGGCGAGATGCTAATGGTCTAATCCGATTCAATGATCTATGCTAGGCTGGAGCTATAAGTGGTATCCCCAGACTCAGAGAACAGCTGGATGAACTGGAGAAAGGTAAAAATCAATTGTTTAGCTCAAGGGGAGATGGAAAATGAATGTAATTCCCCAAAGGGTGGAATATCCCTTTAAAGACACCTGCTTCGGCTGGGCTGGAGGCCTGGAGGTAAGCTGGCGTCCCTTCGGTCATACATCTAGTTAAGTTTGTACATACTGACTAATGCGTTGTCGCACACAATTGGGTAAGGGATGTCAGTTTGGAAGTCTTATTAGGGCCCGAGCACCCGAAGGGTACAGTGAATAAACAGGGATTAAAGGCTTGGCCCTGGGTTTGGCCAAGGAACTTCATAGTGCCCCCTTATGTCACTGCATATAGTTTCAGCTACACACACCAAATTTGATAGATTTATTTACCTCCCCAAGACAAACAACTTTTGTATATACATGACATTAGCCACGCCCACAGGAAGTGAGGTAATTGAGATTTTGTGCGTTGATTCATTTTCATTCATGTCAATGATTCATGTCAAAAATGCTATACATGAATCGTGAAGCTTTTTTATATGTTGCAATGCACTGAAATAGCAATATGATAAATTTACATACCTCGCCAGATAAACAGGAAAAGGGTGATACATTTGCCATGAATTGTTTGACATGGCTCAAACTTCACAGATTATTATATTAAATCATTGAATGCCAAGCTGTTTTCGGAAGCTTTGTCCTAGTGTGCCAGCAATCTAGACCATTGTTGATGATTTTTGTACAGCCACAGCATATTCTTTGTTATAGCTATGAACACATACAATGGCTCGTTTAAAAGGTGAGACTTTAAGCTCTCAGTGGGTGCAAACCGTGTATTTCTACACACCTCTGTTCCTGAGAAATCCCAAGCTAAACAGTGGCTAGTTTTCATCAAAATCCCTGTTTTTTTTTCTAGAAATGGAGATATTGCGTCTTTTATGAAATATGTGCTCCCTCCTCAGCAGGGTGTTCAGTCACTCCTTATAATGTTTTTGACCTGTCGTGGTCAGAGTACTCTAGAAGAAAGGTGGACTCATCCAGCGTTGTCTGGCGAAAACGCACCTGCTGCTTCGACTTTTTCATTTCTCCCTTCAGCACCTGAGAAGTGTTGCCTGCAAAGTTTCTGGGAAGAGATCTAACGAGACCTGCCACCTAGTGATAAACCCACGAAAATAAATGACCTGATTTTGACCTGGCGTGCATGTCACTGATAGGCTAATCAGTGACTGATTCGAAACAAAGCGGCAACCATCAAAAGCCGAGTTAAGATCAAACGTCCAGATAAAATGTCCAGATCTTGCGTTTTCATGAGTTTTCGATCGTCATATATTTCATTTCATCACAGAGTTCCCAAAATCACATATAAGGTGTGTTAGAGTGTCTAGTTTCGTAATTAATAAAAAAAAAGCTGAAAACGTAATATTACGTTTTTGGCACTCAATGCATGGGAAGGAAAAACGTAATATTACGTTTTTGGCACTCAATGAGTTAATTACTATTGTAAAGATGATATTTCATGCCCACAATGCATATCTGGCATAGCGCCACCATCTGGCAACAGGTAGAATGGCTATTACTCTGGTGGCATGTGATCAATTTTGACGCACTTCATAGTTGATCAGAAACATGTCAAAATTAGAGTGTCAAAATTAGACATGATGTCAAGATGTTGTTGATGTTGAATTGTGAAGGGATTGTTGATATGTTGAAATGTGTCAAAATGGTGATGGTGAACACAAAATCTGTCATGTCACGTCATCAAGTCACAATGTATTTAGCCTGACGAGCCAGACCCACATTAAAATGTAGGGTCTGGGCACTCACCGTTGGCAGTGCTCAGTCCTAGGGGCGGGATAATCGGTTGTCTTTCAAATTCCCTCTGCACGCAATAGGACAGCGCTATGAGTCCCATTTTCCCACCAGCGGAGCTAGTTGGCTAGTTCAAACTTTTGCCAACTTAAAAAAAGCCTAACTCGTGTCACGCTGTTCGCCAACAGATACATCCATCTTTTTTGTTTTTAAGTAGCAGGGAATTCAAGCCAAACCGGAGCAACTCTGCCATCAATCATTATGTTAAGCCCGCCTAACGTCTCTATACACGATTTGATTGGCCTGATAGAAGTTTAATTTTTCCAGCTCACAAGCCAACGGAGAGTTGCTAGACTAGCCCTGGGTGCGTCTAGATTTCTAGGCTACAATGTATTGGCTGATTTGGCTGAAACTTCACAGTTTATTGTTAATTAATTAATTCAATTGATTAGCTAACCCCGGCCAAGTAGGCTGAAATAAATGGTTCCCACGGGCAATCATATCATCCCTCACAGTCTCTACTCAGGGACAGAGATTAGGCCCCAAGTGTGGCCCAGGGACTCCATAGCGCCCCCTTATGTCATTGAGTCTGTGGTCAGCAAATAGTTTCACCCACACACAAAACAGTTGGTAGGGATATGGACCTCCCTAAGATGAGTATAAGGGGAGGGGGGTCATGCCCCCTCCACCCCCCCAGTGGGTAGGCTGAAAGGAGTTTTTAGGATAACTTGTCAATTGTTGCACTGCATATCACAAAATGTATGTCATAAATTGGTTACTTGGAAGCACATCATTGTACCCCACATATTTGTGGTGTAGCGCTTAGTTTAGATTCTGAGTTTATATAAAGTTTAATTAAGGATAAGGATTATGTCAGCTAAAAAAAGTGGTGTAAAATTGCAGGCTTTGCATTAACATGGCTCTAATGAATTTATAGTGAGTTTAGAAATTATTCATTTTTATAGGCTCTATGTACATTACCTAGGATAACGTCAAGACAATCCAGCTTTTGAGCTCTATGTCCGGACCTAGGTTGTGTTTTTGTCCTAAATAAAAATGGCTTTTTATGCCTTTAATCGGACAGGATACTAGTAGAGAGAGTGACAGGAAGCGAGCGGGAGAAAGAGAAGGGATGGGACCAGGGAATGTCTTGAACACATGGACGCAAATATGATATGAGCACTGCAACCAGTTGCGCCACAGTGCCCCCCTACAGTACATTGCAATTATACATCATTTTATTTTTTAAATGGCATACATGGGCAAAGAAGACAATGCCCAATGACACAATCATTTTGCCTCAGTCATGTCACCACTGACAATAACTAGCTAGCTACATTCTTGCGTACCTAGCTATTCCATGAAAGGTGATGTAATGACACTGCTATGAAGAACTACATGTATGTAGGCTCTATTATTCGCAGGCTTTCATACCTGTCATAGCGAAACTACACTGCACACAAGTATAACGCTGATATATCTTAGCTCATATTTTGTATTTTTTGTTGCATGATAATGCTATCAACTGGAATTAATATAAATACATGTGTTCCTTATGCATTTCGAATGTGGTCTTTTTTCCACTTTATTTACAGACTTGGACTCCTAAATCATAAAGACCATACTTCCACTATCACTACCACTATAGCCACTCTCTCCCTAATACTGATTGGATTGGGTGAAGTGGTTCCCTGAGTATATGATATCACAGGTCAGCATTTAAAGTTGGCCACTGAATGGGGAGTGGAAGCTGAAATGATCAGATCAGATTTCAGGACTTGGGTCCAGTCACAGAATGAATCACAGCCCTGGCCATGGGTCCACGCCCTGGCTGGCTGTAGCTAACCACCCTCCCGCCAGACCTGAGGACCCCCAGGGAGGAGGTCTGGCTCTGGGGCTGTTTTCCAGGCTCCCTGGGGAATGAGCCAATGTCTCTTTCAAGCCACTGACCCTGAAATGTCCAAAAGCTGGCCAAAGACTTGAGACGACTTGTTGGGTGCTTTTAGATGTTTATTGTTTTAATGCGTGTGTTTGTGTTTGTTTTTAAGTGACAATTTTGTAAATAAAGGAGATACCTGTAATTAAGGGGCATTGTTAAGGATCAAATAGTCCTCCCTTTTTGTGAACCAGAATACTTTTCGCTTAACCGAACGAAGGCAAGGAGTAACAATAAAACAATGAATTTGTTGTCATATGTTTTTGTGGGTGACAGCTGTTTTCTCTTAACGTTCGTGGTATGATGCCATGCAACGGGTCCTTAAAAACCTCTTGAGGGATGCAGCTACACCAGGTCTGTGAGGATGCCAGGTCGCCTCTGCCCGTCTCATAATCTGCGCTCACTGCATGGCAGAGAGAGTGAAGGGCGCTGCCAAGAGAAGGGCAAGCTGCAGATGGCACACACCCCTATATTCTGTCTCTTTTCCTTTGGCCTGCTCTTCACTCTCCATTATTCATTATCATAGATGAGCCACTAACATGATCACGGCCTCTTTCCCACACCAGTGTTGACATTTCCCCTGCATATGAATACGCATTGCCCTTTTGATCTTTATTTTCTTCCTCTCTGAGTGGAAAAAAACTGTAGGCAATTCAGACTTTAAAATGCACTGACCTTTTGAAAAGGAGGGGGGGGGGAAAGAAAGTTGAGCAAATGTGCTCCGACTTTGAACAAAATGGAGACATTAAGCCAGGGGAAAAGTGCCTGTGGCAGATGAGCACAAAGGGCTTGCTGTGGCTTGCATGCTTCAACTGGGCTAATGCTGGAACCACGAGAGGGACATCTGCTGGGGTTTGGTGAACATATGTTTCTACACTGTTCGCTTTCCAGAATGAAAAAAAAGACACTGCTGTCTGTCCAATTAAATGCAAAAAAACAAACACTTTTTTTCCTCTGAGCATGAAAGAGATTTTTTGTGGGAAACATATTTGGATTTGGTGTAGAAACTCACTTTTTATCAGGACCACTGAGAAAGGTGTTTTGAGATGAGAAACTACTATGTTGTGGTTTTGTCTCTTCTGTGCCGTGTTAATGCACTTGAGATGTTATATTTCTACATTTATCTCAGTACTTCATATTGCCCTTGTTCACTTTTTATTCATCTAATTGTTGCAGAAATAAATAAGCTGTGTCAATTTAATTGCTGCCCAAATATCAAACATTGTGGGGAACATGTTAGATTCCAATTAATTAATTTGGTGGAACTACAATATGTGTCAGCCAGCATCACCATGGCTGTAATACACTATTAATTTATTACTGTGTACAAAATAAGATTCAGCTTGAACTTTAACTGAGGGTCATGTATCTTGACAAATACTTGCCCTCTAATTTCTTATACAATCCCACTGTAATGTACAGTGTTTATCCTAACACATTCAGTACTCATGAGCTGGCCCAAGCACGTCTGTCCAGTGCAGCGTGAAGTCCACGGCTGGAGTGGTTGGCACGGCGATGTGATATACAGTGGCAGAAGGCAGGGAAGCACTGAGCCTTACTGCAGACTGATCAAATTAATTATGCTAAGCAGTGGTTAAGGGAGCGGGGTACGGACACTGTGTTGTTCTACAGTCATATCGCTTCCAGAGGGGATGTGCTTAAATAGTGTGGGCCTGAGACATTAAGTGTGAGAGCAAAGATACCACAACATCAGGCCTCAGGAAGGCCTCTGGCTTTAGCTCTGTCTCTGCTTCCTGCCAGTCATTACATTACATTACATTATACTTCTTGGTTTTGTGAGGAATAATATATATAGACCATAAATATCTGAATGTACTAAAGATATAGTAGAAATGTATATAAATATATATATATATATATATATATATATATATATATATATATATATATATATATTCAGATTTTTAAATGTATGTTTACATAATTGTATTGCCTGTCAATTTAATTTAAACATATGTAAATACAAATGTGAAACAAAAGGAAATAGCAGAATTCGAGGTGATAATTGTTATTTTTTGCTGGAGCAGCTACTAATTTATTTAGTTTCTTTGGATATTTTTCTATTCAGGCAAATGTGACGATTTTCCTCTCTATGTTCACTATAAATTGCATGTTACTAAGACATCATGTTCCAGAAAACTCTTTTATTCCTTCTAAATCTGATAGTTTCGCCTTCTCTCTGGCTCACTGTACCTGCATGTCATTGAAAGGGTTACACAAATATGCAGGTGCAATCAAAGTGTGTGACAGAGCATGGACCTCTGTTCCCATTCAGGGCGGCCCGTGAGGCAGAGTGAGTTGCTGGCGAGCAGCCGAGTTTACCTGAGGGAGATCACCTTCAATCCCCTCATTGTCCTTTGTGTCCCATGTCCTCTCTCTCTCTCTTGCGTCCTTATCTCTTCATTTTTCCTCTCTCGCGCTCATTTTTCTTTCAGTGCTTATCTTGGAGTGCAGTGCACGGCCCTTGGCCAAAAAAAATGCATCATGTTTTTCACCCATGCTGATGACTTTCAATTAATGTGTTCATTCATCAACTGGCTGTAAGACTAATTTTAGATATGTCCATTTGAGTGGGATTGATGAGGACTGTGATGTGTTTTCTAAGTGTGCCATGGACAATTTTGAGAATGCATAAAACTCTGAAAATCCCCTTCGACGTAATACGGTTATTTATGAACAATCGTAACAAGGGAAGCCTTTCAAGTAATTGAAGTAGTGCACAAAGCTTCAGTTTTAAGTGAAAAAGATACTGTCAATTGTCAAAGATCTTTTTCAAGTCCTTTTGCTTTACAGTTGTTCCAGGGCTTCTCTTTTATGCATGGGCACATTTCATTGAACTGTCACAAAGATGGACAGGCTAATTTAGCCTGCGAAGCAAAACCATAAGAACACTTAATACTTCTAAATGGACAGATCAAAGCCACCTGGTTCCACCACCCATTGAAGAAGCCATGAAAGAGAATTTCAAAGGTACAATGAACAAATTGTGAGGCTTGAGGAAACTGACTCTGGGGAAAAGAGATATTTACGATGTTCAGTTCTAGTGACTAATCAGTAGTCACAACAAAGGTACCATTATGTTAGGAATTGGAAATGGAAGATCCTCTCCAAATGACAACCCTGGATTTGAATATGATCATTTTTTTCAAATAATTTCCAACTTCCAACAGTGGGAATTTCCTCAGTGAGCTCAAGTACACTACAGCACAAAGTATGATCATCCAAGTATATCAGCTTGAGCATAACTCTCTTGTAACATGTGACATAATAATCATTTTATCTTGTTCACCATAAGTTGGTCAGTCCTGAGCCACCCACTATACATTATACAGTATGTATCCTACACTGTACATAGATTTCCTCCATGGGTGGGAGCAATTGATGTCTGTTTAAAAAAAGTCTGTCTGTTTGTCTGATGACAAAGTGCCAGTGTCGTGACTCCTGACCCTACAACTTTGAGTTAACAGGACAATTTGTACATCTTTGCTAAGACACACCTGTTTGTCTTACCTACCTGACACACCTGTTTGCCTTACCTGTTTGTGTCACATATGTTGCTGTGGAGAAATGTATACCATACCATATTGCTCTTAAAAGTAACAAATGAAAACATTCTAAGTAAGCTTAAAAATCTCAATCCTAGCAAAGCAACAGGTCTTGATAATATTCCCACAAGATTCATACGAGATGCTGCAGAAACTATTTCTCCTTGCATAACACATATTACCAACCTGTCCATAGAACTAAGTAAATTTCCAATTGAATTCAAAAGGGCGAGAGTAATTCCTTTATATAAAAAAGGAAGCAAAGTAGATCATGGAAACTATCGTCCCGTATCCATTTTATGTTGTCTGTCCAAAGTCATTGAAAGGGTTGTTCATGAGCAAATAGAAAACTACTTATCATCACACAATCTTTTGTACGAATTCCAGTCAGGATTTAGAAAATCTCATTCTACAGACACTTGCTTACTTTACGTAACAGATTACATTAAAAAACAAGTGGATGAAGGGAAATACTGTGGCATGGTTATGTTGGACCTCCAAAAAGCGTTTGACACTGTGAACCACTGTATTCTCTTAGTCAAACTAAGCCTTGGGTTTTAATTCTGTATCTCTACGTTGGATCCAATCTTATTTGGGGGATAGGGAACAAGTGGTAGATGTGAGTGGTACTATATCAACTCCTCTTCCACTTACATGTGGGGTCCCCCAGGGAAGCATCCTGGGTCCGTTATTTTTTCTGCTGTACATAAACGACATGAAGTCAGCATGTGATTGCAATCTGTATCTTTACGCGGATGATTCAGCTCTTTTAGTGTCTCATCGCAATAAAGCAGAGGTAGAGAAATTACTTAGTTCAGAACTTCAGAAAATCAGCATTTGGTTATCTGAAAACAAACTGTCTCTTCATCTTGGTAAAACTGAATCAATACTATTTGGATCAAATGATAAGCTAAGGAAGTCACCTGGATTCAGTGTGGTAGTTGGTGATTCTGAAATAATAACTAAGGAATCAGTAACTTACTTAGGCTGCATACTTAATAATAAATTATCTGGGGAGTGCATGGCTCTAAAAGTTCTGTCTAAAGTAAATCAGAAAATAAAATTTCTAGCTAGAGTATCCACATTAATAGATATACAAGCTCTCGAGATTCTTGCTGGGGCCCTAATACAATGCCACTTTGATTATGCCTGCACTTCATGGTACACAACCATTCCTAAGATTTTCAAACAGAAGCTGCAGACATCACAAAACAAATTAGTGAGACTTATTCTTAGACTACACCCATACACACACCTCAACCCGGCTCATTTTAGTAGCCTTAAGTGGCTCAAAGTAGAGGATAGAGTAACATATATAAAAATGTGTATGGTACATAGAATAATTAAAAATAAAGTACCAACATATCTTTGTAATTATTTTTCTCGGGTAAATGCTGTTCACAGTTACTCAACAAGGGGTAGTACCACTGACTTTGTTCTATGTAGATTTAAAAGTTGCATGGGCAAGGGCTCTTTTCTGTATTCAGCAGCCATCATATGGAATGGGTTACCAGCAGCATTAAAGTCAACAGATAATACTGATCATTTTAAATCATCCCTAAAGAGCTGGCTGAGCAATAGACAGTAGTATGGTTATTAGAGTTACATGCACTGTATGTACTGAGCAGTAGACAGTAGTATGGTTATTAGAGTTACATGCACTGTATGTACTGAGCAGTAGGCAGTAGTATGGTTTTTAGAGTTACATGCACTGTATATACTGAGCAGTGGGCAGTAGTATGGTTATTAGAGTTACATGCACTGTATGTACTGAGCAGTAGACAGTAGTATGGTTATTAGAGTTACATGCACTGTATGTACTGTACTTCCTTCTCTGTTTTATGTTGTATGTCTGGGGATGCCTGGTCCTCTCTGTTACCTTGTTTTATTTTTGTTTTATTCCTTCACATACCACCAACATAATTACATTCACTTTAAGACATATGCCTTCACCACATGCCTACACCTGCAAACACACCACCAAATGCACACATCTTAAGGACCACAATGGAAATAAGCCCTGTGGCTTTATTGTGTTTATCCTTTTGACTGATAATTGTACAAAGTAATTTTATTTATTTATTTATTCATATAAGAATCATCCTTTGTACAAAAAACATCATGTCAATAAAGATTTTATAAAAAAAAAAAAAAACTGTATGTTAATCACTAATGTGATTAATTCTGCAGAACTGCTATCCAAAGTCAACTGTTTATATGCTTTTGTGTTTGTTTCTTTTAAACCACCATCACACATATCTTGGCACAAAATACAGTTTTGAATAAGAAATGTGATACTCTTCATTAACACAAGTGAATAAAATAATGTTGCTGATGTAAGACTTGTCTCTTGGGTGTTACCCTGCTAATATAGTGAAGTCTGGAAATGAAAAGTGTTGCTAGCTCGAACAGCCTCTTCTCTTACAGAGCCAAATCATGTGTTTTGAGCTTTTGCCAACACATCACCACACTGTTGTAATTCATGAATGCTACAGTATTTCCAGGACATTACTATCCATCTTTGCAACAATCTTCTCTCTGGGTCACTTAACAAAGTTCACTCAATCCGCAAGCCCCGCCAAAGAATATGATTACCTTTTGAAGACCACCCCAGAGCAATCCCACTAGCCATGTGCTAAGCCCTCCATGTTGGTATCGGTGGCTGGTTGCCCAATGTGCCATGTTAAGTTGTAATGTGAATTGAAGCTAGTGCTGATGGCGTCATCTGTGGGGCATATGTGCTGGGGAATAGGTGGGGAGAGCTCAAGGGTGACTGGAGTGATGGGTGAAGGTCACAGGGGCAGCATGGATGGCTGCTGGGACTCCGATGGCTGACATGAGGATGTCTTGGTGACAGCTTTGGCTGCCACTCATTGCCACTCTTACTGATCCATTTGGATGTGCCAAGAAAGACATCAGTGTCCTGGGTGTGTTTGAGGGTTAGAGCTCTGTGCCCCTCTCTCTTTCACGCACACACATACACCCACACACACACACACAGTTCACAGTGAGCGTCACAATAGCAAAATGTTTTTATGGAACATGTAGCACTTCTGGCTCTGTGTTGCTTGGCAGTCATTCCAAGTGTCTGTGGGGCTTTTCTTGCTCTGGAAGAAACTCATGTCCGAGTTTTATAATTGCTCATGTAGATAATAAACCCCTTAAAAAGTTGTGTGTGTGTGTCTCTCTCTCCAACCAAAATGGATGACTGGGCTGTGATGATCCACGATGTCTACTCAGGTCCGAGGCTATATATAGAGCTGAAGGACACTGAGGGCTGTTTTCTGAAAAAAAAAGAAAAATCATGAAAGGTCATATATGCCCACCCATCATTAATATGTTTTGAAGGACCCTATTTCAGTTTTATCTGAATGTCTATGAAATGTATGCGATTTTTGTCTTAAAGATATTTATCACCAACATCCTTTAAGAAAATGTAAACAGGAAATGCAGAGATATGGACCCACGGGAGGGAGAGGTAGAGAGCAAGAGTAAGAGAGAGAGCACATCCTGGCTTGGTTAGGAACCCTCCGGCAGATGGTGTTTGTGGCCATGATACAACCCCCGTCTCTGGACTCCCGCTCCCGCCTATCTCCTCTCCTCTCCTCTCCTCTCCTCTCCGCCAGCCTGTGGTGGCTGCTGCCAAAGGACACGCGCGGCGTAAGACATGGAGGGGAAGAGCAGGCCATACACGACCAATTGGAACGAGACACAGAGAAGACGAAAGTTATTAAAGGTGCAGTCGTTCATTACTCCACTACTCTTTGGTTTGAGTTCAGTGAAATTGCCCTCCTGTTCCTCTAGCTGTCCATCTAGTGTGTGCACTCAGAAACTCTCTGCCGTTCATCCACAGTCCTGGCCCTGTGAATGGGGAAACAAACAAAATGGCTCAGATCAAGTCATACTGTCCTAGCCAATAAATATGTTGCTGTTCAGCTTCACTCCATAAACAGAATGTGTTTTCATGAACACAGATTAGAATCATACTGAGCGCACAAATTGGTGTACTTTTTCATAACCGTCAGGCCTCATATAAGAACATTTATAGGGAGTTTTGTTTTAAGACTTTGACGTCTTCGGTCATCCAATCATAAATATTGCATCATGTAATTCTTCTCAACAATAACGCATCTTTGCTGTTTTTCTACAGTCTTGCTATTTAAGATTTGCATATTGACACTGAGATACAAACTATGCCATGTATAAAATTACTTCAGAGGTTACAAAACCTCCTCTGAGAGTGCTGTGTTAAATTACTCTGGGTCTCACAGCATCTGATATCAGGCAAGTCATTCATTTTCTAAAGAAAAACAATGGGCTCATTCCTGGACGGGTTTCCCTGGCCTCCCCCGGCAAATTGAAACATTTTGGATTGCGCTAAAGCATACTGGCTTTAGTGCATGGCGGAGGGGAGGCCTTGCCTGGCCCGGCTGCAGTGTGTTTCTAATCGGTGGAACACTTCAGCATCAGGTCCCTATTAGTGCCTTAGCTCTGTAACTCGTCTGACCAGGGACTGCAGTCAAATGGAAAGTCAACAACAGATCAGGCTCATTTTCAGGAGAAGGGGAATGCAGGACATGAAGAACACTGCATCACATTCTTGTTTCCCTCAGTCCGCTCTGTCAGTGCATGGTCAGTCAGCCAATATGATGCTTAATCTTATGACTTTCCTCTGAAAGCTTTGATATCTCCATGACCACCTTGTGGCCAAGGCACGGGAACTTCAAAGGAAGTGTTTATGCCACGCTAAATATAATATGTATGCTAACATGACTACAATCGTGGAAAAAATATTTGTTTTGTGACATACCTTACCCTTCTCTGCAGTTTAACAACCTGGAACGTAAAAGCATCTGTCAACAATCAGAGGGAAAAATGCTTGAAAACAAACACCCTTGTTTAGTACAGGACTTCCTGACTTCGTGCGTTCATGAGTGTCGTGCTTCCCCCGTTACCTTTTATGTTCTGCAAAGCCTCTCGCACTTGATAACCAGGAAAGGCAAGAAGAAGTTTCCAGCTGAAGACATCAGTGAGATTGATTCTAAATTGTTTGTTTAGTATGTAGGCAGTTGCAGAATTTCTGAACACCCAATGGATAAAGACCACAGAATGCAATCTCACTTGTAAATATAATTGTTGGTTTAGAGATTTTATATCGAAGGTCCAAATAACTGCAGATGTTTCCAGATATTCATTGCCATTGACCAGAGCACATAAAAATGTGTGTGCATGAACACAGTATGTAGATGTAGAAAACCATTTTAGACAACACATTGTTTTTCCCAGATTCTGTCTGTACCCCTACTCTGTCCCTGAGTCATGCGTTGAGATGGTATGCTAACAGTTCTTTTTAAAGGCCCATTTGAGATGGTATGCTAACAGTTCTTTTTAAAGGTCCATTTTGCGAGAATTGGTATTTACCCCATGTAGTCAATTTTCAATAGAATGGATAGACATTTTAATATAACTCCCCTGATATCGGAAGTAGACAAAGTGTATATTGTTATATAATATATTGTTGTTCATACAAACAAACAAAAAGGCAGTTTTAGAGCTTTTTTCTATTCTCCAACCTTGAGTTCCATTGAAGTCTATCAGACTGCACAGCTTGTTAAAAGGGGGTAGCCTACCCAGTGCAGTGAAAAGTGGTGGCATGGATCGCATTTCCTGCCTAGTGCCAAAGTTACATACCAGGTGTTCTTGGTGCATTGTGGCAATGGCAGAAAAACTATTCTCTCTAATATAATTCAGTGCACCATCAAAAAGTTATTTTATCAAAATAGACTATCAAAACCTATCATTTCGAGGTAGTATTTCTCCGGAATGTTGCTTTAATTGTCATTCTGTGTTTGCCTTTACCATTTCCCATTGCATCGTATTCATCACATCATCAACCCATCATTATCATCACCCTCTTCACTATCATCATCCTCACATACATCATGTTGTCCAAGCGCTCATGTGCTAATCTCTTCTCTTGTTCTAGCCTGCTCTCCAGTCCTCTGGAACAGTCCTTCTCTTTAGCGCTGGATTTGATCTGCATCTGTCAGACTGAGCCGTAGAGGGTGGCAGGGCGGCTGTGTGCCAACACTAGAGCTGTTTCAGTGCAACCAGAAAAGGAACCAGATGTTGACAATCATGTTTTTTCAGTATTCTGAATTATGGTTAGCAACGGGAAGTGATTCCAGTGACTCCACACATTTTGGGGAGTTATTGGATTGCTCGATGAATTGAAAAAATGTGCGGGTCGGTGTTTATCTGCCACTGCGGTCCCCAGCTGAGAAACACTGGGAAGCGGTAGCAGGACTGCACAAAGTGACAGAATTTCATAAATGAGGTGTGCGCCTTGTGAATGCAACCATGTTGGCCCTTTGGGGAAGGGAAATCAATACAGTTGAGTAATGTTTCATTCTTTTATTGTTTTGTTCCAATGTCCCAATGGTCGTGTAGTTAGTTTTTAATTCTGCAGCTCAGAAAAAATAACATGCTGGGAATGCTGAAAATAAATGAACGATTCTATGTGATTGTCCTTAAAATATCATTGCAAGTATTGATATTGTTTTGGTGTTCAATTTCTGGTTTTGTATACCCATAAAGAAACATAAGTTTTGTTTAACTGATTGTCACATGTGATAATAATTAGCATCCCAAATAGCAATAAAATACCTGAGGACTTTTGTGATATTTCCTCCCAGGGCCAGAATACTACTTCACTACTACCAATAAGGGTTGATGAAAGCTATCCCATGATTTCAGATATCACCATAAAGCATTGAATGGCTTGAAATCTCCAGAAAGAGCCAAGAGCAAAAGGTATTCTATAAACCTGTATTTTGTTGAAATTATGTACAATACCTTTCATCCTACTCTCCTGAACAGTTAAATCTGATCACTTCAGGTGAGGAGCAGAAAATGGGTGGAATGCTGAAATCAATGCAACACTGCCTTCTACTGGACAGTCAAAGAACAGGTACAGTGAAATTACAATTCAGATGACTATCAGGCCAGCAGGCTTCCCTAATTGAATTAAACCAAACCTGGAAATACACATAAACAAATAGATATTTTCATTCATTAAATGTGGAGCGCAATAAAATAAATATTGCTTTGGTCATTAACTTTCCATTTAAAATAATGATCAGTGCCACCTTTCTCAGCCGAAGCAAAACACCAAATACTTACACGTACTTACCAAATTTTAAATTTTTTGCAGATCCTTATTTTTGTTTAAACATAAAGAACACAGAAACAAAATAATAATTTGGAATGTATACGCATGTTTACTGTTTGTACCTGATCACTGCTTTTCTATTTTTGTTTTCCATGTAGATTCCATCAGTCCATCAGAGTGAACGCGTGAGGAAGGGCTCAAAGTGAGGAGCAGACTGGAGAGCGTGCCGTAGTGAGTGTGTGAGCATGAGCTTAGTGTGGCCCCCACTGACCCATGAGGTGTGTGCAGTAAACAGCACCCCTCAACCTCAGGTTTGTGTTTAGAACAACACACTGGCCGTGTGAACGGGGTTCCAAAGATCTGTGTCCCACAATCATTTTTGCCGCAGTGTGATAGACTTTCCTTCCATCTCAGGAGTCCATCTACAGCTTTTCATGGGCAGAAGTCACCATGTACGGACACAGGATTTTGCTAGTGTAGTTGTCAAGCTGGCCAATTTTAGTGATTTTTATAGATGAAAGAGAAAAAAAGAGAAAAGTGGGAAATACTTCTGTTTACAAATATTTGTTCTGCATAATATTGATGCCAGATATGACATTACCGCAAAAAACAATAAGTGAATGTCACTTAAGTGATATTGAAAATTATTGTCACTGTCAAATATTTTGATTTTTTTTTTTAAAGTTTAGTGGTATAATTTACAGAATTAAAATTAAAACGTTATTTCTCTCAATTCTGTTCATATTCGGTGATCTATAAAGCATCGTAAATATTTATAGTAAATCTGAGTGGAAAGTACTCTTTCAATAAAATTTGGCTTTGTTTCAAATTGATGCCTTTATAATTGTGACACTTAATACAACTTTTCTCATGTAAAATATCTAAACATGTGTAAAGCTGGACACTTTAAAAAAAAAAAAAAACCTGTACAACAAAATACTGGATCAGGCAAATTAAAAGTACTTCAAAACTAGAATGAAAATTAGTGAAAAAAGATTGGTATAAACAAAGCTGGGTCAATCCGAGCACGGATGGCAATCTTTGCATTTGTATTAAGAGAGGATGTCATACATGTTCTACCTGTTCCCTCACTCCCTCTCTCCCTTCCTACCTTTTGGATATCTGGATACCGAATCAAATTCCTGAGTAACATCGACAAAGGGGGGACTGTTTGATGGTTGCAGCGGCTCTCGCTGACTGCTCAGGTATTCTGTCCCTGAGCAATCCGAACCATGGAGAAGGAGACGGGAGCCAGGGGAGACAGGGGAGTAGAGGAGATGCTTTAATCTGACTCAATAATACATCTCTCACAGTTGTCATGTTAGACCTACAGCGAAATTATGTTTTGTTTTGTAAAAAACAAATAAAGAGAGAGCAATACATGACTTAAACTGACTTGTCGACTCACTCTACTATTACACTGGTCTGTATCTTTCTGGATTGTTGTTAAATAGAAGAGAGCTTGGATGTATCTAAAGTTAGCAGAGTAAATTGTATAAATAAATAAAAAATGACTTGCTTTAATGACAGATAAATACATCTATTAAAACAAGGTTTCTGCATATAATGTGGGTTGCACTTGTCACACCGCACCTTGCCATATACCCTACACAAATATTCCATTGAAAGGCAAAAAGTATTTTACAACTTACTGGGATTTAGACAGTGAAGAGAAAAAAGAGATTAGATGTGCTTGATTATGGTGTTTGTCATCCTTAGCGCTGTGTCCGGCATCCGTCTCTGGCTAGATCTATCTGGAAAATGGCAAAGTAAATAAATAAACAGTGAACACAACAACTCCTTGCACTGTCCGTCATCTGTTTGCATCCCAGAGTGTCCTCAGTATTTGAAGGGTCTTCTTGCCAAGGGATAGACCTTTGCCTTGAGAGGAGAGCACGGGGGGAGAAGAAGCCCAAAAACAAAACATTGCATGATGGTCTTTAAGCAGTTCCATCTGTCCAGCCCAAATTTCAGGCTAATAGCCCATGGCGGTTCAGATCACTGCCCTCACTCCCTCTACCTGCCACACTGTCCTATTAAATCTCTCCACTCCTCTGAAAAAGAACAGAAAGGCAAAAAGAGGGGAGCAGAGGAGGAAGAGGAGGAAGAAAAGTATAGGAGAAGTATAAGAAAACTTTAGTGAACTAATAGTACTAGTAGTGGTGACGATGGTGCTGATAATGAAAAAAATCCCTAATTAAAGATAGAGTGCGTGAGACTAGATAGAGGCAGAAAGAGAGAGGGAGGGAGAGAGAGAGACAGAGAGAGGCAGAGGAGAGGGGGAAAACGACTTCAGGCACTCAGTGATGTGGAAAAAAAAGGGCTTATCATTCTGCTGTTTTTTTTAAGGACGGCGCGCTCCACAAGCAGATGACGGGCGCTCACCTTGCCACAGGGGCTGCTCGAGATTGGTTCATTGTCAAGGTTTTTTTTTTTTTACCCATGATTCCATATGGTATGGAGCGGGCTACATGTTGCCCAACATGCCAGTGCAAATGTTTTCTCAATTAGGTGTCTTATCTCCGGCGAGTGCACTAGCATCAGATGAAGCTCGCTGACAGCATAATGGCAGGCAAAACCTCGGAAGGGTCCATCAAATGGCAGCTTTGCTACGACATCTCAGCCAGGACATGGTGGATGGTAAGTTGGCAGTGGCCAAAGCTTTTTTTTCTCCTTCACTCTTTCCTTCCCCCTTTTTGGGTATTTTTTTTAAAAACTTCACTCCCTCTTAGTTTTTACTGAATGCAAAAGCTGAACACAAAAGTCTCTATGAGTTAATGTGTCTGTGTGGGTGTATGTTTTTTTCTTTGAAATCCCCATTCTTTCCATTCATATTCAGCAGCTTTTTAATGAGTGGCTTGTTTTTGTTTGAGTCGTGTCACTCTGTTGTGGGGTTAGTGGCCCCTCTGTCGCTCTCGTCACTTTTGTTCTTTGTTTTTTCATCAGTATTCCTCAGTGTCCATTCAGCCCAGAGTTGTTAGATAAGCCCTGACGTGATGTCTGTCCACACTAGTGCTTATGCTTGTGTGCCGCTGCATTTGTTTACAACTTTAGAGAGAAAGCAAGACGCAAGTGACTTCATCCTTATCATGGCTGTCATTCTCATTGCACAAAGCAAACAAAAAAACACACACACCACTTTTTTTGCATTGTTAGTTTTCACTCTCCTCTTTTGTTGGTATTTCAACTGACCTGCTCCTCTCCACTGGCCAGTGATAGCTTCTTGCAGGGTGCTGTCTGGGATTTCCCTCCCTTCCTCCGGCTCTCTGTCAGTGTCTTCTTGTCTCACATGATGGAGTAAAAGTTTAGGGAATAAGTCCTAACGAGGGAAAAAGAGGGCAGCAAGGTCCGGGTGCTCCGTGTCTCCCTCTAATCCGTTGTTTACACTGAGCCCAGTGAACGTGCTGCCTTTTGGCTGGGTGCAGCCGGTGCGAGTGTGTGCAGCACCTCTCCCTCTGCTTCCCGGCTATGACACTCCGCAAAGCAATTAAAGCGCTGAAGAGAGAGGGAGAGAGAGGGGGAGAGAAGGAGAGGGAGACAGACAGAGTTAGAGAGGGAGAGAGAAAGAGGGGGGGAAAAAAGGACCGGAGTGTTTTCTTGGACAAGCCAGAGTCCGCGCCGGGGTAGATTAACTTGCTTGTTGTGGTCAGCGAGGCCAAGCGACCTTTGACATCTGCTGTTGCTCCTGCCGAGCGGCAGTGAGGTGAAAGTGGGAGAGAGAGGGGAAGATAAAAGAGGGGAGGACAGAAAAAAGCCTCGCTGGAGTGCTCTGTGGCTCTGTGTTTGGAGTCTGTGTGGACGGAGAAGGATTCACAAAGGGCTATTGTGGCTGACAGATACAAATGAGCGTGGTCGGGGAGATAAAAGTTCTCCAGAAGCCCCGCAAGCCATCTTCATTAGGGGAGCCCTCGTTAGCTCTGCATCACCACTGCTATTATCTTTATTATTGCTGTCATTATCA
Source organism: Alosa pseudoharengus (assembly GCF_046254945.1). NCBI lineage: Eukaryota > Metazoa > Chordata > Actinopteri > Clupeiformes > Clupeidae > Alosa > Alosa pseudoharengus. The sequence continues at coordinate 5,521,528 of NW_027468576.1, read as the reverse complement.
TCATAATCATTTTTTACAGAATGAGATGGTGGCAAATAGAACACTTTTTCATTCTTTAATTTTTTGGGCAGTGGGGTGAGGGGGATTGTTTGCATGCAGGTTACTTTGCCAGCTTGAATAAAGGATAATTGTGTTGCCTCGAGACAATAGGCACATTATTCTCCTCTTAGAGGAGTATGAACTTTACTCCTACCCCCCTGCGCCCTCCTCCCTCTCGGGGCCCCCTCCGTTTGTCCCAACCAGGCCAGCCCCGCCACGCAGGCTGCCCGCACTCATACACCAGTCCGGGAGGCTCTTTTCCTATCTCTCTCTCTCTCTCTCTCTTTCTCTCTCTCTCTCTCTCTCACACTCTATGCTTTTATTCCACATTGGCATAAAACAAGTGCGTCTTGAGGCTTGGTGGGGGGTTGGAGTGTGTTTGGGACTGAGCTAAATAAAGGGGAGTGGAGGTGTTCTTGAGGCTTTTCTGTGCGTGGGGTTGGATGATGAGCTGGAATCTCTGTGGGTCCGAGGAGTGAGAGGGACGGGACTTACCCAGCCGCTGTGTGATGACTGCCGGATGATAGCTGTCTCCTGACCACTCTGGACCTGTCCCCTCTCATTTCTTCCTTCCTTTTTAATTTTTTTTCTTCAAATCATCCTTCTTGGTATTTTCCTGTCAATTTAAATGACAATTTTTTACTACATGGAGAATTTTTATATAAAACTATTCTGGGAGAACATTTTCAAATACATTTTGAGGACAAATAACATCATTCTTTGTTACATAGTGGTATTAAAGATGTAATATGAATTGTCCTGTTGTCAGAAAGACTATAAGCACCAGTGTAGATCTTTGAAATGATTACATGCTGGAGATTATCGTCATTTGTGAAGTTGTGTTAAAATTTTCTTTAGGATATACAAATACAACTGCAAATAGGCCTGAATAATTTTATTAAAATTTCAGAAAATTAAAGTAAATGTATAAATATATAAATGTAGCTTTAGTATATTCAATGTCCTGTGTATCAAGCGGTGCAGTAGACAATGAAAATATACTTTTCATGTTTGACCAATAATTTGTTCCTCAAAAATTATTTACATAATAATAAGGATAATAATATTGATTTAAAAAGAAATACAATAAAATAATGCTGTTATAGGCAAACATTTCTCTACATGGGAGAACTACATAAAGTTTTTATCTCTTGATATATATTGAGTGAATTCATGACATACTGTTTACCACCGGGCCTTTGATTTAGCCAGTACAGGACAGTTACTGTAGAACGGCAATTTAAGACTAGCTCATATGTACTTTTTCTTGCAAAAGTCATAACTTACAATAGTGTGATTTGGTGTGAAATAGGCAGAGGTAGAAAATCTCTAGAGGTCAGAATGTAAAGTTTAAAATTGTTGAATTGATAATAAAATTTATTTTAAATGTATTAAAACTTTTTTTGTGTTACAATAATTGTACAATTTACAGAGAGAGTGAAAGAGAGTGAGAGAGAAAGAACACAAGAGAATGAGTGAGTGAGAGAGAGCACGATTGAGTCTGATTAAGCATGATGGCTTAGTGGCCTCACAACACAACAATTAGCGAGAGATTTGTTCATTCCTGTCCCCGTGGCGCTCCAGCTTTCACGCCGTCTGCCTGCGTCCAGCCGCCGGACCTGAACGCGCGTTTGGTTGGTTCGGCCGCCGATCTCTGACTTTGTGCTGTTTTCTCACTTTGTGTCAATACACGGTGGACATTTAGTAGAAGTTTTATTTTACACAGAACATTTTTATCTTATTAACAACTACCTCTGTTGTATTATTTCTCTGTATGTGCCAGGCAGCTCACATTTGTCGGTGTCTGCTCTTGTGACAGTCCCTAAGTTTGAGTTTGTCCTTTTTACATTGTTCATCCACACCTATAGAGCCACACACTGGAATGGTTTATGATTTGTATAAATTGAAGCACACACTGGCTTTTGTCTGAGATGAACCCTCACAATTAACCCTGTTTGTTCTCATGAGGTGCTGTGGGGCATGGAGTGGGCGATGGGAGTGGGGTGGGTGTGTGTGTGGGGGTTTGTAAGGGTGCATTGGGGGTCTTTAGCCACCAGTGAGTGTTAATGCGGCAGTCTCTAATGTGATATTGCACCACCTGAGGGAGTAATGGGATTTCGGTGCCTCCTACAAGTGCGCCTCTCCTAATCCACTTGTCAGTGAGCAGGCCCACCCGAAAGGCATAGTGTGTGTGTGTCTGTGTGTGTGTGTGTGTGTGTGTGTGTGTGTGTGAGAGAGAGAGATAGAGAGAGCGAGAAAGAAATAGGAAAGAGAGTAAGACTGCGTGTGTGTGTCTGTGTGTTTGTGTGTGTCTGTATGTGTGTGTGTGTGTGTGTGTGTGTGTGTGTGTGTGTGTGTGTGTGAGAGAGATATTCATATATATGCAGTTGGAACTGGGGATGCTGTGAGTGATGGGTCTTTATAATTATAACAGCGAAGAGAGGTGTGCAGATCCACTTGCTCAGCTTGTCGCTTCAAGCATTATCAAATTAAGGCAGATGAAAGAATCAGCATAGTCCCTCAGTCCCCTGTATAGTCTTTACATCTGTCTGCTCACCCCCCCCCCCACACACACACACACACTCACTCTCACACACTTTTGTCTGCTGTGCGCTGAAAGCCCCACATATATCCCACACCCTAGTCTTTAGGTCTAATTGAATTATTCCATGTCACCAACCATTAATAAAATCAGCTCATTCTACTGTGCTTCAAAATCTGAATCAAAATTATTTCTCATTTTGATTCTCATGCTTTCATAATAAAACTGCACAAGATACAAATCTAGTGGACTCAGAATATGCAACACTGTTCAGGTCAGATTTTTGCTACGGTTGTGCGTCAGTTTGTTATTTAGAAAGCTCAGCATCCCCTGGGGCTCTTCACTGATTTACTTAAGCTACACTTCCTTTTTGTTCCCTCATCCATCTGCTTAAGGTGCCAGTCATTATCTGTCCTCAAATTATACATGGGCAACAACACATTATCAACAGTCATCAACAATCAGGACTAGAGCTTTAAATTGGTCTAGAAGGATATGTTGCTAACAATTAGCCAAGAAATGATATAATAATGATATAATAATGATATAATAAATAATATTTGCATTCATTGTACAATAAAGTATGCTGGATCATAGATTGCGGCAATATTATTTTTTAGCAGAACACAGTTTTAAAATTGTTTTTAAGCTTATAATTTATGGATACATGTTTTTGTAGTCATGTAAATATTAGGTATTTTACCATAAAAAATAATATTTTTAAATTTCCATACATCTATATATCTGTTGTCCTTTATGATATTTTGAGTTCACGCATGCATGTGTGAGCATGCATCCATGTGTGCATACATGTCTTGTGTGTGTCTGTGTGTGTGTATGTGTGTGTGTGTGTGTGCGTGTGTGTGTGTGTGTGTGTGTGTGTGTGTGTGTGTGTGTGTGTGTGTGTGTGTGTGTGTGTGCACATACATGTGTGTTTTGTGTTGGGGTTGGAAGATGTTTCTAATTTGGCCTCTGCCGTGGACTGGGGAGAAATGATTAGAGAGGAGGAAATTGGAGGATTAAAATTGTCTGCTTGAACTTCCTGCTCACTGCATGCTCTGCCCCCCCCCCCCCCCTTCCTGCTCCCTCCTCGGCTTGACTTCCACTCAGGCCCTCCAGAATGGGCCCGGAGAGGCCAGAGAGCCTTCACGGCCTCGCTCACTTCCCAGGCCCTCACAGTGTGCGTCAATCTGTTAGCCAACACCACGGTGGCTCCACAAGCTGGGCGTGATTCAGCGCACTCCCGATGTTACAAGAATTAATTTGTCATTGGATGACAAGTGTTAGTCACTTCCTTTGCCTGGACACGGGACGGGGCAATGGGTCTTTGAGAGCTGCTGGATGCCTTGAAAAATAGTGCTGAAATGTCAAAAGCAGAATGCAAAATATGCTATAGGTCAAAGTTTATTACTATGAATTTAGACATTTTAATATATTTCAAACAGTATTGTTGGTGGCTACACATTTAGCATAATGGATAGGGGCAGTCTTTTCATGTTTCTATCTTAAACTCTGGTGCTGTTATTTTTTCCTCTGATTTCATTGTGGAGCCTTCTGAATGACTTAAGCAAAAGCTGTAATATCCGTTCATGTGTCTAGTGTCTTAGGCAGAGGTCTGCGCCTCAGGGTGCCTCTGTCTTTGTGCTCTGCCGTGCAGGGATGAGCGCTAGAAATGAACCATTTTCTGTCGATGCAATGTGAAGATGTCTGTGTCTTCTGATTTGCATCCTGCCCTGTTTCCGCATGACAGCTATGGTAGGGATGCTATTTTCATACCCACACTTTTACTGGAGACACAGGGGTGTCAAACAGGAAACTCCATTTTTGTAACTGACGGTAGAACTGTCAGTGTGAATGTTGACAAAGTTGATCATAAGTGTTCTGTGAAGCACTTTCTTGGCACAGCAGATTGTTTTGTTGGCCAGTGAACAAGTGATGTGTGGAGGAAGGGAAATAAGATTTGGATCCGCTTGCGCGTGAGAAAAGATAGAGGAACGGAGGAAAGGAGGGAGCTTGGAAAAGACCCAAGCTGCTAAACTGAAAAGTTCAACCTGATTTGATCCATATGTTTATTTTGTTACATATGCTGAAGCAGGTACTCTCGCTCCAAGATGTGGTACCCATTTGGACGTCAATAGGATGTGATAACATATATGTATATGAGAGCTGATATATCCAAATATATTGATATAAATATATGGAAATGCAGAAAACTTATGATAGAAGAAAACATTTTAAAATTTGTATGCCTGCAATTTAGTCAAACGAAGCAATCAATCTTAGATTAATATCTCAATTGTATATACTGAATATATTTAATATACTGTATGTTAATGACTTTGGCAAGAGGGGTCGAACAATATGAATAATTTGAAATAAACCATTTACAATCTTACTGTTTATACTGGCCATTGCTTCTTAGTTATAGATGATCATTTGAACTTTTAATGATGAAATACTTTGAGCTTCATGCAATCTACATTTAAAATACAAATGAACTGAAACATGCCAATTCCTTTTTTCTGAAACCCAAACCTACTTGACACAACATCTGTTTGTTATTGCTATTTCACATGACCAGTATCTTCATCTTTGACCAAATCAATGAAAAAAACACCCACAAGTTATTCCTTATGATAAATTCGGAGATGAATTTCGAAGGGAAATCATTGAGATTATGTCAGTGTGTCTATCAAACACGCCCGTTTCTGTTATCGTAGGATTTACTAAGTGCTGGTTTGAAAAATGTAAGTCTGTTTCTAGCACTCAGCTCATATGGTTTTCCAGAGGCTCATTACAGTTCTGTGAATTACATTGTAGGGAGTTCTAAACTCCTGAAAACCATGGCCATATTTACATACAATAAAGAGAACTGGACTTGGCAGTACATCAGAACAGGTAAATACTCTATTGGTTCCAGGACATTCTCAATGGGGCTCTCATTCGCTGATGAAAACAACAAAATACTCTTGAAAGCTTTTGACTTTGTGTATGTGCATGTTTAGTAGTCAGCAGAGTTGTAAATAATAAGTATGTGTTGTGCATAGCTTATATTATAGACAACATTTTAAAATGTCTCCCTGCAAGCCTGTCTGCATGGCTGTGTTTATTGGCTGTCAGGCCAGTGAGGCGGGCTCCCAGTGGCCTGCTTGTCACAGGACATATTGGCTCGGCCGATGCCAAATGACCTTCAGTCCCCCCCACACTCTCAGTCATAGCACCCCATCACCACAGACACAAGGTGAGATTCAAACACAATTGTCTCATACCCACTCAAACACAAACATAGATGAAATTAATAGTGGAAGTTTGCTTTTGTTATTTATTTTGTTAGAAGTTAGAAGGTCAAAACATAGATAAAGAGCATTATTTCATGTTCGGCAATTGCAATCACTGTTGTTAGAAGTTCATTTCTCTTATTTGATTTTGCGAGCAAACACGTTTTTGGTGATTTCCGGTTCAGTTCAGTTCATATGATATTATTTATAAGAGTATCTCTTTCTCTACTTTTCTACCTTACTCTCATCCTCTCTTTCTGCTTAAGCCACACTCATTTTCTCTGTTACGGAATGAAGGGATCAATTGTATGAAAGAGATGTGTGTGAAATCCTGCTGTCTGTGGGGGTTGCGGGCATGGGGGGGTCACATGTGAGAAAAAGACCCCTTTCTATTCCTGGCATGGGTTTGTGTGCCGCACCAGGCTCTGCAGGGTTACCCCCTACTCTCTCTCTCTCTCTCTCTCTCTCTCTCTCTCTCTCTCTTTCTTTCTCTCCCTCTGTCCTTATCCCTCTATTCCTTCATTCTCTCTCCATTCCCATGCCTCTATACCCCCACCGTCTGTCTCATTCTCTCTCCCTCTATCTCTCTTTCACTCCCTTTCTCCCAAGAGAATGATGGCTACAGGCCAAGACAGCTGGTTCTTGGGGCCAGACTGGTGCCATTTTCTG